>NC_090931.1:1116546408-1116849439 GCF_040938575.1 Ambystoma mexicanum
TAAATAAATACCTAAAAAATAAACAAATAAAATAAAGGAGAATTTGCGAAAGGGCAATGGGAACAATTCAACGACCTGACTCCTCCCAACGTCTTACAGCTGTCGCTGTTGAACGGGTATTGTGGGTGGAATATTGTTTTGAATTTGTCAAAATGAAGACAGGTAAATACAATGGATTGCTATGTGAGTTCATCCACAATCATTATCTGCATTTCACCAGTGTGTGCCATGCCTACATGTAAACACCCGACTTGTCCAGGTGTGTGAAGTCTTTGCCCTTATTTCTCCCACAGTACAAGCTCACCGACGCAGCCGCGAGCATTCCCGCTCCGCCAGCGCCCTGAGCCTTAGCGCCGGAGATGAGAAGTCCGAAACCTCTGAGGCTGCTGAACATCACCTGTCCACCTACAGCAACGGCGCCATCTTTACCACTGCTGGATCAGGTATGTTTGTATCTCCAAAGTCATGCATGTTATCTCCATTTTTGGATATCGCCAAGGTTTGAGTTCATCCAACTCAACACCAAAACCTGACTGTAGATGTGTTTCGGTACTCCAGAGGTTTGCAGTCCATGGTGATGTTCAGGGAAGACTGTGAGCCAAGTAAACCATGTCTGGCTGCATCAGCTGAAATAAATAACGACATACTCCTTTTCTTCAGGTTACAAACAGGCTAAAACTACAGAGCTACCGCAGCAGAGGTCATCATCTGTGGCCACTCAACAGACAACGGTATCATCTGTTCCCTCCCACCCATCTACGACCGGAGTAAGTGATTTGGGCTTTTCAAACTATTGAGCTTTCAAATGTTTCCGTTTCTTCTTCTACGTCACTCTTAGTAACTCATAAGGGATCCATGTGAATTCTTTGCATTTCATTTAATGTACAGGGCTCCTTGCTTTAATTCCTTCATCGCCGCTGTAATACTTCATTGGTTCCCCAGGTACCCAGAATCAGCCTGGTGTTTCTCCTGCCATTGTGTTACATTGTGCGATTTTCTTAAGCGATCATTCACTACCTTCTTTACGCGAGGACCGGGGAATGGGAAGGGCGTAGGTGGGCCATTAATCTGTGAATACCGGGGTCTCGACAGTCTACCCAGCAATCACTTGATCACAGATAACGTGATTGGCCAGCCAAGGTTTGTCCCATCATATTTGAGTGAGGCTGGTCTAGACTTGGCCCATGTGTGAACTTTGTGGGCATGGTACACTCAGGCTTAGAGTCAGAGCTAAGGTTCCTGCCTGGTTTGTGCTGTTGGAAATTCTAGATGGCAAATAGAGGGCAAGTTGGTGGCGAGTGTATGATGTGGGGGGATCTGTGAGGGACCACGCAGTGAATCACTCTCGGAGGTGGTCTGGGAAGAATTGCAATGAGGCAAGAGCAGTCACACTGTGCAGGAAACGGACATGTGCAGGGACATACATTAGCAGGCAGAGCAAGAACAGAGATGACCCAGTGATGGTATTAACTGTGTTAGAGACTGAAGGAGAGATGGGCATACGGTCAAATGCCCAGGTTATTTGTGGCGGTTGGGGGCGGGTGCCCTTCAAGGAAGGCTCGATGGTAGAACCATAGGCCATGAAAGTTGTTAAGGAAGATGACTTCCAACTTATCACAATTGAGTTTTAGATAGACAACTGGCATCAAGTCACAGACATTCTCAGTGCATTGGATTGTAGAAGACGGGTACGACATCTGTGCTGTTAGTGCGAAGTCTGATCAGGAATTAGATGTTATCTGCATGTGGACATGAAATGGATCCAAAGGATCTAATAAGGACATGGATTCATGTAAAAATGGAAAGATGCAATGGGTGAAGCCTGTGGCATGCCACACACGAAGGAGTAAGTTCCCAACATGAAAGGGCAGAGGGAGACACGCTGCTGGACCGAAAGCATGGAGCGCCTCATTATGAGTTTGGAAGTATTACCAACTGAAATTCCACCAAACACGCTCACCCTTGCTTCCACCTGGTCAAGGGAGGCATGATCGGAGGCCATGAGGCCCTCCATTTCTTTCTGTCCAACAGAGTGATTCCCTCTCCCGCTTCATGTCGCAACTTCACGCCCTCATAGGTGGTGTGCCGCAGGCCCCATCTAATTCATCCCTCCATATTTGCATTGATCCAATCCCTCATTACTTTTTAAAGATCAATTTCATTTCTGCATGGGAGTGACTGAGTTGCAACCCACCACCTAGAGGTACTCCTCTCACAGAGTTGCAGCATTTGATAGCTGTAGGCTTTTAATCGCACTCAGGAAGACAGTCAGCTTGGGTGTCACAATACTTTCCATAAGCCTGGCTTTTGGGTGAACCCCCTACACTGCTCTTTCTGAAGGGTGTGAACATCGCCTCAGCCCCACATCTAACAGATGATTCTCATAGGAATCGCCCGCTGATCTGATCTCCATAAAGACACAGAGTTTTGAATCGTTTATTTTGATGTGGTTTTATGAAGAGCACTTAATTTGATTGGGTGCTCAGCGATGGACTGAATGTCTTCCGGGGTGTAGGTCTCTATATTCTCTGAACTTCCCTCAAGTTCTTTACAATTTTATCTTCTCCTTGTGGATCATTTGTGTCTTGGCCACAAGGAGGATCCTAGCCAATATCTAGCCGGCATCTGCCTCTATCATGAGCCTCAGTTTTATAAAGCATTGTGTGAGGCTTGGAGAACTTTGGATTTAATTCCATAATTAGCCAGTGAAGTGCCTTGGAACAGGTTCAACATCGCCACGGTTTTTTTCAAGTCTGCTTGTTTTTTTTTTACTTCCAGCAGTCAGTCAATGAGTTTATGAGGGGGGCAGTTTAGATCATATTACAGTAATCCAACTGTGTTTCTGACTGGTGCCACTCACTTCCTTTTTTAACAGCTTTGTTTATTTGGAGGCGTAGCCTAGGTAGACATTAAAGATTCCAAATATTGTGTTGTGGTTAGCATTGTCCCCAGGAATGCTCCATGGGACCAGAATCAGCATGTCACCTGCAACAGCTGGAGACAGACTCTCAATTATGTCTAGAGTAATCAGAGAACACTTTCTTTCGTTTAGTTCTCAATGTGGTCAGGATTAGTCTCTGGTGTTATTTTTGCTCCATTTTTAATTTTTTAATCTGGGTACACGCGAGTACATGGCGTAATGTTCAGTTACTTTAGGTTCTAAGTACATGCCAATTAGCAGAAGGATGTGCAGTATGTAAATGCTCCTTGAAGCCTTCTACAAACCCAATCCCAAACCGTTCACTTGGATTGGGGAAACATGATGGATCCAAGCCAGGACCACGCAGGGATTCGTAACCATTCTGTCATAGTGTGCATGGAATCAACAGAGAATCAGAGCTGTCTGGTGACAGTGATCCTGATGGGGGGCTGATGTTCACTATCACTATTTCACTCCTCATACGTCTAAAGTCACACTAACATTCATGGAGTAGGTTGTCCTCCCACCCAATCCTCCATTCAATTGAGGGAATACCCAGGTTTTTGTGGGAAATTGCTAACTCAAAAGCCATGAGATATGCCACATGAGCAGTCAAATTGTACAGCCTGAAACAATCAATGTCCTATGACTGGGAAATCTGCTTGGGAATAGCATGCACGCCTAAGTACCCCCACCTCTGCTGAAAGACTCCCACCTTCTATAAAATCATCCCTTCTCTCCTTGAAGCCTGACACCAAGCACATATACAACAGCAGGCCAATCACAGATCTTTGCCTCCTAGTAACACCCTGTAGTTGTCATGGGTACTTGGTGTCAGTCATGGAAGCTTGCAGGACTGGGTGATCATATTATGCTTCACACATCCATTGACTCCCTCTTTGTGGATGGACACAGAAAGAATCACTCTAGAGTTTGGCCCTAATGTCGGGGAAACTTCCTTGATGAGTGCTCCTCGGTAGCTGGTTGGTAGTGTTGAATCTGCTTGCTAGATACAGCATCTCAAAGACTTTGATGGGCTTGGAATTGAAAGTTATGTAATTTCTTCTATTTGAAATTCAGCCACTAGGAAGGCAGAGCTTTGAACATTGCATAGCGTGCATCTCTGCAGAGACATGATAGCACAAGAACACGAATAGGATAACAATACTACATGGACGTGGTCCCGATTCTAATAGACGTGGATTAAAATTCTCTGCAACCTAATTGTGGTTTATGCAGAAAATGTGCTTTGGCAACCTCTGACTTAGAAAATGCTTATATCCCAGTGAGAGGTACTAGTCTTGTTTTGAAAGTGGTGACCCATGAGCATAGATGGCTTCCATGCAATATTCTCATGTACGCAATGAATGAATATGATAAGAAGAAGCATCCATCATTGCATAGTGATGGACAAAAGGGTATGACTTCATGGTCAGAATAGTGCCTAATGGACCTTTTCCTTGCTTTTGTCATTTGCAGAAAACCTTCCGTGCTATGTACGACTACCGGGCTGTAGACGATGACGAAGTATCGTTCAAGGATGGCGATGCAATTCTAAACGTTCAAGCTATAGATGAAGGCTGGATGTACGGCACTGTCCAAAGAACGGGCAAGACTGGCATGCTTCCGGCCAACTACGTGGAAGCCATATAAGCAAGAACACGCCTTATGCAAGGCAATGGGCAGGACAACAAAAGGGAATGGAAAGGAAGGCTTGTGATGAGTTTCAGAACAAAAGCTGCCCATTGCAACTGCACAACTGCATGCATGGAATTCCATGCTGCCTTTTCTGCGTTCCTTTGTTGGCATGCCATGTGCCTTGTACCAAAACAGTTGCTGGCTAAACCACATGACATTTTCTTTTTTAGTAACATCTGTGAGTAAAAGTAAGAAACCTACAGAGAATGCCCTCATAAAAACGATCATTGTCACAAAGTCACGTGTGCGTTAACCTCCAAGCCATGGTGATTTGGGATTTATGGACTTGAAGAAAAGAAGAACACAGTGACAACGTACCCCTGATTTCTTCCAAAAGATCCACCTTCAACAAATAAGACATACCAAATGGTACCCATGAACACAATCCCTTAGTATCATTGATGCTCAAGAGATCAAATATCACCTTGAACTTACTACTCGACCGTCATCCCATGATTATTTGCTAAACCATTGCTGTAAATGACTGAAATGACTAACCATGTAAAAAGAAAAGGACTGCACTCTGATTGGTTCTACTTGGTCCCTACAGTACAAGTAGACCCACTATTGTTGTATGATCTAAAATTGTATTGACTTATTTATTTCAGTTCAGTTCAGTTCAAGCACTCCAGAACCAGCAGAAAGGACATCTTGAAAGAAAGCCTCTCCCTCTTCTGCTCGCTGAACACTGACTGCTTGTGGTTTATTTATCCAATTGTACTGGGATAAGGAAACATTATTAATCCCTGTAAAAATAGTGACTAATAAACTTCACATTTCTGCAGTTAATTTATGTGTCATCATCGCGCAAAACACATTTCTGGAAGGTGGGCTAGACTACACTCTGCAATATAATGTTGGCCCTCGCTGCAAGGGATCAAACTCAGGGGCGGCCTCCAGCAACTGTTAGCAGAGTTTGTAGTTTGCACTGTGTGATACGCACACTGATGTGGCAATGAAGCACGTCTGTTGGATTGGCAACTACATCACTATAAATTTCAGATATTGAAGGAAAATGCAAAAATTGGTCAAATGATCTCCAATAACACAAATGGGACATGAGAGATGGAATCAAGGAATATTCCTCTCATTAAATACTCATACCGGTCACCAATTTACTGCAATCCCTTTCCCAGTAGTGATATCAAACTGTGATCATATCCAACCTGACTCTGCCTCATCATGAATATCTGGGTACCCCATCACATTTTAAAGATCAGCAATACAATTTGCATGATGGGTCATGCATGATGGGATATCCCCCCCCGCCCTTTTCCCTTTCCCCTTCCCATGCACGATCTGAATGACACCTGGCCTAGTAGGTTCGTTGTCTGTCTTCCCTTTGTTCCCCCTCCCTTGCCTCGTCGCGCCTTGAAACACTTGTGTATAGGCGCGTTATAAATACCATATCATATCATGAAAAGTGCCTAACATCCCTAAGTCCAAAAGGATGCCTGGTGTAAACCATTTCATATTCAAGTGGCTAGGAACGCTTCGCTATAAACTAAGCAAAAAAGATTTCTTTTAAAAATCCATTGGGTTATATTTATCATGGCATCTACAATCTTCACTTGTCTCAGAGTTCCTGCCTAGACCTACATCATCTGAATGTAGAGGCACTGCCACCTGTAGTAAATGATCTGTTCTACGTCCCTTGCTATGGGTTTCAGGCATAGAGCTCCTTAGGCCTTGCTCCTCATATCCCCCCAACAATCCCATCACCAGCAGCTGTCCAGCCTGCAGAGTAGACAGACACCCACAGCGAGTGTGAAGTCAGGATCCAGCATTTCACCAATCCTTACATTCACCCATAAGGCATCGCACATTCATTCCACTTATTGTGAAAAGAAAGGATGAAGGTACATGTGAAATCTGTTTTTGATGTATGCCCATTTCCAGCTGCAGTTATCTTACAGGGAATTCATTATATGCTTGCCCTGTAGATTCATCCAGGTAAAGTATTTTTCATTTTTATTGAATGGCACCAATACATCAGCAAGTACTTCCAGGCGCCACAAGACAAGGGGGGAGGGTGGGTAGGGGGACAGAGGATAAAATAACAGTAACAGTTCCACTAGGCCTTGTGAAATTCGGATCATGCAAGTGAAATAAGTAGGACCTCCATGTCATCAAGGATCAGTTAAGGACTATGGCAGCTTCTTATACCTGAGCAGGGCAGTGAAACTCTCCTCCCTGCACTTAAAGCCTATGCTGCCTCTTGCATATGTGAGTTTCATAGTGCCCACTCCCAAACAGATGAGCCATGTGCTAGTATCCATGAAGTAGTGAGATCCACACTAGGGACATTCCAAAATATGAGCCCCATATATGCATACGATAACTGGGTCTAATGACATGAATATAGCTCTGCTGGTGGTGGAACCAGGCACAGGATTTTTCGTGGCTATGAGTTCACATACAGCATCCAAATGATAAAGCTCAACGTACGGAGAAACGCTGCAGGTTGCTGAATCACTGGCTCCTACTATACCTACTGCAAATCTCTTCTCACTAGCTGGGAGAATCGGGCTTCCTATCTCCCATGGTGAAAAGGACTGGTGCTCATGCCCATTCACCCCACTGGAAGAGCTGGGACATTTTGGGCCTCTTTGTAAATTGGGTGGTGCAAGTAAAATGCAGCGTTATTACGTATACCATTGCATTACTGCACTGGCCAACTATAAGTTTGGCGGAATGTTGGAGGATTCACCGCCAGCTATGAGCTGGAGGTTAATCTGCCAACTTTCCGGCAATTTTCGGCACAGTAATTCAGCCAAAATCCCCCATTGAGTCCAATGGACTCAAATAAACGCACCACTTGTAATCTGGTGGTAACACCGCCGGACCAAGTGGCAGTACCTGCAATACCAGATTTACCACCCAGATACCACCAACAACTTAATGAGGCCCTTTGCCTGAAACACTGCTTCTATCCCTGCTTATCTGCCCCTGTCAGTGATGTGCCCAGCTGGGACAGAGGCCCTGTGGGAACCAACAAACCCTGCAGCTGGCAGAACCATAGACCTGACACTACAAAGCTGAACCAGAGTCTGGCCTATAAGGACATAAGAGCAAGTTGCCATCTTTCCTCCTCCAAATGAAAATAACTGTAGTCTACCCAGGCAGCCCGCCCAGGGTGCCTGTGCTTGTCTAGGGTGCCTGTGCTCCTGCTCTACTGGTGTGGGTAATGCCTGTACATCCGAGGCAACTGCAATGACTGGCACAATATGCTCGTCACACCAACACTGCACCGTGCACCAGCAACACTCTGTATCCCCTTACTAATACCAACACCTCTCAGGACATTCTCACCATCGCTGCACTGGTAACCTCACCAGATTAAAAAAAGAAACCCGATAGTACTTGCATCACAACGACCTGTATGAGGAGAATGCAACGGTCCCTAACCCCCAAAAACCAAGTGTTTGATACAGCAGCACTGGAGGTAGGCTGGCCTGGTGCTAGGGCACTCGTGCTCCTTCCATTCCGGAGCCACTGCTACTTCAAGTGTACCTCCATGCGAGCATCCACATTCTGTTACGCGTGGTCAGTCCGCTTTTCACACGCTGAATGTACACGCTATTTTCATGATATGGCCCCACTGGCTGAGTGGGTGGTGCATAAGTTGAGGTAATAAAGGAACATACTTATACATGGTGATAGTTATCCCTAAGCTTTCTCCTAGGATTGCATCAAGTTAAATATGACAAACATGCCCCTCTTCAGAACAAGATAGTATTAACTGGCTTGGTGCAGTGTAGAATTACTAAATAGGGATTTGCATTTCCGATGGTTTAAGGCGTCCATCTTAAACATGAAGTCCCAAATGTGGTACAGAAGGTAATTAGGGTCAATGCAATTAGGGTGGACACAGTCCACTGTGCTGATGGCAAACAAAGTAAATATAAAGCAGACACATAAAAGTCGGAGTTAAAAGATACTGCTTTATTGGGGAATGTTATATATGGGGGATCAACTAAGTGCAAGGTAACTCATCAACAGGATATATTTCCCTTAAAGTGCAAACAAAATCTCTGTGTACAACAAAAATATGAGGATTTCATACTCTTCAATCTAGGGATCCACTGTCAGGATATATAGTCTCATGTCTCAGTCACTCGCAGTCTTGAGGAGTTTAATTGTACCAACACTTCTTTCTTGGCTCTTGAGTCTGTAGATACACGTCTTCTGCTTTTGGTCCTTGTTATTGAGACCCCTTCATCTGGGTCTTGGGCACCACCCTGTGCCAGCATCTTCGCCCTGGGCGGTGGCAGTAGTTAAAGCTGGATGGGGTGGAAATGAGCTCTGGGGTTTCCACAGAGAGATTGGCTACCTAAGCTTATCTATAGATTATGTAAGGGTTATTTCTTCACCTCCCTGTCTTGAGGCCCTAAGCTATAGTCTCATATACTCTGTTTTTGCCTACCTCCTCAATGAATCACAATGCTCTCATACCTAAGGAGGCTTTTTCTGAACCTCCTAGCCTATCCTTTCTCCCCTTACTCCCCTTTCTCTCTATCTCCTGCTTCTCAATATCTCTCCCCCTCCACCGCTCACACTTCCTATTGGTATGGTGGGTTTGATCCTTCCCCACCACCCTAAGGTCATTGTCTCTGGACTCCTCCTTCGCTTGTATCTCAATATCTTTGTCCACCTCTCCTTGAATGTACCCCTCCTGCCCTGCCTTGGTGTTTCCTCCAACCTCCTCCTCCTGGCTATTGATATTACTTTTCTCTAACTCCATGTTCACCTGCACCTCCTCATCATTCCCCACAATATTCCTTTCTGCCTCTTTGTTCTCCTTCACCCCTCCCGACATTGTTCCTTTCAGCCTTCTTGTCCTCTTTTACCTCATCATCCCCTTTTCCCACCTCATACACTTTACTTGCCTCCTACCCCTTTTCTTGGCCACCTTTCTCCAGCCGCCACTGTCTTTCTTCTCTGCCACCTCCAGTGTGCATC
Organism: Ambystoma mexicanum; assembly: GCF_040938575.1. Classification (NCBI taxonomy): domain Eukaryota; kingdom Metazoa; phylum Chordata; class Amphibia; order Caudata; family Ambystomatidae; genus Ambystoma; species Ambystoma mexicanum. The sequence goes on from NC_090931.1 coordinate 1,116,555,989, forward strand.
TCAGGGCTGCCCAAAACGTGTTCTTCAACTTCAAACCCCCACACTGCAACTTTCCAGGTCTGTACGCATTAACTTCGTTCCATTGCTGTTCTGGGAGATGGCTTGGACTAAATTGATCCTTCCTTATTGGCTTGAAGGGTCATGTGACCTGTCTGGGTATGCTCAGTCACTGGGATGCCTTGTAGTTTAGACTCTTAGAAAGAAGTCTTCAAAAAAGACAGCCTTCATATTGAATCTCTTTCCAGAACGTTCTACTTTCTAGATGGCCTGCAGCTACTGCTCATTGTCCCCGCTTGTTGATCTAGTCCTTACTTCTCTGGTATTCATCTTTGCCCTCCCATGGGGTCAGCTGGTCAGTCTATGTGCTGTGAACTCATTGTGGGATATGGGAAGTACATAAAACAGTTCCCCTTACATATGGTTTGGTGCCTGTGCTTCTTTCATTGGTTTTAGAGGGAGGGGCCTGGGAATTCTCTCTCCATCATGCCTGCAGCTATGAGGGATATATAAGTGTTCCCCTTTTCAGGTGTCAATTCTGTGCAGGTAATAAATGGCGTTCTCTCTGGATGTCCATTTGCTGCCCGGGTGAGGGCTGTGCTTCCTTAGGCCACTAAATGGGCGAGGGGTGCAAGTTCCCTAAAACTGTCCTCATTCGGGGTTGGCAATCACCTCTTTGGAGTGTTCAGATTCTACCCATATTCTTCCTGCCACTGAATCTGTAAGTGCATTTCACTAGTTTGGATTTGGTTTTCCCTCTGTAGAAGGGTGGATTATGGGAGATATAGTTCTTCTCAGGTCAGGGCAATTTATTGGTCTGCGTAACATGGGCTTGGATAATGTTCTCCCATGTTTATTCTGACTATGGTTTCTCCATAGTCCTCTTCCTCCAGAGTCCTTAGGTGATGCTGCCAGATCTGTTTCAGAGTTTCCTCCGGCACATAAGGAAATTCTAGGAGTTGTAGCCGTTGATATTGGGTTTCCCAAAGTAGACATATTATAGCTGACTTCGAAAACATAAGGGTCAATGTGACGATGATCGTGAGGAAAATTTTAGATTACTTCACCAAATATCCCATGCATACAATCACAATCTATATTATGCTCTACTTTGTCGAACAGACTTTTCAAAATACAAAGGTCTGCAATAATCTTCTTTTCATCCAAGTTGAAACTAGCATAATTAACACCAAAAAAATTATACATATATAGGCTCTGTTGAAGATTCTTTAATGTGATGGATCATAAGCAACGAAAGCCAACCTGGCGTGCCTCAATTCACTACTGTCCTGCCAATGTACTAGTAAATGGATCATCCCATCCATCTCCCCTATTGTCCTGCGCACCGAGCACCCTCCCCTTTTCCAAGTCCATTGTAATTGGTTATGTACACATGGTTATTAAGCGCGGACCCGGGGATCGAACCTGTGTTACCCCACTTCGTCATGCTTCAAAGGCGAACAGGTTGCGCCTGAGCTATCCTCCCGGCCCAATTATGTACATCCTTCACATTTAGAGCCCCTGTGGACCAGCCCTGGTCTCCTATACTGATACCTACCTTTGCTCCCCAACTCTTCTTTTCCCACTGAAGCCTGTCATTATCACTGCCTGACGTTCCCAAAACTTTAATAATTACAGTTTTAAAGCAACCTTACCCTTCCTAACCTCTGACCAAAGGCGATGCCCCGGATAACATATCACACCACAGAGAAAATATATTTGTAAACTTTGAACCCCTACATGCCTACAGCCTATCCCCACCCTACAAGCTATCACCTTTCCAATGAGCTCACCTCAAAATGTTGACGTCTAGAAGGGTTCTGACATAATCTGTTCCTACTTAGTCAATAACTAATCACCTACTTCCACATCAATATGGGCCACCTAAAACACACGGGGTGAAATTCGTCTGGCTCCAACATGGTTAAACTACACCTTCTTGAACCCAGCATGCAGAAAATCCTACACTGAACGAATTTTCGCACCTCACCCATTCACTTTATCCCCCTTTCTCCAAACACCTGTCCTCAGTCCTCTCCATGATATTGCACACTTCCATGTGAATCAACGCCCAATTTCTACGGTAAAAAAATATGTATCTATATATTTTCTCATATGGTCTGTCAATTTCAGCCAGTTCCTTGACTATGTACCTAATTTTAGGGTTGAAGAACCAGCTGCCGTCCATTGGTAAGGAGGGCGCTTTGGAGCCTGGTTTATTCTCTGCAGTTCCCAACTCTTCCCTCTCCCCTAGTCCCGGAGCAGCTTGCTAATGGCTGTTGAGGGCCTAGTGGTGGGAAAAGGGATGGGAACACCTCTTCCCTCTCACGCTGTGCCATCAGGATGTTGCTGACCCAGTGCACACAAAGAGTAAAAGCTGCAAGGAAGAAGCGCAAGTGAATGGTGCAAGATATCTGATGGACTGCGCATCGAGTGGAGCATCTTTACAGGTAGGTGTAGTCAAAGGACAAGGTAAGGGGACTGAATGGGGATGAACCATCCTTCATTTCTGGACTCCACATGTCCAAATGTTTTCAACCTGGGCACGACCAATTTTCTGTCAACGTGGAAGCGTGAGCGAACTTTCCGGTTAGCCCCACAGCTCTGCATTCTCTCTGGAGGGTAGAGAGCAACCCAAAGCACTAACTCAACCACGTGACTCCATGAACCCAAGTGCAAGCAGTCGGGATGAGCCACACTACTGCCAGAGATGTGTAGCATTTATTGTTGACCATGATAGTTCCTACAAATCACCCAGAGCAGCACTGCGCGTTTAACCCACTGCAGGGAAAAAGCTGGCACACCCTTGTGCAGTCCCGCGCAAATATAGGTAATCTGAGAAGTAATGACATATTTGCATTGGTGGGTTTGTTTGGCATATGATGTCAGCTCCTAGACATGCAAAGCTGCCTAATACAGAATAGTAACTATAGCATGCACATCAGACATGAACTAGCTTGTGATGGCATTGCTGAAGCATTTGAGACTTTGGTTGGCAGATCATGGTAGCAGCTGAGCATGTGTGTTTGAAGATTACCTAGGTCGGGGGCGGGACCAAGCGCCGTAGCGGATGGTTGCCTAAACCCGAGCTCCCCTCCCGGCACAAAGATTTAATTCTTCCGTGTATGATTTTTCAAAGTGCCATATAAAAAGAACTTACTGGCGTCGCCCTAACATTGTGAGCAGAAGTTTGTGAGCTTGGTGAGCGTTTCCAGATACGATGGGAGGAGTTCCTGAAGTGCTGCATATGTCAGGAGGCACGGCCTGCAGAGCAGCGGGGTAACGCCAAAGAGAAGCCATTACGCTACGTCAGCTGTTCGGCAGACGCCGCGGCAGAGAGGCTCCGTTTGTCTAAAGAAGCACGTTTGCTTCATTACAAAGGCGAATTCTCACACGCAAGTACTGTTTAAGATTAAAACACCTTTTAGCACACGGACACCAGGTATTTTTTTTTCTTTAGCTAAGACAAGGTTATCAACAATTTCATAGATATATAGAAGACTCAGAGGAGGGAGAAACGGATTTTGGATTATATATTTCCTCAAATTCATGATGAAGGAATTCTTTTCTGGCATGTAATTGACTTTCAAATAAAAGCTTGTCCAGAACAATTTAACAAGAAATATGAATACCTGAAGGGTATTAAGCGCATGTGGTGTGTATATCTTGGAATGAGGTCGAGTGATTTCTTTTGAATACATAGAGCATTGGTTATTTTAAACAAGTTGGGGTTTAGTAATGGTTATGGGAAGATCCTGAAGCGAATTAAGCACTCAGGGTCCATATTACCCAAAAGTGACACAGAATACTTGGATTGCTTATATTAAAGAAATTTTAAAATTATAATTATTTATTATAATTATTTCAGAGAAAATACTGTTAATCCTGCCTTGCCAATGCCTGGATTTTGAGTGGTTAATGAAGCTGCTATGTATTAAAGACTGTTCATAATTCTCTACTATGAACACTGAAAATTAAGGCTATTTGTCCCGCACACTCATATAAGATCATTGTAGAGGAAAGTTGCGTATTGGCTATTAAAGTGTACTATTGAGCTCCTGGCTCAGCCATTGAAAGGAAATCTTTTCAACTATAGCAGAAGCCTTTCTTCTCATCCATTGTTACCCACTTTGCCTCAGAATGGGATCAAAGAAGGGGTAACCTAAGGAAATGGTATCAGCGCCCACCAGTAATGCCCCCAAAAGACACAAAAGTGACTCTCCTACACCTAAGGATGATACACAAGATCCAGTTATGCAAGCTATCCTAATGGAAATGAAATCCCTTAAACCCTTTATGGAAGCAACAACTGCCAAATTGCAAATGCTTGATGATAAATGGTCCACATTTGAATCCAGAATAAATTAAGTGGAAAGAAGGGTGAGTGACGCTGAAGATATTGCAGGAAAGGTGCAGTCTTTGGAAAACACAGTTCTACCCCTGCAGAAGCAGGCAGAAAACTTAGAGAATAGAAATAGGAGAAACAACATACGTATCGTTGGTCTTCCCGAGAATATCGAAAAAGACAATCCTACTCAGTTTCTTTACAATATGCTTCCTTTACTTTTGGATATTCCTACACCTCCACAGTTTAACATCCAAAGAGCTCATCGTATAGGTCCTAGAAATCCATCTCGTATTGCTCCGAGAACTCTAATCTTCACCTTACTAGACTATATTCATATCGTGCTCATAATGGATAAAGCAAGACAGAAAAAGACTTATGTGGCAAGGCACCAAAATCCTCATAACCCAGGATGTTTCTAATACCACGGCGACAAGAAGAAAATAACTGTTGACTTTTAGACCAGCGTTGCGGCAGCTTAATGCCAGATATGTGACCATTCATTCGCATCTCTAACGGTCACTCTCAATGGCCATATGTACACTTTTCAAAACCCATTAGACTTGGGCAATTTTATTCAAAGTCATAGAAGAGAAGAGATGGATACCACCAGACCGCAAACTTAAATTGGAGTTTACACATAGATTGTTTGTTCTATAATATGATAGTCTTGCTGGAATGGGGTGCGGAGTGGCCCCTCCAGATCTGGCTCTCCATCCCTACTTCTTATTGACTCCATATAGACATGGTTTGCAGTGGCTGTATCCAGTTAGCCACTACTCTTTCATATACTTGTTGGCTGTTATGTAAACTCAAACCTCCATGTTCTTCTCGTTTGTCTTTCCCCTTCCCTCTTGTTCGTTCGCATATGTGTTTCAACTCACCAGTTTATTGTTATAGACTGTAAGATTGCTTATTTTACTTGCACCTTAACCCATGGCACTTAACATAGCAACATGGCATGTTAAAGGTTACAAAATCCTGTTAAACGGCAGAAAATCCTTTCACACCTTAATAGGGTTAAACCATCCATTGCATGCCTACAAGAATCCCACCTCTCAGGCAGAAGCTGCCAAATTGAAGCGCTTATGGGTGGGTTAAGTTTTCTCGAGTGCAGCGGATGGAAAAAATTGAGTTATTACCCTTATTAGCAAACATCTTCAATGCAAAGTATTATCTTCAGAGACAGATGATGTAGTGAGATGGGTTTTAGGTAAACTTCTCATTGATTCCATAGAATATTATATTTTAAATGTATATGGCCCCACTAATGCTGACCAAGTCTTCTGGACTCAATTACAAAATCCTATTTCCAAATCATATCCTAATAACCTCATTGTATGTGAAGACTTTAATGAGATCATGGATCCCTTCCTCAACAAAAAGTCTAATGTACGGTTTAAAACCACTAAGTCCCACCTACAATTTTCCAGTTTTGTGTCTGATTAAGGCCTTATTGATACTTGGCGCATTATCCATCCCTCTGATTTAGACTATACCTTCTTCTCCTCTCCTCATAACTCCTTCGCAAGAATAGATTACATTTTTATATCCAAATCCTTGACCAACTGTTTATTAGATGCAAAAATAGAACCTATTGTTTTGTCAGACCACGCCTCTGTTCATATTAAACTATCTAATGTACAAAACATACATAAACATAATAGATGGAGATTCAATTCAGCCCTTCTGGAGGATGAAGTGTTTGTGAAGTTCATACATCAACAGCATACTTATTTCTGCTGACACATCTGTTCATAACAACTGGGATTGTTATAAAGCATTATTAAGAGAACATCATTTATCTTATACGGCTGCTAAAAAGAAAAAACTTAAAAAAGAAACAGAAGATATTCTCAAACAAATCAAATTCCTACAATCACAACATATACACACTAATTCCTCTGCTATTCACTAAAAAATCTTCAAACTCAGAATACAATATAACTTAGCCACAGAATACTCATGTTCCAATCTTTTAAAATATAAATCTAAGATTTATCAGTTCTATAATAAATCTGGCAAAGCGCTGGCATAATATCTCAAATTTAAAAAAGATAAAGCAAAGATTACTGTCATCAAAGATCAAGATGGCAATAGAACCTTTACTGACAAGGACATCTTACAAGTTTTTTCAAAATTGTTTCAAAAGTTATATTCATCTGAAACTCTGCCTAATAGTACTCATGCATCAGATTTTCTTAAACATACACATCGCAACAAATATGCTAATTCCAATTTTCAATCTTTACATAATCCAATATCCCAGAGTGAAATTTACAGAGCCATTAAAAACCTCAAAAAGGGTAAAGCTCCAGGCCAGATGGTTTTTCAATTGATTATTTTGCCCATTTTAAGAATATATTAGTTCCTAAGCTTAATGAATTATACACCTCCTTCATAACAAATAAAGAAGCCACTGGTTCCTTTTCTGAAGCAATGCTTATTGTATTCCCTAAAACCAATAAAGACCCTGAATTAGGCCAAAATTAAAGACCCATATCCTTAATTAATACGGATTGTAAATTATTTGCTGACGTTTTAGCCAATAGATGTATCCCCTTTATTTGAAATTTGATTAAGAAGGACCAGGTGGGCTATGTCAAAGGTAGACTGTCCTCAGCTAATATTAGACTATTTACTAATATTATTAATATCATTCAAAATTCTCCTAATCATTATGCAGCAATAGCACTAGATGCTAAAAAAGCTTTTCACAGGGTTGAATGGATTTTATGTTTGAAGCCCTGGCTTGGCATGGGATTCCTGATTCTTTCATATCAATGGTTAAAGTATTGTATTCCCACCCGACAACATCAGTCTTTATAAATATTGAAATGTCTCCCTTATTTCCTCTTCATAGAGGTACTCGTCAGGGCTCTCCTTTCTCCCCTCTTCTGTTTATCCTGGCATTAGAACCACTTCTAGAAGCAATAAGACAAGAAGATAATATAATTGCTATTCAGTATAAAGAAATTAAGATTAAAACGGTTGTTTATGCAGATGATGTTTTACTTTTATTGAACATATCAGATACTTGCCTACAACATCTGACCTGCATCATAACGCAATTCTCCCTTGCATCAGGGTACAGACTTAACACAGATAAGTCTGAAATATTACCACTTAACATACATTGCAAAAGCCATAATTTTTCAAGCTCTGGATTCAAATGGTGCCCAACAGGTATCTAGGTATTGAGATTACATCCTCGATTAAAAATATTGTTAAACAAAATACAGCTAACATAATTACCAGAGTAAAAGAACTAACAAATACATGGTCACCTCTTTTCCTATCTTGTTGGGGTAGACTTGAAGCTGTTAAAATGATGATCTCACCTGTTATACTCTATTTTCTTTACGTGCTCCCTATTTTCATTCCTGCCTCTTTCTTCAAATCATTAGATTCCTGTATCCTCAAATTTCGGTCGGGTAGGAAGAAAAGGAGAATCTCATTGTGTAAACTCAAAAACCCAGATCTGAAGGTGGAGTGGGTTTCCCAGCTTATAAAAAATATCATGTGGCCTTTGGTCTAAGACAAACACAGTTATGGTCCTCTCCTAACAGTTCCAATGTGCCAAATTGGTTTCTCATAGAGAGAGCGATGGTCTCCCCTCAGGCTCTCTTAGGCTGTCCCTACATTAATAACAATAATAGATGCTTTACTAGTACTAGTATTAATATCTCTATTAAGTACTTGCATACATATACATACTTACTCTTACTTTGTTCAAAAATATCCCAGTTTATATCCCAGTATATTTGGATGAACCCCCTAATAAAACTTACTAGGAGGGCTATATGTTGGAGACCATGGCTATCTCTTGGCATTAAGTATATACGACAACTGTTCACTCAAGGTACCCCACTAACATTTGAAGAGTTCACAACCAATTTTCAAGCCCCAAGGTCTTTTGTGCAGCAATATGTTAGTCTAATAAATGCTATTATGCAAAGCTATACATTGTTCGTTTTTAATACAAACAACTATCAAGCCCAAAGACTACTTCATCTATCCAAACCTAATGTAACGGCGTCCATGTTTTATAAAGTATGTTCCTCTAAGTTAACGGATGGAGTCCTGCTCAAATGTCAAGAAGCTTGGAATCAAGATTTCTCCCTCAATGCCACACAATTTAGATGGCCTTCTATATGAACTAATATATCTAAAGTATTCGTCTCAGCTAGTTTACTCCAAACGCTGTATTTCTTCCACCACAGTGCCTTCATCAATCCATCATGCTTTTTAAGGGTGGAGTATCACAAAATGACAAATGTTTGAGTTGTCTATGCTCTCAAAGGTCTTTCAAGCATTTGATTTTTGAATGTACTCTTGTTAAACCTTTCTGGGAAAGGATCTGCAAAACTCTTAAACGTATCTTCCAAATACAACTCATTTTCTCCTTTGACGTTTTGTTGAAGGGTAGTGAAATGATCTGTCGGGGGGAAATTCTCCCGGGGTCGGCTGGGCCGTCCGCTGACCTCCGGGCAGGGAGGCCCCAACTCCTCCCGTATATCCCAAAACCAACAGAGTATGAGACACACGCAAGAAGCAAGGTGGTTCTGCTGTTTATTAGACAAAACGGCAGGGATGGGTCAAGGATTGTACGCGTCCGTCCTGACACACACCTAATCGTGGGGCTCGCAGGCCCTTTTTACCTTAGTATGACGCGCTACTTGCGTCACCTTGGAAAGTTAGCAAAAAACCTATCGCCACTCTGGAGTGGTTGCTCGAGTGGTAGGGTTAGTATAGCATACGTATAGAGAGTATTATTAGTGGTTAAGGGTTAGTCAGGTGGTATGCTTGGGTTGTCCTTTCAATTTGATACATGAAAATTGTTACATGAAGACCCCTGAGGATTGGTCAATGTTAATGGCGTCAGTGATAAGAGCCCCATGTTCTGATTGGTCCACTCGCGAGCCTCCCAGTCTGGGACCATCGCTGTTCCCAGCTCGCGGTGCACCTGTCATTTGCAACAATGTTTCACTATGGGTATGTGCAGACAATGTGAGGATTCATTCATATGCTGGAAGGCCGACTACTCCCACCGCCGCAGATGTTCATTGGGTCGCTTAATTGTATCTGCCTGTGTCTTGAAACGAGGGATCCAGGCGCCTCCCTCCTCCTGGGCTTGGCACCCTGTCAGGTTCGGCTTGGTCACGTGAGGTGGGACCGTGGTTGAGGCAGAATTCTGCACAATTAATATTGTTTTTTCCACTGTGTGCCTGGTTTAATTTGCAGGTGTGACCTTGGCGTTGGCTTGCGGCATGCGGGTTTGCAACATTGTGCCCTTGGCTGTCTGCTTTCGGCGGGCTCATTCTGCAGGGTCAGCAACCGAACTCTTGTTCATTTAATGTTCATGGAAGCTCTTGCTTGCGGCCTACTTGGGTCTGGTGTATAAGTGGAGTCGTTTGATACACAGGCGCTTTAGGTTATGGTATCATATTGCTTTATCCCCAATATCGTGTCTTTGTCATATTTCTCATTTTGGCGCCTGGGTTTAGGAGAAGCGTGAGCAAGCTTTTTAGATGAGTTCATTGTGCGTCTTGCGTTTCTGTATTTTGAAAAGCCTATGTGAAAAATAATAAAGATGCACGTCCGTGGGTGTGTCCGTCACCTACGTCATAGCACTGAGTATGTTCTTCATGTGGATTGGTGTGGGAGTGTCCAGTGTGCATGTGTGCACAGGTGTGCTGACCGTTGGCTAGGTCGTCATGGCATCTCTAACGATGTGTTGGTTTAGTCGAGTTCATCCATGCCGCAGGTGTCGGCATGGGCAGGGCAGGCTGCTGGGCAGGCGGGTGGGCACATCCGTATGTTCCTGTACCAGGGTATTTGGTCGTCTGGTAGATGGGCAAACTCCTCTCCTGGCGGGTGCCTGGGCCGTGATCCTCTAGGCCAGGGGCGAGAGGGGATTGGTGGGAGCCTTTTGTTCCATTCTCCCACTTCAGTCCCCCCTCTGGTCGACTTGTCGACCACAAACATATCCTTTTCCTTATCTCCTCTCACTCTCCATATTTTAGTTATTCCTCCCAAATGCTCATAGTGGTTAACATGGTCTTCAAATGACCAATACATATATGCACATGTTCCTCCAGGTGTGCAGTATACCCATTTCCCCATGTAGCTCCTTGGGTTTCTTGGGTTTTCGAGTTTCACGGATGGTGGGTCCAGGTGGTTGGTGATGATCTGGTCGCGCAACTTCTCTCTCTCTGTTATTATTGTGCCTGTGTGTTGGCCGTCATCTGCTGGCATCAAGGGGTGCATACCGACCATGTCGATCATCTCGTCTGTGGTGCGTGCCTTCCGGGCCATCCAAAATCTTGTTATGATCAGTGCAGCTCCAGCCAAAATAATGCATCCAACTATAACCTTCAGTCCATCTGACATCCAAGATGGCATCCATGACCATAATATTGAAAACCAGCTCTCATCCTTTTTCAGGCTTTTACTTTCATCCATCATTTTGGAGTGCATCTGGGCCAATTGTGACACTGCTTCTGTCAGTGTACCATTGTCAGCATCGTTGGCAGGGATGAATGTGCAGCATGATTGTCCTATCTTTGCGCAAACTCCTCCTTCCATTGCTGTGAGGAGGTCCAGTACATATCTGTTCTGTAGTGCTACCATCCACACTGCTCGCAGTTCCTCTTTTATTGCGTTAAATCCATTTACTGTAGAATTAATCGTCATCATTAGTTCCCATCTAGTTATCTGGAGCCATTTTGCGTTTGCGTAAGCCTGTAGTCCCGGATGTATGATTGAGGAGAAGAACATTGCTGCTCTGCTGAATAGTCTGTGTTCTGGCAGAATTGAAGTGAGTGCTGTTTCCGACCTTCCCCATAGGTAATTTCCTGTCAGAGGTTCTCCTTGTCTTTTCTTTCTATTCAGGACAGTGTTATTGCAGTTGTTTTCGTTCTCTGGCCCCTTCTGGGGCTGTATAGATCTCTTCTTCCTCTTGTTCCCTTCATCCATTTTGGGGAAGTTCGCCATATTCACATGTTTCTGGGGCACCACTAGTGATGGTACATTAACGTGCACCATTGTGCATATACCATTCCATAGAGGGGGCAGTGTGTGGTATGCCTTGTCTCTGCAGGCCCAGTAATGGTCCATTACTACTGCTGTTCCTGCTCCCCCCTCAGGTAACTCCGTCACGCTTGCACAGTTGGTGTTGTATCCTACGTCCACCTCTCCTTTATGTTGGTAGCATACATTAGGCGCAGTCAGCGGCAGTATTATTATTGGGTCTTCATCCTTCTCCATCCACGTCAGCATGGGTACGTACTTGACCCAAGTCATCCAGCATCTGTTGTTGTGTTCAGCAATAGTTGTAGTATCCTCTCTCATTACCATGTTGCTGCCAACCACTCCTGTGTCCCATTTGTCACCCAGGTACACTTTTCCTGTTATTATTATCAGTGGTCTTTCCCAACATCCTTGTTTACCAGGAACTTCAGTGGCGTACCAATCACATGGTAGGTACTGTAGTGTTACTTTCTTTGTTTCTCCTTTTTCAGGACCATTTGTCATGTATCTGAATGCTTCAGCATGCAAACTGCTCTTGTGGTAACTCAAATAAGTCTTGAGGAAGTTATTTTCGTACGGGTATGTGTCTCGTGTTTTCCATACCAGGTGCACCATATTCCCTTGAAATCTTCCTTTCGTTTGGAACAGTGCCAGGTATATTATACATCGTGCTGTCTTTTCATCTATTTCCGTGGCAACGAAAGTTCGGGAAGTGCCCATGGCGTAAGGGATCAGTGAGCAGACGTAGCAGCTGTCTCCTGTTGTTTGTTTACCTATTTGAGTCATGTGTTGGTACCACATGTTGTTCGAGACGTGTGCTGAATTTTGTATGTAGTTGTCAATACCTTTATTATCTGAGTATGTGCTTCGTTTAACTCTATTTCCCTTGTGTGGATTTTTGCTAGTACCACCTGATGTAACACCTGTTGCAGCCGGGGGTGGGGGTATATTAGGTTTGGGTACAGCAAAAATATTAATAGCATAATTGTTCTGCCATACAGAGGCAGCCAAGAACCCGGTGATCATCAAAATCCCTATCATCTTTATTACAGAGGCTAATCTCACCGGCATTTTGCTCTTACCTTGCTGCAGTCCAGCAGCTTATTCTTGCGACGTTAAAGTTGCCCGCCTGAAAATTCTCAATATGCTTGTTATTAGTATTAGTTGTTGTTTTCAAGCTCTCCCTATCAAGTAGTCGTTCAGTGCCCAAGCGAAGAGCTGTTCCCACGCCAATCTAAGCGATCTATCTCTTAGGACAGGCAAGTATGGGTGGAGGTGGGGCATTGAATATTCTATGGCCAAGAGGAATGCTGTGTAGTAGACACGTACCGTCCTCCTTTTCAGGTACTTTGGCCTTTTTATGTGATATACAAATTGGTGTGATAATTCTTCAGGGTAGTTATCGTCTGAGGGTACCATCTACTCCTGGGCAGTGAACTTGTTAGTTATCTGTTTTCTTAGCAGTACAATAATACGCTGTACCTGCATGTGCGAGAGAAAAGAAAGAGAACATTCAAGTGTTTACATGTGTATATGTGCAAGACAATGTCCTTCAGTTCAGTTATTACTGCAATGGGGTAGGGGGTCGATGGGCAGAGGGTTTGGGGCTCAACTGGCAGAAGTCTCTTTACTCTTTGATCGTGTGACCATGGGGTGGGCGTTATGGGGATCACCCCTTTCTTTTTCAGTAGTTGTCTCTGGGGAATCTGGGGGGTGGCAGGGTATGGAGACACTTAGGTCATTAGCTGTGATAGAAGTCTCTTCCTCCGTTGGTGACGCTGCTGTTGTTCTTCCAATGGCCCTGTCGGTGACGCTAGGGCGGGTCTGGAGTTTGCAGATCTTTACGTCGTGTAGGTGATTCCAGGCACGTTTGTCCTGTAGCTTTACTGCTCTTGTTGATACCTCCTCTACCAGGTGTGGGCCAGTGAAGCGTGGGCTGTTCCACTTTCTGTTGAAATTGCGGAGTAGTACGTGGTCACCTTTAGCAATTTTGCACAGTCTTTCCTTTTCCAATTATTTATCCGCGTCTTCTTGTTGATCACTCTTAGACCCGCCCCGCGTGCGCTCGAGCTGTTGAGACACAAACACTACACTAGTAATCAAAGAAGACACATATTGGTACATTTCATCACCAAGAACAGTTGCAGTGTTTTCGTGGTCGGTGAATGCTCTTGATGTTGGCGTCAGAGGAAGGCGCATTTGACGTCCGGTCACCACCTCGTGAGGGGTGAGGTGGTGGTCGGAACCTGGTCTATTCCTTAGCTCAAATAGGGCTAGCGGAAGGCAATACAGCCAACTCTTCTTTGTTGTTTGCTGTATTTTTGCAATTGCCTCCTTTAGTAGGCCATTCAGGCGTTCGCATACACCGTTGGCCTGCGGGTGATATGCACATGCAAATTTATGCTTGATGGTCAGTAAGGATGTAATGTGCTGGAACATTTCATTGGCGAAATGCGGGCCATTATCTGACCGCAGTACCTCGCACACTCCCCACCTGGGGAAGACCTCCCTCACTAGGAATTTAGCTGCTCTGAATGCATCTGGGTGTGAGCAGGGCCCTGCTTCAATCCACCTCGAGAATGGGCATACTACTACAATCATATACTTATTTCCTTGACATACGTTGATCATATAAACATAGTCAATATGGATGTGTCGGAAGGGTCCCTCTGGCTGGGGTATAGTACCTTTTATCACCTTCAGCGTGTGACCGGCCGTGAACTGTTGGCATGTGAGACAATTGCTGATAAAATTTGACACATGGGAATTTAACTCGGGACAGAACCAATCTTCTCTAATTCGTGCTGCAATTACTTCCTTGCCTGTGTGGGTGGGGTGGTGTAGTTGGCTCAGGGCGGTGTTCAATAGTGCCAGTGGCATTACAATCTTTCCAGTGTTACCCTGGCGCCATAGTGCGTCAGTTGGCGACATTGTGCATCCTCTTTTTACCCATATTTCTTTTTCTGTCATTGGTGCAGCCGCTTGTAGCTCCATTATCTGTGTGGCTGGGAGATGTGTGTACCCTTCTCTTATCAACATCTCCTTAGCTATTCCCCTCCCTCTCCCTCTCTCTGACTCTGGGGGGTTCCATATCTCACCAAAATATGCAGCATACTTCGCGTGTGCGTCTGCTGCTGCATTCCCTCTTGAGATATGATCTTCTCCATTAGTGTGTGCGGTACATTTGACCAAGGCTAATTCTTGGGGGTCATTTATTACTTCAATTAGTTCAGCCAATAAGAGAGCATGTTGCACTGGAGTGCCGTCAGCTCTCCTAAACCCTCTCCAATTGGACAGTCCTGAGTGGACAGTAGACGTGACATATGCGCTGTCAGAATATATGGTCACTCGTTTGTGAAAGCTTTCCTTCAACGCCAAGATCAGTGCAACCAATTCGGCTGCTTGAGCAGAGTAATGCTGTGGTAATTGTACACATTTCATCGCCACACACACTGGTACCTCCGTCATTTTTACCACCGCTGCCCCAGTTCTCCTTACCCCGTCACTTTGGTCAATTGTTGATGACCCATCAATGAACAAGAGTTCACCTCCCTCTAGTGCGTTCTCTTCAACCTTTCTAGTACATGAGTACATTTCAGTATTCTGCGTACAATCGTGTTCATAGTCTCCTTCCTCAATTACTTCTGCTAAAAACCTTGCAGGGTTGACCGTGCTACATCTAACAATTGATAGTTCAGCTCTAGATAAGATGATCTCATAACCTGATGCCCTCTGCATGGTTAGTGTGGACTTAGGCTTATTCAATATCGCAAATAGAGCATGTTCCACAAATAGTGTGGTTGGGCACCCCATGGTGATTGCTGACGCTTTCTCTACCGCAAAGGCATCTGCGGCGAGACCTTGTTCGCAAGGGAAATGACCTAACATCACAGGATCCAAGTGGCCGCTGTAAAACGCTACTGGTTTGTAGCCCATGCTTGTTTTTTGAGCCAACACTGCTTTCATTACTGCTGAGTCGCAATGTGAAAATATAAAGAAATGTTGTTCATAATCTGGGGTGGCCAGTACCGGAGCAGTTGATATTGCATCTTTCAGTTCATCAAAAGCCTCTTTCATCTCCATTGTCCACCCCAACTTTTTCTCCCCTTTGTTAGCTTCTTTCAACGCCTCAAGTAGGGGTCCTATGTATGAGCTGTAATCAAATACCCATGCTCTACAGTAGTTGCACAGACCCAGGAACTGCTGCAGTTCCCTCACTGTTTGTGGCAATGGCGTTTTTGAAATGGCCTGTGCTCTTTGTGGTGCAATCTTTCTTCCATATTGGGATATGAGCTGACCAATGTAAAGTACCTGTTCCTGACAGTACTGTAACTTTTCCTTGTCTACCTTGTAACCTTTTTCAGCCAATATTCTCAGCATCTTTAATGAGTCCTCTCTGCATCTTTTTTCGTTTGTGCTGCAAATTATTATGTCATCGACATACTGCAACACTGTGCTTTCCATTTCAATGTTACCCAAATCCATCTGTATTACTCTGTTGAAGATTGAGGGTGATTCGCAGTACCCTTGTGGCAATCTGGTGTGTTTCCACTTTGTGTTTCTGTAAGTGAAGCTTGTCAGATCTTGTGAGTCTGGGTGCAGTGGTATTGAGAAAAAGGCATTTTTAAGGTCGATCACTGTAAATCGTGATGCCTCTGCTGGAATGCCGCACAATATTGTGGCCGGGTTTGCAGCTATGGGGTATTCTGCTTCCACTATGTTGTTCAAGGGCCTGAGGTCCTGTATGAAGCGCCAAGACCCCCCTCTAGCCTTGCGCACTGGGTATACAGCTGTGTTGCATGGTGATTCTGAGGGGACCAATATGCCATTATTGATAAGGGCCGTTATTGTTTCATACATGCTGTCATCTGCCTCTTTTGATAGTGGGTACTGTTTCACTCTGGGGAGTATTGCACCCTTTTTCAATTTTATTCTTACTCCCCCCTATACTTTTTATGCACCCCACGTCATAGGGGCTAGTAGTCCATAATGATGTGGGTACTTTTGCCATATCCTCCTCAAAGAAGGGAACTGGGGTGGATGTGGGTGCCTCAAGTGCCATTGCAATTTTCTGTGCCACTTGTTTGTACGTCACTCTTAGCCATATTTCCACACTCATCATAAACACCATTTCACCTTCTTCCTTTTCTTCTGAGAAGAGCTCCTCATCTGACACCTGGGTGAGTCTACATCCCTCTGCTAATGCTATCACTGACCTCCATGCTCTTCCTTCTCTGTCTTGGGCATGTACCGCAATGTAATCAGCTGTTGCTGTAATGCTCTCCATGTTCACTGAAACCACCTTTCCTTCTGGTTCATTGGCTGGTGTTTCTGGTCTGAACAAATAGGCTGCTGGCCTCCTCCAGATCTTTCCTTCTATCCCTGGCATCCATGCAAATGCCATGTCTGTCCCGTACTGGAACAGTTCACCATCTACTGGCTCAGCCCTAATCACTGTCTGTCCACAGTATGCTTGCATAATTTGTCGTACCGTGAGCATGTTAATTCCTGGAGTGGAGCAAATTATGCCGTCTTCCGTAAAGGAGATCGTCATATTCAACCTGTTCATTACGTCTCTCTCCAGTATATTTACTGGTGAGGCCCTAGAATATAAAAGTGGGACTGACATGTCATAATCCCCTATTGATAAGGGAATGTTATCCGTAAAGGGAACCAACCCCCTAGCCCCAGAGAATCCTTGGGTGTTCATGGCTTCGCCTGACATCTTAAATTTACCTTCCCTTATGCAAGACCGGGTCGCCCCGGTGTCAACAAGGAATGATAATTTTTTGTCACCTATCGTTACCTCTATGCGTGGTTCCTCCGCACTATTAGGTGTTACTGACAGGATGGGACACACCAAGGCCGTCTGTGGGCTGTCCTATTGAGGGTATAATGATTGACCATTTCCTGTGTAAGGGTTGTGTCCCAGGACCGTCACCCTACCCAGTTGTGTTTGTTGTGCTTGGGGTTGTTGTGTTACTAGTTGTTGCTGTTCATTTCCCTGTTACAACGTCTGCTGTTGTTGTATGCCCTGCTGTTCCTGTGTGGGCCTTTGTTGTCCCTGTTCGCTCCATAATGGTGTGCCTGGTCTCACTCTACACGTGCGTGACATGTGCCCTACTAATCCACATATCCAACACACCGGTGGTTCCCTGCTCTGCCATGGAAAGCTTCCTGTGTTGTCCTGGTATACTGGTTGCCCGGTGGGGTAGGAATTTCTAAGTCCTCCCACCTGCTGTTGTGTGTTATATCCGTATCCTCTCCCCCTCATCATTCCTCCCCTTCCCCTGTTGTAATTATAATACCCAGCTCCTGGCGTTGAGTATCCTCCTCCCATGTTAGTCGTGTATGGTTGGAGTGGCGGCATCTGTTGTGTTACAGTCTGTGATGATTGTATTTGGGAGGGATCTTGTGCAGCCACTACTTGTGTGGGGCTTTGAGTCATTGTTGCAGGTGTAGTTATTAGTGCGCCTTCCATCGTGTATTTAGTAAGTTTTTTCTGCACTAGTTTAGCCTCTTCCGCTTTCCTATCCACTTCCTTTTGTTTCATTTTTCCTTGCCATGTCCTACAATGATGCACTATTGTCAGCTGTATTTCTGGCCATGCTTTTGCTTCCATCCCCACTACTTTCTTCAGTTGTTTTTGAACTGCTTCTGGGAGCCCTTGTATTAGTATATGGTAGAATATTGCTGGTGTTTTGTCCCATTGTTCTCTAGTTTCCATGCGCCACTTCTCTTGAATTTCCTGGATATAATCAACAGGATCTTCGTTCTCACGCATCTTGCGTGAGGTAATTGCTCCTATGTCTGATGTGTCCGGATACTGTACCCTCAGTGCCTGCCATAATGCATGTCTGCAGTTTGCGAATGGTGCCCCATCGTGTGATGTATTTGTTATTGTTACCCCAGTGAAGCCCGCTCTCTTCCAAATGTCATCCGCTGCATCCCCTAATATAGATATTAGAAGGCCCTTTACATCCCCCACTGCCAGTTTCTGTCCTGCGGTGTGCTTTTCCATTTCATATATCCATTTACCCGCACCTCCACTTAATGATGGGAGCCTGCACTTTATATTTTCTTTGTCTGCATGCTTCCAAGGGACGTATTGTGGTCTAACCCCTCCCCTCTACAGAAGTGGCATTAAGTTGTGTCCCGTTTGACCCCTTGGGTTCCACAAAATCGAGTCCGCGCACCCCTCCTCTTCTTCCGTGTCTCCTACATCGTCAATTTCGTCCGTATTTCCCCTGCTCGTAACTCTTTCTCCTCCATCTCTTCCCCTTCTTTCATCATTTCCTGTATTTGATGTGGGCGTGTGTATTCGCTCTCCCTGCCTGCGTCCAGGGAGGTCTCTAAGCCTACCTGCATAGGGTGTCAGTTCGTTTGTGAAGGGCGTGAGTTTAGATGGGTATGTTGCACGTAATGGGCGTGAGGTGGTGGAGCATGTAGGACGAGATGGTGACCGTGTGGCTTCACGTGTCTGCCTTTACGCTATTCCTTGCTCTTCCTCCTCACTTCTCTCCAGTTCATCCTTTCTCCTGCAGATCCATGGTGAGTCTCTGTTTGTCCGGGTGGTGTATAATTTATCTAGGCTTTCCCTTTCACTATTTCTTCCTTCCTTCTCCATTCCTTCTTCTTCCTCACTACAAAATTCATTCGTAAATGGCAACCCCCAATCTGTCTTTTTCCCCCTAATCGTTACTGTTTTTAAGTCTACTAGGTCTGTTCCTTCCTTTTCTTCTTTACCAATCGCTCCCCTTTGCGCTGATGTTGTTGCTACTTCTGTCTCTCTATATACATACCTCCTTACTTCACTCTCCCCTCTCCCATCTTCTCTTTCCCCTTCATTTCTCTCCGCTATCTCTCTACCAATTTTCTCTCTTTTCCTTTTTAATTCCTCCATTACTTCACTACTCATCTTTTCCAATATCTTTCATCTTCTTTCTTCCTTTCCCATCTCACCCTCTCCCGTTCTAATATATTCTCTAACATCCTCCCTTCTTCGTATTTCCTTGTCGTTTCTGATAGTAATCTCTTCTTCCATATTGCCAATTCTTTTTCTTTCTCTTCTTCCTCTCTTTTCTTGTCACGCAGTGCTGCTCTTGATATCCTTTCTGCTACTGCCTTTACCCTTTCGGCTTCTCTCTTTTGCTCCTCAGTTCGTTCCCTTATTTTTCCCAACTCGTTCTTACCTTCTTTCCTTTCCCTTGCACTCTCTCTTTCCTCCCTCTCGAGCTGCTTGATCAGTGCATTCTGCTCATCCCTTAACTCTGCTAGTCGTTCCTCCAAAATCTCTTCCTTTTGTCGTAACAGCTCTTCCCCTTTCATTTCACTCTCCCTGGTATTATCCTCGTCCATTTTCCTTACTACCTCCTTCTCTTCTCCTGTTAATGAACCTCGTAATTTTAATAGTATCTGCGCAGCTACCCACTCATCATGTCCTATTTCCGCAGTCTGCTCTTCTCCAGTCCTCCCCTCCCCTGCTGGCATCTTCCTATGAGCTGATCCCGTCGTACTAGTCCGCTCCCTTCTCGTGTGGTCACCTGTAGCTGTATATTGTGGCGGGCTGTATGCCGGGTTCGAGTACCCATCAGCCGCCTTTAATTGTTCTCTTGCTATTTCTCCTAGTTCTCTTAAAGGATACAACCCCCCTCCCTCTGTTTTCACTACCTTCGCTAGGGGTGTATCGTCGCTCTGTTCCTTTTTTATTTCATTTTCTTTTGAGTTGTTACTCTTTTCTCCTCCCTCTTCTCCGTTCCCCGTGTTCTTTATGCCTTCACTCTCTTTTTACCCATTCTCTCCTTCCTCCTTAATCTCCTTTTCTTCCGTTCTTTCCCCCACAATGAACATTCCGTTTGGTCCTGGTCGGGACCCTTGGAACATCCTCCATAAGTTAAACGCCTCCACGTGGTGTGTCAACTTCTTCCCCTTGTATGTGTTATGCAGATGGTTTAATAGTGAATGTTGGGTATATGGATCGAAGCTACCATTAGGCGGCCATGGTGTTGTCATTTTGTTGTCCGTCCCCTGTGTCCATTCTATGCTATACTTGATCAGTTTCTCCCTATGGGGTGACAGTGTTTTACATATGTGTTGTAGCGGGGTAGTGAGGGTGTTCCCCCACCCTCCCGATCCTGCCCCATATGACATAGTAGCGCTCCACTTGTTATCCTTCCCCTATTTGGTAGCAGTTATCTTACTAATACTTTACAATACACACCCTTATACCTTTACCTGGCCCCGTAAGTTTGGGGACTTGCGATAGTCCGCTAAGGAAAATATATTAAAATATAGTATTTACATTTGTATATTCTTTTCTTCTTTTCTTCCTTTACAGAACACCCTTACGGCCCCCTGCGGCCGATGCGCACGTAGCCCCCTGCGGCTGCGTGCCCCTTGTTACGTTCTTATACAGCCGTCCTACTTTCACTTGCTCCTCCTCCCCCTTCTACACTTGCCGTGGCCGGCGTTCTCCGTGCGCAACCACGTCCCCCTTTTCGCTTTCCCCCCAATCAACTCATTACCGTTTACCTCCATTTCCACTCCCTTACCACAGCTCTCCTCCCCACCACTCTCAAAAATAAAAATGCCTTGTACTCGAGGTATCCTATAAAAGCCCTACTGGTGACATCACCGATCTCTTCAAACTACTGGTAAGTTCTTAATACACTTGCAATCTACCCCCGTTAACCCCACAGCTGTCTTCCTGTCACGCCTGGAACAAGGTAATCAATAATATAATCGGACTGCGCACGCTGCGTCGCCTCGCGTGTGATACGCCCCTCGACAGGAGGGCTTAACCAACCAATTATCTTCCGTATTGGGCAGCCAGCTAGCTACCGCCTACAGGGAAACGTCATCTATCTATCGAGTTTCCTGCTCGATCAATAGGGATCCTCATCTACTCATTGATCAATAATTACCAAATCGTAGGAAACCGCGCACACACACCCCCTTACACGTAGTCGCGACCTAGGCCAATCAGTGTCTACGAGCGGCCACACGTGATGTTTTCGTGCTCCGCCCCCTTCTCTCCCGTAACGTAGCCAACTGCTCTCGCACTCGTCCGGCTACCATTCATTTCATGGTCAACACTAAATTGTCAAACCTTCACCGCGCACCTGTGCAACACCTCCCACCTCCCGTATTTAATTCCTCCCCCCTCCCTCACAATTTCATGTTGCTTGTTGGGCGTGGCATACTCACCAAGTTCTCCTGATGCGGGGCCGCTCGACTGCGTGCACCCCTCCAAGCGGCTCGCCACCTCCCCTCGTCTGGACCACGTCTGGACACTCGCCAACCGCGGGCGGGATACTTCTCAACCGGCTTCCGAAGGCCAATATCCGGATTGCGCTGTCTGGTCGTCTCGCAGTTCCGCGATGGTCCTGTAGTCCTCAAAAGGGGGCAGCGGCAGAGGGGGCCGCGCCGCCGGGCCTCCTCGCAACGGGAGCACTCGGAAAAATAAAATAAAAGCAGATCTTAAACAGATCTCAGCAGTGCCTCCAACTTGTCGGGGGGAAATTCTCCCGGGGTCGGCTGGGCCGTCCGCGGTCCTCCGGGCAGGGAGGCCCCAACTCCTCCCGTATATCCCAAAACCAACAGAGTATGAGACACACGCAAGAAGCAAGGTGGTTCTGCTGTTTATTAGACAAAACGGCAGGGATGGGTCAAGGATCGTACGCGTCCGTCCTGACACACACCTAATCGTGGGGCTCGCAGGCCCTTTTTACCTTAGTATGACGCGCTACTTGCGTCACCTTGGAAAGTTAGCAAAAAACCTATCGCCACTCTGGATTGGTTGCTTGAGTGGTAAGGTTAGTATAGCATACGTATAGAGAGTATTATTAGTGGTTAAGGGTTAGTCAGGTGGTATGCTTGGATTGTCCCTTCAATTTGATACATGAAAATTGTTACATGAAGACCCCTGAGGATTGGTCAATGTTAATGGCGTCAGTGATAAGAGCCCCATGTTCTGATTGGGCCACTCGCGAGCCTCCCAGTCTGGGACCATCGCTGTTCCCAGCTCGCGGTGCACCTGTCATTTGCAACAATGTTTCACTATGGGTATGTGCAGACAATGTGAGGATTCATTCATATGCTGGAAGGCCGACTACTCCCACCGCCGCAGATGTTCATTGGGTCGCTTAATTGTATCTGCCTGTGTCTTGAAACGAGGGATCCAGGCGCCTCCCTCCTCCTGGGCTTGGCACCCTGTCAGGTTCGGCTTGGTCACGTGAGGTGGGACCGTGGTTGAGGCAGAATTCTGCACAATTAATATTGTTTTTTCCACTGTGTGCCTGGTTTAATTTGCAGGTGTGACCTTGGCGTTGGCTTGCGGCATGCGGGTTTGCAACATTGTGCCCTTGGCTGTCTGCTTTCGGCGGGCTCATTCTGCAGGGTCAGCAACCGAACTCTTGTTCATTTAATGTTCATGGAAGCTCTTGCTTGCGGCCTACTTGGGTCTGGTGTATAGGTGGAGTCGTTTGATACACAGGCGCTTTAGGTTATGGTATCATATTGCTTTATCCCCAGTATCGTGTCTTCGTCATATTTCTCATTTTGGCGCCTGGGTTTAGGAGAAGCGTGAGCAAGCTTTTTAGATGAGTTCATTGTGCGTCTTGCGTTTCTGTATTTTGAAAAGCCTATGTGAAAAATAATAAAGATGCACGTCCGTGGGTGTGTCCGTCACCTACGTCATAGCACTGAGTATGTTCTTCGTGTGGATTGGTGTGGGAGTGTCCAGTGTGCATGTGTGCACAGGTGTGCTGACCGTTGGCTAGGTCGTCATGGCATCTCTAACGATGTGTTGGTTTAGTCGAGTTCATCCATGCCGCAGGTGTCGGCATGGGCAGGGCAGGCTGCTGGGCAGGCGGGTGGGCACATCCGTATGTTCCTGTACCAAGGTATTTGGTCGTCTGGTAGATGGGCAAACTCCTCTCGTGGCGGGTGCCTGGGCTGTGATCCTCTAGGCCAGGGGCGAGAGGGGATTGGTGGGAGCCTTTTGTTCCATTCTCCCACTTCAGATCCAATCTGCTATTGATGAAAATAAAGGTTATCTGCTTGACCTATTTATTGCCATAGCTATCCAGACTATTACTTCCAACTGGAAAAATCTCAAAGGTGTACATTTTAAATTAAGGTGAAATTCAATTTGCAATCTTCATAGGATGGAAAATGTATTGCCATGCCGCCACCCTTGCTGCACAAGTATAAATTAAAAAGGCAATCTTTTCTAGATTTTTTGGATAATGTAATAACTAGTCAAGATGAAAGACTATTGTTTATTATTATTAATTCATATTCCAATACATAATTACCCCTCCCCTCCTTGTGTTCATGTTAGTCCTGTGTGTCTTGTGTGTGCTTAATGTTTATTATAAATACATCATATAACTATTAGTCTATTTTAGAGCCTCTATATATATTATATTCAATAAACAAAATTTGTTAAAGGGACGTTATGGTTAAGTTGCACTACTAAAAACCTATTAAATTTAGTGAAAGAATTGTTGTTACAGGGACGTTATGGTTCCAAGTAAAACCGAAAAACCCTGAAATTCGCCAGTTATGGTAAGCTAAGCAACCATAACTCGCGCCACCACCGTGCAATGCTAAGATTAACACCCAGGACATCGAAGATGACATTACAAATGTCATTGACCGCACTTGACAAAATTGCCCCACTCAAACTCAGACCTAGTAAACCCAAATCCCAATTAAACAAGTGGTTTACCCCCCAACTAAGGGATCTACGACTCCTAAAGAAGAAATGCAAAACCACCTGAAGACTACTCCCTTCAGAGGATAACAAATCCAAACTAACCAAAATTTCCTCCCAATACAAAAAGGAAATTTGCCTTGCTAAACGTAACTCATACAACAAATGTATCTCTAACGCCAATTCCAGCATGAAGGAATTATTTACCATATTGAAGGAATTAGAATCTCCTATCCTCACACCTGATATCTGCAACACAAATAAAACCTGGTATACAGATATTCAACAAGCACTTTCTAATAAAGTAACCACCCTCCAGAACAAAAATTGCTATAAGAAAAAGCTTCCCCTAACATGATCCCTCAACCGAGCAAGCCGGACCTCTCTACCAATGAAACACCTCATGACCGCCATGCCAGATTCCAATTCACCAAAACTTCCATACTCGAAGTAGAAAAGGTTATTCCCTCACTAACTGCCAAGGTGACCTATGCCCAGCCCAGATTATAAAAGACACAGCAAGAGATCTTGCCCCTTTTATCTCCAAACTTATTAATGCTTCATTTGCATGAGGCACCATCCCCACTAACCTGAAGCAATCCTGGGTGCTCCCATTGCTAAACAAGCAAATCTTAGATCCATCAATCCCCACCAATTACCGTCCCATTACAACGGTACCCTTCCTGCTCAAAATACTAGATAAGGTGGCTTATATTCGGATCCAAAAATACTTGGAACTCCATTAACTCCTGGGAGCAAGACAGTCAGGCTTCCGTCCCCAATACAGGACTGAAAACGCCCTTATCGACCTGAAAACTCAAGTTGATGAGTTAAGAGACAAAGGCAAGACTGCTCTCCTCTTACTGTTAGACCTCTCGGCTGCATTCGACCTCGTCGACCACAAGGTCTTATGTGGCCATCTGGACTCGGCTGCTCACTTCTCCATAGAGGCCATTAGATGGATCAAATCATTCTTGAGCAACAGAACCATGAGGGTTTTTTCCCCATTAACAGCGGCTGACCCTATTCCTATCACGTGTGGGGTCCTCCAAGGCTCCTGTGCCTCTCCCACACTGTACAATATATTCACCAAGCCCCTGTTTGATGATCTGGACCTTCTGGGTATCACCTACACTAACTATGCAGATGATACTCAGATTCTCCTCTCACTTTCAGGGGATTACGACAAAGATTTGGGATTGGTGAATAGAGTGGATCTCATCATCCAGGCATGGATGGCCAATCACGGTCTATGCCTGAATGATGACAAGACAGAGCTTATCATTCTGGGCACCCTTACCAACCTCAAGAAATTAGGCCAGGAATACTCATCATTCAACATTGATGGGAACCAGATCAAGGTGGCCAAGGAGGTAAAAACCTTAGGCTTTTACCTTGACCATGCCCTCACCTTCCATAAACAAGTGAAATCACTGGCCTCAGCCACGGCCTACACCTGTAAGCTCATTAAGTCTGGCAAACGTTTCCTGTCAAATGATAGTTGCCTGATCTTGGCTAGAGCTCTAATACTTTCCAGGTTAGATTATTGTAATGCCCTCTACATAGGCGCAAATAAAGCGATTATTCAGAGGATACAAATCCTCCAAAATAACGCATTAAGAACCGCACTAGGAGTGACCAGGAGATCACATATCTCAGCAACAAGGTGCCAAAAACTGGCTCTCGACTCAGAACAAAATCTACCTAAAAACTGCATCGCTCACCCACAAAGCACTAAACCATGCAGCCCCTAGTTATATTATGGATCGGTTCCATAGAAGAACCTCTACCAGACCCATGAGAACTGGCAATGCCAACTGTCTTACTACTGCTAGATTTAGGCTTACTAAGGTTGGTGGTAGTAGCTTTCCTGTGAAAGCAGCCAGACATTGGACCTCCCTACCATCCTCTCAGAGAAGATCAACCCTATCTGACATTCAGACAAAACTATATTAACTTGCTTAAATCCACTGACCTGTAGGTATGACTATGGTATTACCTCTACCCCGGGATATACCATCAAACACTCCTTGAACTATGTTGGCTGTATATCTGTTTCTGTATCTCAACTGCTTTATAAACTACACATTTGTTATATTCTTGCTTATTTGCACAACGTACATATATGCCTATGATTGCCTGTATCGATATTTCTGCATAGTCATTGTATAACTCTCCTTATCTCGTACTTGTAACCTAAGAATTGCATTTGCTTTATTGCTGCGCCCCGATACCTCTGGGTCTGGTGCACATTAAAAATAAATAAATAAACAAACAAATAAACAATCATGTGACCACACCCACGCTAAGCGTAACGAACACTGTCCGGGTGCCCGAACACCTAAAAAGTGTTTTTTTCAGCAATCCAAGGTATTTTCCTGGGAAAGTTCACCCTTACACAAGTCCCACACTATGTCGCTGGCCATCCACATACTTTTTTGAATTTTTTTAGACCTTTCTTAGTGTTCGAAGTGTCCTGGGAAAGCACGGGTGTCCGCGAAGCCCCCCCCAGCAACCCTATAAAAGGCCACACCCCAGAGCTGCTCCTTATTCTGTTTTTGGGCTTCCAGGACAGGGACTTGTTGCATTGGATTGCTCTTGCTCTTTGAAACAGCTATCCTGATGGCATCCATGGCTGCCACTGGTGCTACTGCTGTCTTAGGTCGCAATGCATTTTGTATATTTCGCAGAAAAATCTGATTGCCGGCATAAGTAAGATGTACTCCATCTCTGCGAAAAATGTGTGTACTACGAAACATAATGTTTTCATTGTGAAAAGAGGACATACCAACATCTCTCAAAAAGGCACAGGCAGCCTTGTTAACATTGCGCCTTGCTTTCTCCATTTGTGGACCAAATGAAGAAGAACACAGCCACATTTGTCTCTGCGCAATACGGGAAAGAATTACTCTGGAGTTTAGATACATGTCCATGATTTTCCCAAGTCCTTCTTTCATTGCAAATTGCAAAGAGATTCCAGACACATGTCCTAAACTGTTCCCTCCACAATGAATAATAATAAAGTCTGGATGACGCTGTGTCACCAAAAGAAGCACAAAGAAGTACCAAATCCAGCCACTTCATTCCACGCACACCATGCCAGTGAACTTCCACATGAGGGAATCGAAGATGTACAGCCACTCCGCAGCGATCTGCATGCACCTCCAACCAATGTATCCACGAATCTCCGAAAATCCAGACAATCTGCTTTCTGAAACACACAGCCATAGCTATCTCCACTCCTCTAAGGAATAAGACTTTCTGACAAAGTCTCTGCTAACACATCACATCCAGTAAACCCCATTGACCAATCCCTTGCTGTTCTACAACTAATTTGCATGCCTCTCAACCTCAAAAATCTTGTATGTAATACGCCGAGGACAACCGCGATGTCTGAGGACAAATCGAAAAATCTTAGTGTGGGGAATGAAAATTTAAATAGTGTGCCCCATTTCCCCTCTGAAGTTGGCTCTGAAAAGAGCCTTTTTTGGGGTTTTTTGCAGATTCTTCAGAAACATCTTTTATTTCGGATTTATTTTGGTTTTTTTCCTAATTTTCCTCCAAAAATCTTCACAATACCTTTTCCAAAGCAACCCTTATGTTCCAAAACAGCATGGCATTTCGCATAAAAGATAGACATGCCATCGTCTTTAAAGTAATCAACATTACCAGAGTCAATGTTCTCATTGTTGCAAAAGAACATTTCAGCTCTAGTCATACAAGCAAACATGCCTCGGTTGATTAAGCAGCTACCAACATTTTGCTGAGCAGAAAAAACAGAACTATTGTCCCATATTGACCTAAGTATCAAACCAGAAAAAATAATCTTGGCATTTGGAAGTTCTTTCATTACCGCCTGAACCAAGCTTTGCAGATATTGCAACAAAGTAGGGGCACTGACATAGCCCAAATGCAAAGCACCACAGTGAAGAACAACCACATGTGGACTATTATACCTAGCCATATCCTGACAAACCTCTAGCATTGCCTACAAATTAAAACCAGGCACAGGGCACCATACCACCTCCACTCCTTTTGTGTCAAAATGGTTAGACACATTCCTAGATTTAGCATACTGCTCCAAACCATTCACAAACATATCTCCAAGTACCACCACCCTGACTTTCTCCACCTCTGCCATCTTCACCACACACAGCCTCTCTCAATATGAAGCACAACCTCAACACCCGATTGGCTAATCCTCAAAATACACTCCCATTTCATGTTCGGAAGACCCGGATGTCCTATCTGGAACACTGGGGCAGCCCTTCTACCCTTTCCACTTCACTCTCTGCACCATTCCCTCATTGGCTACTATTAAGCAGTCACACAACCATCCACCAAACACATGCAAAACCTCTACATCTAACTCCATCATCACAATTCAGCACTTTAGATGTACTGTTGATCACTCTGAGTACAATTGTGCTGTGACTGCAAAGCACCTACTAGTGAACTCTCCAACAATTCCACTTGCAGATTCATGCACATCCACATGCATGAACAAAAAGTACATGTATGAATATTTTTTGCACAGTACATCATACATGCCAACATTCCGACCCACTTGGGAGGGACATTTCCTCAGACAAATCAGGAGACATTTGTGTTATAAGAATGCATTGGGCAAAGATGTATTTTCGGCGGGATAACATAAAAAATAGCAATATTTTTCACTGAAAAATCAGGAGTCTCCCGCCAAAATCGGGAGGATTGGCATGTATGGTACATATACATTTCTTGTATAAATACATTTAAACAGAGTAACTGCCACTTACCCTGTGTAACTTGTAAAACAAGCTTACTGTCATTTCTCCCATCTACTATAATCAAGTGTCACTTGCAAAGTTGTCTGGGCTCCAAATTTTTATTTACCCATATTATTAACTACAATGTGCAAACTGTTATTTTCTTCATTTATTTTATCATTTCTATAACCACTGCCACGTATTTAACCACATTTCAACCACGACAGCATTTAATGCATTGAAGTGCATAAGATGTACATACAATTTCCTTTCTATACATTCTGCATATTTCACGTACATTCTATCGTTTCAACTTTCTTTACAAATGACTATATTAGTAATCAGACACAACACACACAGCTATCTAACAAAGTGTCATTTCATATTAAAAGATGGGAGAAATAACAGTATAATTATGGAAAAAGGCTTTCTATAAAATTACACACAACCAGGATGAGTACATGCATTTTTATTTATGCACACATATATCCAATATCATTTGAAAGGCTCCCAGCTGAAACAACACCACTTCCTCTACAACTGCTCTTCCAATCTACACAGCTCTCTCATTCCAGCTGGTTGCCCATTCCGTTCTAGATTTCACAACAGAATTCAACTATGCACAGCTGAAGTCATATCTATCACATCATCTACAACTATGTAGAGTGTTGTAAAGCGATACATACAACATCCACCCCCTTCCCTTCAGTGTGCAACACAAGCACCAGGTCCTTCCTAGCAACCCTTACTTTATTTCAGACTCTCCCATCTACAACCACCACAGAATCACCCAGTAGTTTAGTAATCACCTTCTGAGTAATAAGCTGCTGACCCCATCAAATCCTTCTGATTTATTTCCCACACCTTCACAAATACATACATTGCATACTTTTCCATACAGTTCCTGCCATTTACCCTGTGAAAATAGCAAACAAAGCATACATTATTTCTTCTATCTCCTAACATCCAATAGCACCGCCTTACAAAGCCAATTGTACTCATTTCTAAAGCACATTCAACTAACAGATTCTAAACAAAATATACAGAATGCACATAGGCAAAGAAAAGTGCATGTACATGCTATGCACAATTATCAGAAAGCACTACTACTGCAAAAACAAAGAAATCCATTTCTACATTAACACCAGTGCTATTAACACACATATTTACTAACTTCTTTCTTTCACAATTGCAGTGAAGACCACTCTGTTGAAAAGCAGCAGTGTCTGAAGTACGAACAAGAACTCAGAAGAAACCTACTCTTTCCATCCAAAAAAGTAAGTGCAATACTGACAATGTTCTAACTGTTACTTAAACACTGTAGAATTCTAGTATTCTAGAACAAACAATTGTATTAACCCTGCAACATTAGATTCACTATTAGTGCTCAACAGCTCCATACTTTCTATTGCAATCTGAACACCAGTATAGTAACACACAAATGCAAGAATAGCCTTCCCAACCTGATGTAGCAGCCCATTGCACAATCACACACCTCTACATACATCCTTACCATCATACTCAGACACTCATGCACAAAGCACACATACACTGCACAAGATCCCAACACACACTTTCTTTTTTCTCCAACAGACCCCAAAGAATGCCTACCAAAAAAGCAACTCCGTAGACAGCAACAAAAAATTAAACTAAATCAAACTAAAACTCTCCAAAATAAGCATTCACCTCTAGCAGAATGTGTACAAAAAGTACAAACAAAACAGCGAATACAGTCATTAAGCAAAACAAAACAAGCTTCCAGGATAGAAACTTTACCTCCTCTTTCAAAATGTAAAACGAAACAGAAAGTGATTAACAATACT
Source organism: Ambystoma mexicanum (assembly GCF_040938575.1). Classification (NCBI taxonomy): domain Eukaryota; kingdom Metazoa; phylum Chordata; class Amphibia; order Caudata; family Ambystomatidae; genus Ambystoma; species Ambystoma mexicanum. Next base: position 1,116,586,652 of record NC_090931.1, read on the forward strand.
GCAGATACCACTACTGCCGACACTGCACCTATAAATATTGATGTAGTGGCAAGTAAGCATACAAAAGAAATTATTTTACAAAATAATTTCTGCCACAGAGTCCTTCAGAACCTTATAAAAACAGGAGAGAAATCACAGACAACCCGTAAAACCTACCGTAGAAAATGTATCCTAGAAGCTCTCATAGACAGTGCAATCCTTCTTAAAAGGAAATTATTTATTTTAGTTTTAAACAGGATGAAACCACTAACAAAACTAAGTACTAAACTACAAAAAAAGACTTCTCAATAAACGGAATATCAACAAAGATAACTTCACAAACATCTGTGGAGGTGAATGGAGTCACACCACGAGCACAGAACCATATTTCAATGGAGAAGCATACAAACAAAAGCAAATACACCCAATTGCCATACACAGCAGTGGACGAGAGTATGAAAAAGTTGTTAATACCATTATGGAACAAGAAACGCTGCTCACACAAATATCCCCAGAAAACTCAGAATCACCTGATCATTCCACTGAACCAATACGTCCAGTCTACAAATGGCTGTGTACATCAATAAGTAACATTGCCAGCAAATCTTTCAAATCTTTACGCCAGTTCCTCAGTCAGTATCTGAAAGGCAAGGACAAATTCAAAATTAAACTACTACAAAATATGGACCCCTGTCCAGTGCGCAAATACACAGGACTACAAGGACATTCATTAGCCTGCATTTCTGGACCTATTTGCAAAAGCACCTTCCACCATATCAAAATGATATCACACACCATACAACTATCAGAAATTTGGTCCATAAACTGTACTATGCCACAAGCACTGCTTTAGCACTAGCCAACTTAAATAACAATCTTCTACATGGTACAGCCAAACAACTACTCGAAGAAATAGACCATATCCAGAAAAAATATTTTGGAATTGAAAGCCACTAACAAAATGCAATAGATTTACAACAGATTACCAACAACTGTACAGATGGAAACCTTGTATTTCACACATACAGAAAAGAAATACTAAAGTTTAAAAGTATATCTGCTGAAGTACCCAACCATATGTATCTGTGTGTTGCCACAGAACTTTTTATAAAAATAGCACAAAAACTATAGACATAACGTACAAAATAGAAGACAATGAAGATTCCAAATGGTTCCAATTAGCTCTCTATCTTATAGCAGAAAACAAATGCGAAATTACTGACCCCTTAATACTTTGCAGTTACGGCACTGCTAAACTTGACAACAACCAAACTCCTTCACGTGCTATCACAAATAACTTGGAATTATTCCCTTTACCGAAACCCCTGCAACAACTCAACTTATATCAGAGCATCATAATTCAAACAGTGCACCCATTTCAAGCAATAATACGCCAGCAAAACTACCTCCCTCTGAATTAGTGAAAGGCATGCATGGCAAAGTAGTTTATTTGTCATTAGATCTCAAAGAAAATGTACACACTCTGGGAGTGCAACGTCCAATAGATCAATCTTTTCCTACTGGAAAAGGAGGAAGGTACGATGATAGATACACACAAATTACAGCATCAGAATACCGCTCTTTCCGAATGTATTCTGAAGACCCCAGATTCTGCCAAAATGTGGAATACATATTCCATCTTCTCTTTGAAAGTGAACTAGCAAGTCTATGCTACGGAGTTGCACACACATTGAAATCGGGTACCTATTTTCAAAATATGTCAGCTACGGAATTACTACTAAAGGTGCAAGAAAAAGATGAGATTTTACAGTCAAGCATTACAAATCTTTTAGCAAACATGCGTGGTGCAAAAGAATACTGGTTCCGACGTCACAGAGATGTACACTGTATGAGAAACCTTGGCCCACCCACTTGGTTTGTGTCATTAGGTTGTGCAGAATATGCATGGGAAGATTTACATGATTTCCTATGCATAGCAAACAAAAACAAAACAAACATAGATGTAAAAACACCAGGAGAACTCTGCTCTCTAGATCCTGGGAATGTATCAAGATATTTCCATCATCGCTTCATTGCTATACTACACTTCATTAGTAATAAAACTGTTCCTCCCCTCAGAGAAGTGCAACACTTCTTTTGGAGAAAAGAATACCAAGCCAGAGGAGCACCACACATGCACATGTTTTTGTAGATTAAAGATGCTCCTAAATTTGGTAAGGACAGTGATGCCACTGTTTTGCAGTTCATTCAATAATATGTCACTTGTGAAATCCCTTCACAAACAACACATAGTGACCTTCATGCACAAATTCTACAATTTCAAAGGCTAAAATGTGGGAAATATTGTCGTCGCAAATATAAAAACAAAGGGAAATACTACACCGAATGCTGCTTTGGTTTCCCTAGACCAGTTTCAACAACAGGTCAATAAACAACTTCATGTCTTCAGTTAGACATAGTGTCAAATGTAAATCACCTAAGAACACATATTAAATAAAAAGAACAGAAGAATCAAAATACATCAATGATTACAATGCAATCATTGTCCTCCTATGGAATGCAACATGTGTCTTGTATGGAAAATCTGACAATATAGTATGGCTAAGTCTTGGTCCTGCTAAATCTCGAAAAAGAGTTCTCAAATCATATAAAGACATAGAAAGAATTGCCAAAAAATGATCCCAACAGCCAAGACATTTTAAAAAACATTTTACTGGACACATACTACCCAAACAGGAGTACCACTTTGGAAACCATGTGTCTTTACCACATAGCCCACAAATTCACATGCAAAAACAATATTTAAGCAGATAAAAGAAAGGTAGATACAGAGTAGCAAATTGTGAAGGCAGCTTAGTGAAACTTACCAAACGCAGCTTAATTGATCATATAAAATTGTCATTAAAAACTCCTCAACATAAAGACCTCTGTCCCTGCTACAACTTTTTAAACCATGGAGAAAAGAAGAAGAGTTACTGGATACCTATGACTCCTATGAAGATGCTATGAAAGCACTATAACAGATGTAAACTTTACACAGTACCAAACAATGTTGCACAATGAACAACAACACGAAGAAGAACTCCAGGCCCAACTAGATGTGGACCCTCCTGACAGTAGTCAACCTGCTGTAGCAGGAAGCCAAGAACCACTTGGACAGACACTAATAGCAAATGAGGCCGAAATAGCCAAGTAGAAAACACCATGTGTCAGTATGAGAAATCTACAGAAGACTTTGCTGTACTGAAATCACAACTAAACACTGAGCAGAGTAGCATTTTCCAAGAAGTAACAAAACAAATTGAACATGGTGTGCATCATGAAAATAAAAACTGTACCTGGCAAGATTATAAACCTATACTGCTGAATGTGAGTGGTCAAGCTGGTTCAGGCAAAACATTCTTAATCAAAATCATCAGCAAGTGCCTCCAACAATTTACAAACAACAAACTGTCAGTTGTTGTAACTGCCCCCACAAATTTAGCTGTCTACAACATAGGTGGTGTCACTTTACACTGATTACTACTCCTTCTAGTAGAACACCAAAACAAATTAGACAATTACAAACTTTCTGCAGAAGCTGCAATGGAACTACGCAGAGTTTTCAAACAAATGAAAATGCTGCTAATAGATGAGGTGAGCATGGTCTCCAACCTAATGTTGGCTTTAATTCACCTCAGACTACAAGAGGTTCTCAAAACAGACTAGGAAGAGCTCTTTGGAGGAAAACACATTATTGTTTTCGGAGATCTTCTTCAATTAACACCAGTGAAAGCTGAACCTATTTTTAAAACCTTAGGGCACAAACTGTGCCATAAAAACTATTGACAGCATAGGAAATGTCAACCTTTGGCAACATTTCCAATACAGAGAATTAACTGAAAATATGTGGCAGTCTGCAGACCTGACATACGCCAACATTTTAAAAAGTATTAGAGTTGGTGTACAATCTATAGTAAAAACCAGGCACATCCATGCACTCTATGGCCATAACTCATGTGCTACTGTTGTCATGGAACAATTAGCACACAAAAATGTCATTTGTATGTCCTTGATGCCAACTCTTGCAAGCTGTTCAGAATTTAATGAAACCATGTTAAAAAAAGAAATGCAACCAATAGTTCAAATTGCCTCCACAGACAAACTGGACGTACATGGTATGACAATACCCATGTGTCAACAAGTCACAACAAGCCTAAACACCTTGGAAAACTATCTCTAACAATATTAAAATTATCTTTAAACTGTAGAGTAATGAAACTGTATAAACGAAACCTTGACGTGGAGCAAGAACTAGTTAATGGAGCACTTGGTACAGTTGTTGGCTTTCAAACACACCCACGCAACAACAACATTCAGTTTGTCAATATTCTCTTTGACAAACTATCCGAAGTTAAAAGGATAGGACGCTCAACAGCCTGCTTCCTTCTTTTCAAAGACATGTATGTAGGCAGAGAACAATTTTCTCTAACTCTAGCATACGCAGTCACCATTGACAAAACACAAAGTCTTACCCTAGATAAAGCATTGATATATTTTGGTGGCACAGTCTTTAAAGAAGGCATGAGCTATGTAGCACTTTCAGGCTTACATACACTTGGCAGACTATTTCTAATCAACTTTGATGCAAGTAAAGTAAATTCTGATATTTCTTGCATTCCAGAATATAATAGACTGCGTTCACTCTACACCCCCCCCATCTAAAAACCTATCCTGTTCTGCAAAAAGCAAAACAGTGTACAAGAAAACTACTTCCGACTCAATCTATGCAGGATCTCACAGCAATTCCTCCAAAGAAAGTAAAAGAAGCTAATACTTCATCAAGGACCACAACCAAAGAATCTACTGCTTAAAGTAACTCAACTACCTCTTCAAAGAAGCAACGCACACTCCCAACAAATGATTTGGACACAGAACTGTCAGGTCCATTCAAATTTTCAAATATAACTGGTGTAAATTGCTATGCAAATGTACAGACCAATTGTGTTTGCAAATGTTAGTCCTTCATAGAAATGCAACCAACAATCCTGACCACAGTTACAGTGTTTCTGGAATAAGGCAGGAATTGGACGACTGTGCTGCAATAGTCAAATTCACTATAAACTCACAAGAAGATCCACAAGAATTTCTGATGTACTTGCTACAAGTACTAGCAAGCTGTCATGATGCCTACCTCCGGGGAACCAGACCAGGTCCAGCAACCCCAGAAGCAGGCATCACGTTATTTTGAGCAAGCCCAAAAACCCCTGCTAGGGGCTGTTTGGGTGCGGTCCTGACGACTATGGCGGCAGGCTTATGTGGAGAGTCAGTCCTGGCGCCATAGGCGCCAGGCTCAGAGAGTAGAACTTACCAGATGCAGACCATGCTGCAGAGCTCCAAGCCAAATGAGACTTGGAAGGGACTATTTTACTTAGGGACTATTTTTTACTCGGGTGGGGCTGGGGAGGAATACTTACCTGGGACTACTTTGGAGGCTATTTAAACCACGCCCGAAGAGCAGCACACACTTTGCATTATTCTGCATCCAGCAGCATAATGCTCATCGTGTCTGCAAGCCTGCATCCAGTCTTCTGCCACGCCCGCCTCGAGTCAGCAGCTCCTAGAAAAAGGGAGGAACAGAAGGAATAAGAGCAAAACCTTCGATCCTTACCTGAATTCCGGATCCACCGCACCTTCGAGCTGGAAGAAAGAATCATTTTACGCGCGCCGCCTCGCCTGCTGCAGCGCCGTGCTGAACTCACCGGCCTGCGCAGCATCCTCACGATCCACCGCATCCTTCTGCACGTTCCCGCCGCACTCAGGCACCTAAGGGGAACACAAGAACAGCAAAGGTGAGCCAAGGGAATAAACAGAGGCAATAGTAACTACCCCCATAGACTTACCTGATTACCGCCGGGGGTACTATTCCTCTTCACGGGTCGGTGTAGTCTCCATTGCATCCTCGCCGTACCCCGGCCCCTAAGGGGAACAAAAGGACAACAAGGTGAGACAAAGGGACAAACAAGGGGAACTCGTCTCACCACAATAGACTTACCTAATTTTACCGCCGGAGGCATTATTGCCCGAACTTCATATTTTCTCTTCCGCACCTGAATAGGGGAGCAAGCAACAGGTTGCATTCTGGCCTTATTTTATTGAACTGTGTAGGATAAGCCAAATCCTTACCTGAACTTCGTCAGCTACCACAAGGAACTCTTCGCTGGGGTCAAGCTGCAAACTGCAAGGAATTGGACAAGAGTGAAAGTCAGACATGTGAACTCTTACGAACTACATACTTTTCGGAGTCAATATTGTTCTGGAACTCACCAATTCCTTCGAGCCAGTGAAGCAACTGGTTATCAACGCGCCCCTGTGCTCAATGCAGGATGGAGAGCTCATCTTTTCAAACCATCAGGTGAGACTATAAGAGGGGACATCAAAGGTGATCTGTGGGGAGAACAGCGGGGATGGGGGGATGTACGCTCAACTCCACGGGTGGTTAATCCCCTTTCTCCATTTGCAGAAGAATATTCCTACGGGCCAAGCAAACGAAGCTAGGTGGGCCAGTCCAGTCTGTCATCTCGGCCCTACGCGTCACATTGGTGGAGACCGCAGCTGTCCAGTTCAGATCGACGCCTCTGTGGGAGACAGGTGAGCGTAACACAACGCAAAGCCTACCCACAAATTCCCACCCGGGCGTTATGGATAACTCAGAGACTGACCAATTGGCCCAATTACTAGGGGAACTGAGGGCTGAAGTGCATTCCGTCGTCAAGAAACCAATGCTCTTAGGAGAGAACTGATTTTGTCAAAGGAGCGAACTGATGACCTTGCTAGGCAACTATTGCAAAGCCAGGCTGGACAAGCACCCCTACCTGGTTCCGGGGGAAATCCAGCTCCTGTGTTATCGAGTAACCCTGTGCAAATAAACCTACCAGGAAATATTCCATTAGCTCCACCCGACTGCTTTGTCGGAGATCCCAAAAGGTTTGCCGTGTTTATGAACAAATGCCGCTTGCACTTTTTATGCAGACCTGGAGCCTTCCCAAACGATCAAGCCAAGGTAGCCTTTGTATTGTCATACAAAGGCTACCTGCAGCGGCAGTGCAGCTGATTGGTCAATTCCACTAGTTACTCAGGATGACCAAATTCTTCGGGATTTTCAGGGCTTTCAAACTAGCATGGAAAGACTATTTGCCCGGCACTCCCAAGGACAGGCCCTGGATAACGAACTTTTGTCCCTACGACAGGATAACCAGGACCTTTTATCCTACATCGCGACCTTTAATAGGTTGATAGTGGAAACTGGATGGCCTGAGGTAAAACGAATCACGTTATTTCATCGAGGGCTTCGAGGAGAAATCAAGGATGTCTTGGCTCAAGTCGTGAAACCACCTCAAGACTGCGCTGAATATATAGACTTAGTGGTCCAGTTAGATCACAGACTTCAGAACAGAAAGGCTGATCGAGCCAAGTTTGAGAATCGGTACCCACGCTAACCCCAAAGGAGCAGATGCTTCAGAACCCATGCAAATTGGAGGGGTTAAAGGACCCTTAACCCAGAAGGAAAGAGAAAGGAGACGGCAAATGCAATTGTGTCTATATTGTGGAACTTCTGGGCATTTTCTATGGGATTGCCCTGTAAAACCACCCAAGAAGGTGGTAGGAGCTGCTGATAAAAGCCATATGGAGTCAGACTCGGGAAACGACCACGCCCGACAAGCATAGAGGTCCACTTGCCGAGCTTGAAGAAGGATACTCTGACCTCGCATTTCATCATACCAATGGTCCTCGTAGATCCAGGGCAGCCATTGCGTATGCACGCAGTAAGGGCATACATTGATAGCGGGGCCATAGGAAACTATGTGGACTATGAATTGGCTTCCAGGATGAATCTACCTCTCTGCCGAAAAACCACCTCAGATGTCATCACCACAGTTGATGGAACTGAAATTGCCTCTGGGCCTGTAACTCATTCCACCGCTGAGATGACACTATTGGGTCAGGATGGGCATCGAGAGACTATTGTGTTTGGTCTAATCAAAGCCCCACAGTTCCAAATAATACTGGGGATACCTTGGTTGGAAACACATAATCCTTGTATTGATTGGCGAGAGAAGAGAATAACCTTCCCGGATTGTGCACAAACCTGTTACCCAAAGAAAAATCAGAACGCAGGCCTGGCCACAGTAACCACTGCAGTCATGCAGCTACCTCCAGAATACCAAGAATTCCAGGATGTCTTCCAAAAGGAACAGGCAAACACCTTACCTCCTCACAGATCGTACGATTGTCAAATCGATCTCATACCCGGTGCACAACCCCCTTGTAGCAGGATCTATGCCCTTGCAGAACCTGAGAATGTTCACCTACGACAATACTTAGACCAGTACCTTGCCAATGGCTTTATTCGCACATCCAAGTCCCCTGCATCTTCAGCTTTGTTCTTCGTGCCCAAAAAGAAAGGTGACCTCAGAAAGTGCATAGACTACCACGCATTGAGCCAGATAACTGTTAAGAACCGATACCCATTGCCTCTGATCCCTGAACTACTAGACCAAGTGAAGGACGCTTGTATATACACTAAATTAGATCTCTGGGGGGCATACCATCTGGTACGTGTAAAAGAGGGCGACAAATGGAAGATTGCTTTCCGCACTAAGTATGGGTTATTCGAATACCAAGTGATGCCTTTCGGGTTGTGCAATGCACCAGCAGCCTTCCAATACTTCATGAACGATGTCCTTCATGAACTCATTGACGTTTGTGTTGTAGTGTATATCGATGATATTCTAGTATACTCCTCTTCAGAATCTGACCATGTGAAGCACGTTCGAGCAGTCCTTGAGAAATTGCGCCAGCACAAACTATATGCAAAACTAGAAAAATGTGTTTTTCATGCCACAGAAGTTGAATTCCTTGGGTTTATCCTGACCCCAAAGGGAGTCCGGATGGACTCACGAAAGGTGGACGCAATCCTTAAGTGGCCATCACCAAGTTCAGTTAAAGGAGTACAAAGCATGCTCGGGTTTGCCAATTTCTACCGCAGATTCATCCCAGATTTTTCACATGTCGTACATCCCATCACAGCACTCTTACGAAAAAATAAACGTTTTATGTGGACTGAAGAAGCTGAAAATGCCTTCCAAGAGCTGAAAGCGAAATTCACGTCTGCACCTGTGTTAAAGTACCTGCGTCCTGAACTTCCATACATAGTGGAAACTGATGCATCCAGTCTAGCCATGGGAGCTGTCCTGTCTCAAAAGGACCCTGAAACTGGCCAGCTTCACCCAGTAGCATTTTGGTCCAGAAAGTTCTCAGCACCCGAGTTAAACTATGCGGTTACCGACAAGGAGTTATTAGCCATTAAATCCGCCTTCAAGGCTTGGCGGCATTATCTTCTCGGTGCCAGGCATACCATTACTGTGATCACCGATCACCGGAACTTACAGTATTTAAAAACAGCCAAGGCCCAATCATTACGTCAACTCCGATGGGCATTGTTCTTTGCCGAGTTCGATTTTGTGATAACCTATCGACCAGGTTGTAAGAATGGTAAAGCAGACGCCTTATCCCGAATAGGGATGGGAGAGGCAGAAGTGAACCCAGAACCAGTACCTATAATTTCCGAACAAAGGATTCTTGGCATGACTACTCTACAGACACTAGAGGACATTCAGGTAAAGATCCAGCAACTCTTTGATCCTACAGCCATGCAGGACTGGGTAAAGAAAGGCCTAGACTACTCTGTCACCAATGATCTGCTTTATTACCAAGGGCGGCTATTCTGCCACACAAGGAACTACAAGAGCTAGTCATTTCCCGTTATCATGATACCCTAATGGAGGGGCACCCAGGTATTGCAAAAACTGAAGCTAAAATTAAAAGACAATTCTGGTGGCCCACCTGGCGAAAGGATATTAAATCATTTGTGATGTCTTGTGGCATTTGCGCCCAAAACAAAAGTCAAAAGAAAAAACCAGCTGGACTCTCACAACCTTTAGACATTCCGCCTACACCATGGCACACCTTATCGTTAGACTTTATTACCGATCTACCTCCTTGTAATGGGTTTAACACCATCCTAGTTATTGTGGATCTTTTTTCCAAGATGGCCCACTTTATTCCTTTAAAAGGACTACCTTCAGCTTCAATCCTGGCCAAAGAATTCCTCGAAAACATTGTTCGCATACATGGATTTCCGTCCGTGTTGGTCTCTGACCGGGGCAGTCAATTCATTTCACATTTTTGGAAGAAATGTTGTCAATTGGCGCAAATCGACGTGAGATTATCGACCAGTCACCACCCCCAGACCGATGGTCAAACGGAGAGGACCAACCAGACTCTTGAACAATACCTGCGTTGTATGTTACATCAGACAGAGTAATTGGAAGGACATTCTTTGGATCGCTGAATATGCATACAATAATTCAGTACATTCTGGAACTGGACAAAGCCCCTTTTATACCCTATATGGGCACGACCCTCGAACCTCAGACCTTGACTCACCCCAACACTTAGAAATGCCCGCAGTGGACCATCTACATGCTACGATTACACAAGCCTTTAAGGAGGCAACTGCACATTTAAAACAGGCGAAGGAGAAATATAAGAAAGATGCTGATCGGCATAGAAGTGATACTCCACAGTACCAGATAGGGGACCAAGTATGGTTGGCCACAAAACACATACCTCTCAAGAGAACGCAGACCTTTAACCCTAGATATTTGGGACCTTACTCTATTAAGGCCATTATCAACCCGGTGGCCGTCAAGTTGGAATTACCTGCTAATATGCAAATTCACCCCGTCTTTCATGTGTCACTTTTAAAGCCAGTGCAACCAGGGACAAGACTAACCAAGCCACCAGACCCCATCCTCATAGACGGGGAACCCGAATTTGAAGTTAAGAACATCCTGGACTCCAAGATGGTGAAGTCAAAACTTTTTTTATTTAATCGACTGGAAAGGTTACAGACCACAGGAAAGGTCTTGGGAACCTAGTGACCATGTGCATGCACCTTGATTGGTGAAAAGATTCCACCGAAATTTCCCAGACAAACCAAAACCACGGGGAAGAATGACTTTAGGAGGGGCCTTAGGGGGGAGTGCTGTCATGATGCCTACCCCCGGGGAACCAGACCAGGTCCAGCAACCCCAGAAGCAGGCATCACGTTATTTTGAGCAAGCCCAAAAACCCCTGCTATGGGGAGTCAGTCCTGGCGCCATAGGCGTCAGGCTCATAGAGTAGAACTTACCTGATGCAGACCATGCTGCAAGCTTACCAGATGCAGACCATACAGACCATGCTGAGGAGCTCCAAGCCAAATGAGGCTTGGAAGGGACTATTTTACCTAGGGACTATTTTTTACTCGGGTGGGGCTGGGGAGGAATACTTACCTGGGACTACTTTGGAGGCTATTTAAACCACGCCCGAAGAGCAGCACACACTTTGCATTATTCTGCATCCAGCAGCGTAACGCTCATCGTGTCTGCAAGCCTGCATCCAGTCTTCTGCCACGCCCGCCTCGAGTCAGCAGCTCCTAGAAAAAGGGAGGAACAGAAGGAATAAGAGCAAAACCTTCGATCCTTACCTGAATTCCGGATCCACCGCACCTTCAAGCTGGAAGAAAGAATCATTTTACGCGCGCCGCCTCGCCTGCTGCAGCGCCGTGCTGAACTCACCGGCCTGCGCAGCATCCTCACGATCCACCGCATCCTTCTGCACGTTCCCGCCGCACTCAGGCACCTAAGGGGAACACAAGAACAGCAAAGGTGAGCCAAGGGAATAAACAGAGGCAATAGTAACTACCCCCATAGACTTACCTGATTACCGCCGGGGGTACTATTCCTCTTCACGGGTCGGTGTAGTCTCCATTGCATCCTCGCCGTACCCCGGCCCCTAAGGGGAACAAAAGGACAACAAGGTGAGACAAAGGGACAAACAAGGGGAACTCTTCTCACCACAATAGACTTACCTAATTTTACTGCCAGAGGCATTATTCCCCGAACTTCATATTTTCTCTCCGCACCTGAATAGGGGAGCAAGCAACAGGTTACATTCTGGCCTTATTTTATTGAACTGTGTAGGATATGCTAAATCCTTACCTGAACTTCGTCAGCTACCACGAGGAACTCTTCGCTGGGGTCAAGCTGCAAACTGCAAGGAATCGGACAAGAGTGAAAGTCAGACATGTGAACTCTTACGAACTACATACTTTTCGGAGTCAATATTGTTCTGGAACTCACCAATTCCTTCGAGCCAGTGAAGCAACTGGTTATCAACGCGCCCCTGCGCTCAATGCAGGATGGAGAGCTCATCTTTTCAAACCATCAGGTGAGACTATAAGAGGGGACATCAAAGGTGATCTGTGGGGAGAACAGTGGGGGTGGGGGGATTTACGCTCAACTCCACGGGTGGTTAATCCCCTTTCTCCATTTGCAGAAGAATATTCCTACGGGCCAAGCAAACGAAGCTAGGTGGGCCAGTCCAGTCCGTCATCTCGGCCCTATGTGTCACATTGGTGGAGACCGCTGCTGTCCAGTTCAGATCGACGCCTCTGTGGGAGCCAGGTGAGCGTCGTAACACAAACAAAAACATTCCTATAAATGAAATCTTCCACATTTCATACATGTGGAAACATACATGCACTCTCTGCAGGCATGTAGTACAAGAAGAAGTTCCTAATGAGTGCTTCGTGTATATATCCATATCCCACTGTGAATCCATTCCATTTCAGCAACTTGTACAAAATGCAAACCGATAATCGTTCCACCTTACAAATACAGACGCATAGTAAATACGTAATGGTAATGCTGTTACGTTATAATGCAGTTGGTACCAAAAACAACTGCAAACTGACTGGATTCACACATGGTCAAGTATCACTTGGTAAGAAAACCTTCACAACAATAGGTATAATCTACCACACAGGAGCCACAATCAATGCAGGTCACTATACTGCATATATATGTTGATGGTTCGAATGTAATGATACTACCATTACTCTAAAACAGAGATTACCAGCAAATCTTGTAAACGCTTACTTAATATTCTTAAAACCCAAATTTAATAACTAATCTGTGTATGAACATAAACAAAACTTGAACTTCAAAACTATGACCAGTTAGAATATGCCAACAGGTATCTAACTGCCCCAAAAATCTGCAACAATCCAACAGATAGAAGAATACCACTAAAATGGAAAAAGTAATAAACAAATAGAATACACCAACTGTTATCTAATTGCAACAGTACTACCACCACTTCCAAATAAAAAAACATACACCTATTCAATTCTTCCTATTGAAATCAATGAAAGAAATATATTGTACCACAACCAGAAAGTTTTTTTTTTAATCCAGTGTGGATTTTATTTTCCCACAGACCCAATGATTTAATGAACAAACACAGGAACTGAGCAAATTGCACAGTATACTGGTTTGAACTATAATACTTCTAAAGTAATAACTATGAGGGTTGAAAAAGAATGTCTGTTCCAACTACCCATGTCATGAAAAAACTGCATACAATCACAAAAAGTCAAACAGTAAGTACATAATGATTGGACTCACAAACACCACAGCATAACACACCCATTTAAGCAAACAACTAACCATAAACCACATTCCAAAATGTTTGCTTCCATGGGATTCTTATGCTGCACCACTTGTTGCCAAACACTACAATCTTGCCTGCATGGACCGGTCAAAACTCTTCATACAGACTCAACAAAGGAACAGTAAGTATATAATTATTAAACTCACAAACACTGCAATATAACAGCCATGCAAACAAACTCTTCACCAATAAATACAACACAAAATGCCTAGAGTCTTCAATACCAACAATCTGACCACAACCCAACAAACAAACACACATCATCTCACTATCCTATAAACACTATTACACTACTACCAATCAGTACTCACATTTTTGAAAACATATTCCCTAAGGAGCCCACATACCACAATCAAAATGTTTATTTCTATGGATGTGTCATGCTGCGGTGTTTGTGGCCAGGGCCTAGAGTCTTGGATGCATGGCCTACGGCCTTCGGTCTGGCCAGAGAGGAAAGCTGTTGCATTGGTTACATGTGATTTTAACAAATGAATAAATGAAGAGTGCATTTTTAACTAACACAAAACAATTAAAAAAATGCTTTGTTTGGGGGCCCCTACAGCCCCCTGTTTCGCTATGTTTAAAATCCCACCCATCAACTCCCCACCCTCTTTAACCACTTACTCCAGCCCCACATATGTTATTTTTAAAATTCAATATTTATTTGTTGTTGTTTTAGGTTCGTTAAAAATTGCATTTGTTATTTTCTATTAGTTAAAATCACTGCATACTCTTGTGGCGGTAAGCCCATGGTGTGCCCAGGAGAGGCCTGCCAGCTTTCTGGTGACAGAAGGAGATGCAGGAGGAAATCCACCTGGTGATTGAGCCTTGGAAAGCGTGTTCCCCTTTTCAGAGGGACTAAAAGACACAAAGGGCCTCATTACGACCCTGCCGATCCCTTAATGAAGGGTGCCGGTACGGTACCGGCACCCTTCATTACAGGAGCGCCTATTACGAGGTTCCCTTTGCGGGACCCGGAACAGACGTCTGGTAAAACCGGGTCCCGTGAGGGAAGAGGTTAGCTAATAACGGGCCAGTATGGAGGCAGCCATAGCGCTAATAGAACCATTGCTACCTCCATGCTCGTAATGAGGCCCAAAGAGTTGAAAGGATTTCCGGGAATGACTTTGTGCGAGAGATGTAGTACTTCAAAGCTTGCACCATGTCTAGGAGTGAAGAGAGCATTGCTCAGGTGAGGAAAGCAAACCAAAGAAAATAGGTTAGACCACTGGTTCATTGAGTTGAAACTCTGAAGGAACTTTTGTCACAAATGAAGGGTTAGTGTGCAACACTACGGTGGACTTGTGGAAAATCAAGTAGGGGGATTACAGGGAAAAGCCTGAATTTTGCCCACATGTCTAGCCAATGTGATGGCGACCAGCAAATCAGTCTTACAGGACAGGAACTTGAGAGAGACTCTATGCATAGGCTCAAAAGGAGGTTTCATGAGCTGCACAAGGATGACATTCAACTCCCAGGCCAGGGCTGGTCGTCGGACTGGAGGGAAAGAACAGAACAGTCCCTTGAGGAACTCCTTGATCAAATGATGGGTCCACAGAGAAGGGCCAGAAGAGGAGCGAGTACAGCATGAGATAGCCGCTAAATACACATTGATGGAGGCATGTGCCAGAGCCGACTTGGCCAAGCAGAGCAAATGTGGGAGAATATCTTTAGGCAGCATGTTGAACATTTCAAGGCCCTGTGTCTTGAACTAGCAGGAGAATCACTTCCATTTACTCTTGTAACAGGCCAGCGTGGAAGAAGCATGGGCTCTGGCTAAAATGTCCTTGCAGTCTTGTAGCTGCCGTATTTTGCCCAACTCTAGGAATGTAGGAGCCAGGCTGTCAGGTTCAGAGAGGCCGGTTTGTGGTGTAATACTGCACCTTCACTCCTGGAGAGACGTTTGCACAGACGAGTCAGCTTCATTGGTGGGGCAGAAGATAGGGCGAGGAGGTTGAAGTACCAGAATTGTCTCAGCCAGGTAGGGACCACCAAGATCTGTTTGCACCGAAATTGTCTGTAGACATTTAACACCCAAGCCACCAGGAGGATCGGAGGGAAAAACGCACAGGAAGTTCCTCTCCCAGGGAAATGTGAGGGCATCACCCAAGCTCTCCGGATGAGGGAACCTGTTGGCAAAGGCCTGCATCTCTTGTTGGCATAGGTGGAAAAGAGGTCGAATTATGGGGTGCCCCATTGACTGAGGATCCGGTTTGAGTTGAGATTTGTGGAGCTCCCATTCATGACAGGAACTGAGCTCCTTGCTGAATGAATCTGCCATTGTGTTCTGAACACCCCATCGGTGATAAGGAATGAGGAAAATGTTCTGATCCAGTGCCAGAGATCCTGGGCTTCCATCAACTGTGAAAGAGACCTGGTGCCTCCCTGCTTGTGGATATAAAACATTGTGGTGGTGGTGGTGTCTGTGAAGACCTGAACCGCTTGACCACTGAATTGGACAAGGAATGACTTGAGGACCCAAAACACTGCGTGTAAATCCAGAAGATTGATATGAAGAGACTCCTCCTCATGTGTCCAGAGGCCCCTGGCATGTAGATCCCTACAACAGGAAGGCGTCCGTTGTGACGGGGACGTCACAACGGACTATATATGGTGAATATTCCCCACATCATCCTGATGATGGGGAATATTCACACAGCATGTACATCTATGAAAGATCCAATGTCGGAGAACGAATGCTCCTGTTTGACTATTAAAAATAAACATTCAAGCACGTTTTGCAATTTTTACAAATAACTCAATCGATTATCCTTTTCCATGTAGAAATGAATCAAAATAAATAATATGCACAACTCGTAGGGAAAGCGAAAAGCAAAGGTTTTAAATGAAATGTTCAAAAATATTTCCTATTCTTGTGTTTTAAATATTAACTTGATAAAAGCATAATTAAATTTGTACTGTAGCTGAAGAAACAAATATAGGCACTGATTAGTTACACATAAAGGCACCTGGAGTATGATAATGAAATCTTACAGATTTGGACTGCTTACCGCTGTTGCAGAGTTCTTTCTCTATTTAGTGACGAGTGGTGGTCAGCCATTATATCTCTGTGTGGATTCTCATTATCCAATAGACAATTCCGCGCAGAATGGTTGTACAGAGTCCTTGCACCTAAAGTAGATAACACAATTCCCATAAACGCTCATCCTTGAATATAATGTTAAAAGGCCACCCATAACAGAATAGCCCATAGGGCAAATCTAAAAGGGAGCTATCTCATCTTCAATACGATTCTTGTGCACGTCCTTATACTGAATCCTGTCGTGTCGTTGCAGCAACCATTTTGTTTGTTTTGCTATAGGGCCTAAAATCGTATGACATGATCGCGTGAAGCATGGGTGATGTCATTAAGTAGACACCATCTTGTGGTTCCCTACGTAGTAACATTATGGAATTATCAACTTGGGACCCCTCACAGATATGATTAAAAAAGTAATTTCAAAGATTTAATCTAATTATAAATTGTTCAGATCGTCTAAAAAGGCTTAAATATGGGTTGTAGAAGGCAAGAAAACCTTCCAAATAATTGCATTACCTGTCTTAACCGCCCCAAGCTTATGATGTAAATTATCATAAGTTGTAATCCAGTTGAATATTATGTGCTACTGTCTCCCTATACCAGAGACATTGAGAAGGCACATATAAACCTGATATGTCATTTATTTTGTTGTCAACTTTCTGTATTAGTGCATCCAGTATAACAGTGACCTGAACAATAGAGCATTAGCAAATCACCATGATAGAACGTTGTCTCAGTTTGCTGTACATAGGAGAAGTGGTTGTGCAGGATATAGGTTGCAGCAGGTGAAATAGCAGATAGCCATTGTGAGTATCTAAAGAGAGTAGTGGCTTGTCGATTGCAAAATAGTTAGATATGTCAGGGCAAAAGTGATTCGATTAGACTGTGAGGCTAAATATTGCCCTAGGCATGGCCATCTGTCTCAGGGCATTGAGGGCAGGTGTGGCAATACACACTAGGTGTCTTCATAATTGCCAGTTCATTCATCCATTGGGTATGGTGGGGGGGTGATCTGTCCATCCATTTTAAGGCAAGCACACTTACGGGCTCACACCAGCGCTAATACAATAATCTGTCAACCATTCTGTTTAGTGAAGGAGGGAGACCAAGTAAACATATCAGAGGGTCAGCTAGAGATTGAGTCCGAGTCCTGGTGGTTACTGTATCAGCGACGGATAACCAAAACTCAGCAATGGGTCGACATGCCAAAGCCAAGTGTATACAATCAGCACTTGATGAAACAGGATCAAATGTATGATATTTTACGGGGGGTGTAATATGGTTGATGTAGGATTCTATATTGCAGGGCTCTGTGTTTGTGGTTTAGGGAGATGTGTTTGGTTTGCAAGCATATCGTTGACCAGTGCTTGTCCTCTGTTGATACGGAGTTCAAGTCTGGCTAATCAGTAACGACTTTATCTTTAACCTTGAATATTGGCCACATTTGCACGCTTCCTCAACAATCGATTACAAGTTGCTCTACAGATATTTCACAAATAGCAGTAGATCACCTGCAGGGATAATAGTATTGTTTCATTAAAGACATGGTATTCACGGAGGATCTGTGCTAAGCGTCAAATGGATAGTGCGAATAGTGTGCAAGGAAGAGGGCATCCTGATGGGTGCTTCTGAATAGTGCAAACATATCTGAGGCGACCCCGTTGGTGCATACCCATACTGTAAGTGCAGTGTATAATAAAGATACTAGTGAAATGAAATACGCAATCATCCCCATTCGGGTGAGTACTGTCAGCATACAGTTCCACTCCAGAGAGTCAAAAGCATTCTTGCCTTACAAGATGGAAGGTTAGGCAGGCAGATTGGAGTCAATAAGTGCAATGAAATTGAATAGTTTTCGCATGTTGTGGGCAGCAGCCCGGTCTGGTCTGAACCAGGACTGGTCTCTATAAACACTATAACCATCTATAACCAGAAGCCTAGCTAGTATTTTATTGTCTATGTTCAACATTGACAGGGGCCTGTAGGCACAGCACTCCTGAGTATCTTTACTGGGTTTAGGAAGAACTACAATCCTGGTTTCATCAATTGATTGGGGCAGAGCACCTAATGTTATGGCTTCTTTAGACGCTGTCAGCAGTTTGGGGATAATACATCAACTAGTTCTTTATAGAATTCTATGGCGATGCCCTCAGGGTCGGGGCTTTGCCTGATTGCAGCTGTCATTTCCTCAGTGGTAAGCCGTATGCTGAGCGGGCGCGCTGCTTGTCGCTTAGCCATATCAGTGTTGCTTTATCAAGCCAGATATACAGTTGGGCTTCTGATTTATCAGATTTAATTGAATATACGAAGTAGTAGTGTTTTAGGGAGTTGAGTCTATTACACCATCAGAGCATTGCATAGAATCTATCACCAGTGATCCCTGATCCTGTTTGATCATCCAAGTTAACGATCTACCAGGTTTGTCAGATTCAGCAGAACGTCTAGCCATTATTTTGTGAGCGCACATTTTACCTTGTGTGTTTGCTAATTGTTGGAATTTAGTTTGGAAGGAGTGCATGTCCCTTAGTATAGTCACAAAGCTGCCAGATGTATGTTCGACTTCAAGTTGTTAAGTTTAGATTCGCATTCACTGAGTTCTCTATGTGCTAATTTTCAGATACCATTAAAGACGCAGACCCCACTTATGCAGAGTTTAAAGACTGCCCAAACGACTATGGATTATCGATGGAGGGGTTGTTAATATTAAAGAACACTACCTCGGTGTGATAGCCTGGTTTTAATCTCCAGGAGCAATGATGGGGAGTTTGAATATCAATCAATGCAGGAGAGTTGTCTGATAGGGTCCTAGCAAGTATTGTGCATCCATGCCGGAATCCAGCTTCTAAGTGCAGGACCTGTATCGAACCCATGCTGTTCAGCGTTGTCTTTATTCTAAGACAAGCACATTGTCCATGAGCTATCCTCCCTTCTCATTCTTACGTACTATCAAAATAGTAAATTATCCCATTGGGATCTTGTGTGGTAGCCTGAAAAAGCAGTACCACATTTCTGTGGTTCTGCTTTCTGAGTAAAGGGCAAAATTCATAAATCATGAACGTTTACCTTAATGTTGTCGGATAGCATTGTGGATTGAATTTGTGGTTCATACTCATTCAGCAATGTCAAAAAGTCACCCAGAAAACATGCACCACCGTTTCAAATCATCAATATAACATTGTCAAATAGAATTGTGATAGAAGAATTGATTGTCTATGTTGAGAAGGTGTTTCTCTTCGAAAAGCTCCAATATAACAAATAACTAAGATTAGCGGCAAAGGCTGCTCCCCTTAATATTCCCTTAATCTGTTGGAAGAAATCATCTTTGAATTTAATTTAATTTATTATTAATGTGTTACAGCTTATTATAAGCTTTTCACATGACATAAGAAATTAAATTCAGCAAAAGAAAAACAATTGATCATACAAATAAATACTAGCATATTAAATGAATAAAGAAAAAAAATAATAACATAAGGAACAAAATAAGCAGAGTAAACAAAAAAAAAAAAAGGAGAAGAAGAAAAAAGAATTGAACATAAAAAGAGAAATGAGTTACATTCAGAGTTCAAAGTTAAAAGAATGTACGGATGTGTTCGTAATCCACCAGTGGATGAATATTAATTCTTTTACATATTAAAGACTACAAGTCCAAATAGTAATTGCTGGTGGGAAAATTATAGAGTTTTTTCCTGATAAAAACTTTCTCATAGTAAAACAGAAGGAGAGCATCCATGAGTTGACAGTTCGCTATATGTTTATGCCCAATAATTTCTCGACAGTCATCCAAACATTATACATGGCAATGTATAATTTCATTCCGTTTCCCTTTGCGTTAACGGCTCTTTGCCAGAATTCATTACTGCCAACATGTTCCATGTTATGGACAAAATCTGTGTAAAATGATGTGTAGACCTTTATCATAGCGACACATCTGGTAAGAACATGTTTGCCCGTTTCTGATTTCATTCTGTCCTTACACAACCTGCAGAAACGTTCAGGTAAGGGGAGATTATTCTTAATCCCACTTATGGCCAGTACAGGCAACTGATCGATCCTTAACAAAAGGATAAATCGTCGTAGCCGTGGCGAAGGGCATAGATTCAGATATGGCAATGGCTTCTTGAGAGTGTAATTCATGAATTGCACAAATTTATAGCGCTTTAGGTTTTCCAAGTGTGCAAAATTGCTGATCCAATCGTGCAATTCAGATTTCTTGGCTAACGCTCTCAACACAGGAGTGGAGACCTCTTGTTGTTTTTGGATCCAGCCGATCTCTTCAAGATATTTGACGATGTTCTTTTTCATAAAAGGATATGAGGATGCTTTGTTAATTTCGCAATGAATCGCCACTAACAATAAATTGGCTGTGTCCGGTGTTGCTTTTAGGTATAATTCGGCTCTCTTCCTGAGTACAAGAGACTTCCAGGAAGTAAGGCCGAGCTCTAATCTAAGGATGGCCATTGGGATACAGCCCGGGAGACCGAGTATTTTTTTCCAAAATTTTCCTTCAAGGATTTGAAGCCAGTCCAGTTCTATCAATTGCAATGCCTCCAGGCCATAGATTATCATTGGTGTTAATACCTGTAGGTATAGTTGGCGTGCTGCACTGTACACTAAGGAGGTGGGGGGATTAAACTGAGGACCAAAACTCCCCCTAATTTTAGGAACTCCTAAAAAATATAAACTAAAAAATGGTCCACAGTGAAGTAACAAGGTGTCACACGTCCAACCTCATTAATAGGGAGGCAAGGAAAGGAATAAGGACTTCCCACTTAACATAACTTTAGACAAGTACTCGTCATTAATAATAATAAACAGGGAAAAGTAGAGAAGAAAATATACAGTTTATAAATTTTATTAACCTTCAATGGCAAAAAGCATCATAAAAATGCCAACATGGCATCATACATTATTAAATACAAAAATTAGCATAATCCTTAAAAAAAAGAAAACATTTTTTAAGTACAAAATGAACTAAAAAGCAAGAAAAACAACCATATCGCATCAGTGGCAGTGTAAGTACACCGGGAGACAGAGAAGTGCGTGTAAACCTAACAACCGCACAATCCAGGAGTACAGAAAGCACAAAAGGTCTAAATCAATATGTTGCTAAAAGGCCTAACCACGGTGATAAGATTTAGAAAAAAGAAAATATATAACATACAGCTGAAGTAACTAATGACTACCACACAACTACTCTCCCATTTAACCCGACATGTTTCATTCCTCACTCATTTCATACACACACAGTCAGGGGAAATTCATCAGGGGTATATACTTAAAAAGCACGATGTGTCTCGGTTGGTCGTTTTATGCAACAGAGCTGTGGTTAATGCTCCGCAACCTTGATGGTTCAGGGTGGACGATTGATGTATCACACTTATTAAGCCACATTCTGCATATTGGAAATTGCGTAAAAAACTGGCTTCAGTGACAACACCTGGATCCATGCACTTTACAAATAAACTGTAAAAGTTTGTCCGTTACAAAACATTTAGTTTCTTGAGGTTAAAATGGAATTCAAACTGTCCTCCCGTAAGGAATGGACGCGTGGCACCTATGAGAAAAACAAGGGGAGAAAGACCAATTAATATAGTCTCTCATTCTTTTAGACTGTTGAGTTACAAAGTCAGTAGAGCCAATAATTGCTCAAACCTTGTCGCATTACAGGACTGGTCAACCAGGAACAAGGCTACCTAAATTTAAGCATACATCACCCCTTGTTGTTGGGGAGGCACAGGAAGCAAGGGCCTCTCTAAAGGTGACCAGTTAATAGTAGACACGCATGTCATTGATATATGTTAAAACGTGCACTACAGATCTTCATTAAGCTTACCTTGCATTTGTTTATAAAGGACTACAACCGACAGCAATGTGGGGTGAAAATCTGTGCAAATTCAAAAGTCCTCTATCACCTCTCTAGGGAAAGGAGGAGGAGAAAAAGAAAAGAGAAAGAGAAGGAAAAAAGAGAGAAGGAGAGACGCCATTATTAGCATAGTATCAAAAATGATACTCAACAGAAGAATAATATGTTCAATAGATCACTACGCCCTACCTTAGATTAAAAGGCGTTGTAAGTCACTCTACTGCGCTTATACAAATGGCTCAACAGTTGCCATATTGTACCATCCCATCAGGTATGTCTGCGTAGGTGAAGGAAAAAATATATATAGATGTAAATATATAAATATATCAAGAATATAACTCGTTCCGTCAGACTGTGAATGTGTGTCAATTGAACATTAACAGACTGTCAGCTATAACACATCAGAGTCCCTGCGTCCTAGATTCGGAAGCGCATTGAGTCACGGACTCAAAAACAACACTAAAAGACGGCTGCAGGATCTAATTAACTGCGGTCTTAATCGGCAGAGAGAGAAAAAAAAAAAAAAAAAACACACATACATTCTCATGGTTGTGAGTTCAGGAAACCCACCGCAAATGGCGTCTTTACTGCGGGCATCGGGAGCCTATATCAGTGAGTTAACAATACGTCATCGGCTGCCTCTACATTAGAGGGAAGTATGCAATCTACTACCCTCCCCCGTTTGCGTTGGTTAGCACAACAAAGCGCACAACATGCAACTAATGTGGGTATCAGACTCACCGCAACCAAGGCTTACCGTTGAGAGGTCAAACATCAAGACAGCATAATTAATCAGCTGCTGGTGTGACTTCTAGTAAAATGCAGCCCGATTAGATCTGGGTCTCGTCGTCGCGTCGTGTTAGTCGGTAACTGGCCGGCAAGAGGTCAGTACTCAGCTATTTATATTAGGAAAAGGCGTGTCAATCATTGATTTACGTGCCTCGTATAGTTGCAAGACAGCTGTAGTCGCTGTCGTTCACACGGACGACTCAATTTCGAGGAATGATGGAACTTGTAGTCCAGGTTCACACTTAATGTTAAAATTTAGTTCTACCAGCTGGCGAGTGGTCGCTGAGGCAGTTTTAAACAGATGAAGACCGTAAACCTCATGTTCTCACTGTGGTTCCAAAGAATATAATCGGTTTAAATGAATAAGAACCTGATCGTCATCCTGCCTCAGGATTGCCATAACTAACGGCGTCTGCACAATATTGCCTTCATATAGACTCTGCCCTACTGCATGAAGCCCGCAGAAAAGAAGGACTATACTCCCTGACGACTCCACAGCCATGCAACCCTCAGAGAGGAACACGACCCCAAATATGGTAAAGAGCATCAAAAGGGGGTCATAAGGTTTTCATATTTGACCACTATTATTTTAGAAATCTGCAGAAGGATTATTTTAAAAAAGTTTTTGTGAATGTATTGGAAAATGTAAATATGTTGAAAAAAGGAGGAGGCCGCAGAGAAAATCAACGGGGAGAGCCCAAGGAAAGAGGAGAGAGAGGGATAAAACCATTGGTCCAAAGTCATTACTAAGGATCTTCAACATACCCCGCGGTGGACTTATACACGCAGTTGATTATGCGTCGAACATTTAATCGTCGTATAGTTAGTTGGCGTGCTGCCCAGATGGTATAGCCACAGTAAGTTGTAGAAAAACGATGAATAAGTGCTGTTACTTGAGCAGCTCTTGTAGTTCTAATTTGTTTACAAATGGTGTAATGCCCCTTGTGCTCAACCTCGACACCCAGATATCTATAATATGGGGTGTATTTGATTGCCGTCCCGTATATGTTTAGACCGGTTCTTGCTATCTTCTTGGAACTGAACATTACCATCTGTGTTTTATTTAGATTAATAGCCAACCCATTGGCTTGAGTATAGGACCATAGTGCCTCAGCTGATCTACGGATGCCGCTGATAGTGTGGTCCAAGATGACTAAATCGTCAGCATATGCTAGCACTACACAATGGGTGGATCCAATCTTGGGGGGGCAGTTGTTTTCCAATGATAGTGCTTTAGGTATATCATGGACAAACAGGTTATATAGTATTGGTGCCGTAACACATCCTTGTTTCACGCCACAGTTTTGGTTGACCTTGCTGGTCATATTCCCTTTTGCGTCCAGCTTCAGGGAAACTGTGGTATTGTAGTGCAATAACTTGAGGTAATGTAGTATTTCTTTAGGACATCCCAGTTTTTCGAGTTTGGCCCAAAGTAGTTCCCTGGGGACTAAATCAAAGGCGGACTTGAAATCTATGAACAAGGCATATAGAGGTGGGTTACCTGATGTTCTGGCCTTGTTACAGAGAATATCCATTACTACCAGGTTATGTGTAGTGGAATATCCGCTTCTAAATCCACATTGGAAACAATCAAGGATCTTTTCTCTGTCTGCCCATATTTGGAGTTCCTGAAGAAGATATGCTGCAAATAGCTTGCCCGTGCAGTCCAGCATTGAAAGTAGACGGTAGTTTCCAGGGTCTGAGCGGTCACCTCTCTTATATACAGGGATCAGGATTGCTGTCTGCCAGGATTCGGGGATTTGGCCTTCCTTCAGAATCTTTTCGAAGAGGATCTTGAGTACCTCTGCCCAATATTCCGGGTTGCTCTTTAATACTACATTTGCTAAGCCGTTGGGTCCCGGAGCTCTTGAGGATTTGAGCTTTTTTATCCTGATAATCAGAGATTCGACTGACACTTTGAAAGGGATCAGAGGTGGATCCTGGGGCATCCTCTCCTGTGGCTTTACCTGGTCCGTGCCGTTCCGGGTTTTCAGGAATTCCTCCCATTGGCTGATGCCAATTGAATTGGTTAAGGGGATGCTGGTGTCACCCCGAGCCGTGCTCAGTAGTCCCCATATAGTTCGGGAGTTACCCGTGCATAACGTTTGGACTGTTGTTTGCCATTTGAGCAGTTTTATTGCATAGCGTTTCTGCTTTAGCCATGTTCTGTAGGCATTTTTTAGCTTCTTGCTTAGAGTCAGATAGTTGTACAATGTAGTGGAAGCTTTACGTAATTTCCTCAGGTCAGCTCTTAGAGTTCGTTTGGCATCTCTGATTTCAATATCAAATATATTAGTGGTCTTGGTCTCGGGGGCCCGCATATTTGTTTTAATCGCTGCATAGGTGTTTGAGAATGCTGCGATCCATTCTTCGATCTCCTTGCTGGTCATGGCCAAGAGTTCTGTATGACACAGATTTGGATAGTTGATTGTATGATCTTGGCTCGTTTAATATTGATGTCAGACCATCGTATCTTGGAGAGAGCATGATTCGTCTTCAACTCACCAATAGGTTTATACGATGTAAATTGTGTAAAATAATTGAAAGAGAGTGTGAGAGTAGCATGGTCGCTCCAATCATTATCCTTGATCTTCATATCTGTGACCCAGGTGGTCCTGGTAGGACTTACGTATATATAGTCCAATGTACTACTGGATATGAAGTTTCTCCATGTTGATTTTCCCGGATAGTCACTGATGGTTCTGCCGTTTAATAGTTCAAAGTTCCATGCTTTAAAGAAATTAAACCATAGTTGTCCCTCCGCATTTACGCTTCCATGTTTCAGTTTGCCTATTTTCTTCAGCAGGGGGTTGTTACTGGTGCTCGGCTCACCAATTAAGTGGCAATTAAAATCACCAACAAAGATAACCATATTTTTCTTCGGCTCCGTCAGCCAATTGATCAATAGATCGTGACAAGCTTCCTGGATAGTCTCGCTCTGAGAAGATTCAAATGGATTATATATATTAACCAGGAGGACATACTCCGTTTTATCTTCGCCGGGGAGCTCCAGTTCCACTGCCAGTATGAATTCGTCCATTTTCGTATGAATGCGGATAGATCTTAGCGGATGCAGGATGCCAATTAATAGACCTCCATATGGTCTTCCCCTTAGTCCCTTTTTTGCTAATTCCTGGTGTATAGTGTACCCATTTAGCAGGGCTCGGGAGGTAAGCCACGTCTCTTGTAGACATATACAGGTATTGCCCATTAATAAGGGCATTGAGCCATCAGGCGATAATAGATGGCTGAATCCCCGGCAATTCCAAGAAATGATGGTTTGATCTCATCGATTTGCTGTTGTTCCTGGTAGGGACTCTAATAGCCATTTGAGGACCTTCTGTATGTCTACCAACTGTACAGAGTCATCTTTAGGTGGCTGTATTATGGTCCTTTCTTCCATAATTGGATTTGGCATCTGGGTCGGCCACTGTGGATCGGTGATGTTCGGATCAGCATCTATTTCCAGATCAACTTCCCTCAAGTTGGTTTTAAAGTTACGCAGTAGTTCAGCAGTGGCTAGAAATTTGCAGTGAAGGGCCGATGTACTTGAGTTCGTCACTTCTAGTGGTTCAACAAATGCAAAGTCCTCAGATCGTAGCACTCTCAGCTGCGGAATGGTATACAGTCTGGTCATCAATGCTGATCTGGTAATCCAATCGTGGTTACTAGATTGGTAGAGATTTTTAATCAGGCAGATTCTTCCGCCTCTAGGTACCATAAAGTTGCCCTTTTCCTCAGCTGGTAATGCTGTTGTTGATTGAGGCTCGTTAATCAGGGGTATTGAGATAGCTGATATATTGTTTGTGTTATTCTGGGATATATTTGCGTCCTGTTCTTTTTCACATAGAGAGGATTCTGGTTCTGGAGCCACTGTTAATTTAGGGGTATTGCATTTGTCATTAATAAGCCAACTAGTGAGCTTTCCTTCTTTTACTGCAATGCGTTTGCGTGCCCGTGCCGCTCTCCGTTTGACTTTTCTCTGTCCTTTTTTGGGAGTGCTGCCTACTGTTGGCCTCAAGATTTCCTCCGCTGTCTCTGCTGTGTCTGGTAATATGATTGTTGCAGTTTGACGCTTTCTTCTTCCAATCGCCTTTTTTGTCAGGCGTCTCTGTTTACGTGAGAGGTAGATTTCCGAGTTATTGGTAATATTTGGGTCCTGGGTCCCAGAGTCAGAACCATCTTGCGTGTTAGTGTTGATGAGTTCCGGCTCGGTCTCCTTAGGGTTGTTTTTCTCAGTGTCGCTTGTTGCGATTGCGAGGGTAACGTCAAGTATCTTCCCGCACATCTTCAATAGGATATTTAATGCAAATTGTACAGATGCTACAGATGCTTGCAAATCCCCCAGGCTCGTACTGCCTTCTCTGAGGTCACTGTTGTTTTCGGATTCCTGCGAGTCTAAATGGACAGCAAGGTTAGGGGAAGCGGATAATCTATCTATCGCTTCCCGTTGTGAAGTTATCGTCTGGGGTTGGTAACTATTGATTTGATTGCTTGTGCTGCTTCGCGGTAGCTGCATAGACAGACAGAGGTCAAGCAATGAGTTGTTATCAATTATACTCTCCCCTAGGCACGCTGAGTTGTTCGTTCTGCTGTGAATACTCGGCTCCTTCTCCCCGCTTAGCGATGGGCTTATGGTATTTGGAGTAGGCGGAGGTGGAAAAAAGTCAGTGATAATTCCTCTTTCCTTCGGAACTGTTTTCATACCCTTACCCTTATTCGGTCCTGTGGTAGAGGTTCTGCCCTTCTGATTCCGAAGGTTGTATCTCGTGGCAGAACACTTCTTGACAGTTAGCATAGTGATTCTGTTCCTTCGCTTCCTTGTCGGGTCAGGGTAGAAGGGGAATGTACCGTGGGCAATATGTCCAATAAGGTTGTCTTTAGCTGATATATAATGTTCCCTTGGTTCTTTCAAAAACGTTGGGGAACGCAAACGGGGTATCTTAGGGGTATTTGAGCAAATTCTCAGGTAGTTAGCGCCGTTGCTATGGGGACCCAAATAAAGGTTTTTCAATCAGTATGCACCACTAATGTGTCCTAGGCTCGGGCAGATGTCCGAAAATTTCCCCAATTCACAGTATATGTGGATGACTAAGGCCTGTGTCTTTAAGTTGCGTCTACCCTAAGCTCTGACTAACATGCCGTTGTTCTAAATACAGGCAAAGCAGGTAGGGGAGCAAGGGGAATATGCAAAGGTTCCCGTTGTGAAGTTGTCGTCTGGTGTACAAGGTTCAGGCGACTGTGCTGGATGCAATGTCAGAACACGTGTGCCAAATGATAGAAAAGTATAGACCACCGGGCAATGGAGAAAACGGGAAAGGTGGGCCCAGGTTCTTTTGACAATTTGGGGGGGGGGGGTGCGAGAGGGGCCGAGGGCGAAGAGAATCCCTGCTCAATCCCCCGGAACGCCACTCGCTGTGCTTCACCTTCGCTGGGCACGTCAGCGCAATTTGTAAAAGCTCTGGGAGCTGTCTGAGCCTCAGGTCAGCTAGGCTCAGCTCCGCTCCACTTTTCGCCTCTCCCAGCTCTCCGCGATCCCTGTTTCGGCCCCGGGAGGGGGGGGAGGGGTGAGAGGGGTGAGAGGGGCTGAGGGCGAGGTGAGAGGGTGAGAGGTGTGAGGGGCTGAGGGCAAGGAAGATCCCGGCTCAATCCCCCAAATCCTCCGTATCACCGCTTGCAGTGTCTCACCTCTGCCGCACTCATCCGTGTCCGCGTCCCCGCCAGAGGTTATGGGTAGCTCACCTCGGCTTCACGGCTCTCTTCCGGCCCTCCACAGCCCTCTGCATCCCCCACTCCGGCGCGGCGTCCGTCCTGCTTTCTGCAGCTGCGCCCGCTTCACCTCGTCGTACGTTTCTGGTTACTGGTTGCTGCTAGAGGAAAGTACCCTACGGCTTCGATACCCGCGTCAAGCCACACCTACAGACACACACACTCAGACTCCAGCAAAGTGGCGTGACGAGGCCGCTTCCGACGCTTCCAATTCCAATAATCCAATAATTCCAAAAATGAATTTAAAGCAGCGCTTAATTTGTGCCGATGTTTGCCGGTGGCCAACACCGGCACTCTTTTGAGTCTGCAGGAAGACTGCAGTCGAGCTGCAGATTCCCATGCTGTGGCCCGGCTGTGTCTCGTTGTTGGCACTTTTTGGGGGGAGATCTGACTGTTCCCAGTGCGCCTCTGCGGAGCAGACGGTGACAGTGAGATTTTCTTCAACAAAAAAAAATGCCAACAACGTAGCCGCCATGCAGCACACCAAGGCCTCTGCAGCAGCTGGCCGGCTATTAAGCACTCAACACAGTGCTTAATAGCAGGCCAGCTGCAGAGGCCTCGGTAGGGGTGGGGGTGCTGGAGCCAAGCTCGGAGCGGAAGCTGTAGTTAGTTACTTGGGGCCTGCCTTGCAGGGAAAGAAAAACACCTCTGTCCGTCCTAGCCCTGCAGGCACATTAAAATAAAAAATAAAGTCAGTGTTGCTGTTCTTCCATCCCTTCTTGCGGCAGCCCCCAACCACGGCAGAATCAAGGCTATCAATTTGTTTGTTTTTGCTACAGTGCACACCTCACCCTCACTAAGGTCCCTGCAGTTTATATTCCTGGGGTCCTGCTCCTCCTGCTGTGCCCTCAGACCGCCGCTGTGTGAAATCGAGGCACAGAGTTTTGTAAGCTGCCACTCGCTCCTCCCTATCATCTAACAGAGAAGCTGACTGAAGCCGGCGGCGCTACCCAGCATCCGCTGGCAAATCTGAGGTGCATACTAGATGCCGCTCCCGCCTGGCAGCGGAGGTGTGCACAGTGGACCGCACCATGTGGAGTAGCGGCCGGCGCCCAGGGTTAGGTGCTTAGCTGGCAGGTGTATGGCTCTCCTGCATTGAACCTGGTGGTGACCGTGGACTGGGCCAGAGCTGCACAGCCAGGCCACACTGGGTGCCAATGTGAAGTGCATCAAGACCGGCAGACTGTGCATGAACAGTCGGGCTCGTGGGGGTATGACCAGAAATATGGGGCGTTATGAATGAATAAGACTCGGCATATCCGCGTTCGAGCCCTGTGTCGTTTTGTAGCTACTTCAAATTAGGTGCTGGGGGGGTTTGGGAGATGCTGCCTTGCCAGGCTGTGGGCTCTCTGGCACCATAGCCGGTGACGGTCTGAGTTGGATGACTGGCATGTTCTTTGTATTCCTTTATTCAAGACGGTACAGCGACTGAAATCTTCTATATTACCTACTTAGTTTTTTAAAACATTTTAACCGCAAAACCCGTGTTATTACCGCACTGATATAGCCGCAATAAATTACCCTGCTATTTCAAATTCTTCGTCATGTATCCCCATGTTGTGTGTCTGTGTGTAATGAAAGTTAGCCTCTGCATCTGTGCCCTCGCCTATGATAACACACTTTCTTAAACTCTCCTTGGGTGTGGACGCAGGTCTCCTCGTCAACACAGCAGGTACCGAAATGCGCAAGTGCCAATTTAGCACTTTATCCCAAAAAAGTGAAGCAGAAAAGGTGGAAAGGAGGTCAACTGAGTTCCTGACTGAGTGGAAGTTTATTTTTGGTCCATCACTTATTGTAAAGCAGACTCTTGGGAAATAGGTTTCCAAAGTGATGTTTGTGTCTACCTCCCCACATGGTGGTAACAGTGTGGCTCAAGAGACATCAATTAATTTGTATGGCAAGATATTTTAACAAAGCATGCTTTTGGGATCATCGGATTGCAGTGCTCAATTTGTGGGGGTGCTTGCCTGGGCTCATCCCCTGCACTTATTTCTTAGCCCTGGTACTTATTTCTGATACAGCTTGATTATGCTGTAGTATTTTGGCAACTTTATTATTTTAACTGTCAGTCAGTCCTAGTAATATAGCCATCAACCGCAGAGTGCACTGGACAGGGTATCTACATACTGGGCCGGCTCATTGTTATTCATGAACCTGATTGGTTGGCAGGGCTATTTATCGAATTTCACTAATAACAATGAGTTGGAAGGTGCAATGCTGGGCACTGATGCTGGCCATGCCCGTGCACTGCTCCACTCAGCCCGCATGATGTTGCTGCAAGGTCTGTATTGTAATAACTAGCAGGGTGGGTTGACAACAGGCCAGTCACCAGCAAGCAGCCCCAACACAGGGGCAAGGTCGGTGAAAAGGCCCATATCGAAGAGAAGTGCCTGTCATGAGTGGCTACCTATACAGGAAGATCTTGCTGCAGTGTTTGACAGGCAAGTCCATCCGTTTAGTAATGATTGTTCCTGCATTTCTCCATCCATTTACCATAAGAGGAAAGCAGGTTTGCTCATGTATTCTGTGGATAGATGTTAACATGCTCTACCTGCCACCAATAGGATCAGAGGATAATGCTAACGATGGTGTGTTTCAAAGAAACACTTCAACATTTAATATTATATTTCAAGACACAACTAATATGTTACATGGATTGATATCTGTAAATCGCACAGTGCATCAATAACCCTTAATGAACCGATGAGGGTTGCATCTTAAACCTCAAATATGTTGAGACTGTATGGAGCACCGTGGGTGGTGTCAACAGTGGGTGGGGCACTGTCTGTGCCATTGTCAGACGCGTGCTAGACATTTTTTGGGTCCTGGCACTTATCTTCTTATAGATTAAGCACTGATTTAAAGTAACTATTTTGAAAAGTGATTGTTAACAGGTCCAGTAGGAATGGGAAGGGAACACCCGTACCAATTTTCCTTGCTTGTGATTTCCTTGATACATTGCAAGGATGGAATGTTAGCGAATAATACACTTATGTGACATGGCTAATACCTTGTTTTTCCATAGAGAAAGGTAGACACTTAAACACCTCTATAGTTTGAGTGGCATCTCTGGGGTAGGTAGTAGGTTTCTGACAAAGAGTTTTCAACAATATTCCAGTACATTTGCTAAGTGGCTCTGGTGTAACATTGCATTCTGCCCAATTGCTTTGCCAGGTGGATTTTGTTGATTTTTGTGTTTTAGGTAAAGCATAAAATGCTGGTATAGTAGGTGATGAGTGTAGGAAATTAAACTCCTGACCATTATTTAAGTCATCTTCCAATCCTTTGATAGTGACATCCTGAATCAATTTCTGAATTAAGGTGGTGGAGAGTAAATCTTTATACAGGTTTTTGTAATACTGCTCTCCATTTAATACATTAAAAAAAACCATGGTCTCATATTGAACTCTATTCATTATCATACTAGAGCCTCCCTTCAGACTGTTTTATTATCAGGCCCTGATCATTCTTCAAATCATTTATGGCCCTGATTTCATCTCTAGCTAAGTTACAAATTACTTTATTAATTTAAAGTCCCTTAGAACTGCTCTTGCAAAAGTACAAATTGAAGGCGACACCATCCCATCTGAAGGGGGACTTATTTTTTAGACTTTACATTGAGGTGTTCTTCTGTGTCATAGCATTACTAAAGTATTCCTTAAGCCGAATGCTGTGCAAGAATTGTCTAATCCCTGCTTACTACTGACAGTTGGTTCTCTTGTTAAATCTTTGAACGATAAATTAAAGCTAGGTACACTGTTTCCATAGCAAATTGATTATTGACCGTCGGGTTTATCTCTTGTATTCCTGCCTGCCGGTTCTGAAGTACCACAGGGACCCACGTGTTTGGTAGGCTTGAAAAAAGGGGTCTCGTCTGTCTTCTCTTTGCAGTACTCTGCCTAAAAAAAGGATGTCTATCCCGCTGATTCGTATTATCTATCTCTGGGTAAAGGTCCTCTCCAGGTAAGCAATTTTTTATTTATTTGGTTTTGTATAGCGCAGAGCGGCCCTAGGGCATCTTAGCTCATGTTACAGAATGCTTGTTGATTACAAAGATTAGTTACATACAGAGGATGCAGTCTGCTTAGAGATTGATGCAAACGTGAAGAGAACCCAATTACATGGTGGATATATATCCTCTGCATCCGAGGCATTAATTGGCATTGGAACACTGACATTTGAGGGTGCGTTTTGCATATCATGGAAGCAAGTGGACATGTGACATTACATTAAATAAGTGACTACACCATGCATGTGAGGTATTAAGTGGTGTTGGATATCATTACTGGGTCATTTTAAGCTAGACTTGGTATATAGTCAAAGCACCTAGGCATGTGATGCTTCACCTTACATGTAGCGACTATACCTTGCATACAGGAATTAACTGGCATTCCACACCATTTTGGAGGCATTAGAGATTTTGCTTGGCATATGATGGCAGCAGCAGGACTTGTGAAGCTATACATTAGATATGGTGACTAGATCATACATTTGAGGCATTAACTGTCCCTAGATGCAATATCTGAGGAACTGGAGGGTTCACTCTGCAAATGATGCCAGATGTGCCTTGCGTATTGTGCTTATACCTTGAATATGATGCATAAAACTGCAGTACCGCTGCATTTAGACTGTATTTGGCATGTAATGGCATTGCCTGGCCGCTTGATATTGTAGTTTACATATTCTAGAATGTGCACCTATAACAGCAGGCAGTGTAGGATAACGCACAATGCATACTATGGTAGAGACAGGTATTGTTGCCTATGTTTAGCACAGAGTGAATATCCCGTGAGTGTGAGACTATACCTGCTTATAGATAGCAGTAACTAGCCATACTGGGCTGTACTGGCATAGGAAGGCAGTAGCCTTAGATGCTTCCATTCAGTTAACCCCTTTCATATAATAACCCCATCCAGGGCATATCAAGGTAACAAGCTAGTTAAAATGTGGGTGGTAACTAAAATAGTCTTGTCTAATTTAGTAAATGTTTCCTATTTATCTTAAGATTATTTTTACAATTGTGAGGGTACTTCCTGTGATGTAATCAGGGTCAAAGATCATGTGATGTCTTCCTTTCCTCTCCTCTCTTCTACCTCTTTCTCTACCTGTGGTGTTCCTAACCTCTCTCCCTGGCTGTTCAACCAATACCTGGCACTTCTTGCCCACCGCATTGCCGCTCTCTGCCCCAACTTTCAGTGGTATGCTGATGACACCGAGCTAATTTTCAGGCTCCCTTCAGCCACCTCTTCTCCTTCTCTCATCTCTGACTGTCTGTCAGCCATCCAGGAGTGGTATGCCGCCAATGATCTCTGCCCTAATGCAAGTAAGACGGAGATTCTCCTCATCGGCACACCTGCTCCCTCCTTCCATGTCACTCTTTGGCCGGCATCTCTTGGCCCTCTTCCTGCTCCCACCTGTGAGGCTAAAAACCTTGGTGTCATCTTCGACTCCACACTTTCCTTCTCTCCTTACATCTCTGACGTCTCTAAAAAGTCACACTACCAGTTGCATCTCCTCTGAGGTATTCTTCCTTTCCTCTCTTTCCCCCAGAAGCTCACTATCTCCAGAGCTCTGGTTTCCTCTAGACTGGACTAATGCAACAGCCTCTTTCTAAATCTGCCAGCCTCTACTCTCTGCCCTCTGCAACTCATCCAGAACAGGACTGCAAGACTTGTTCTTGGCCTGGAGCCCAATGAACGCATCTCTCCAGGACTGAAATCTCTGCACTGGCTCCCAGTGGCAGCGAGGATTAAGTTCAAAACCCTCTGCATTGTCCACAAGGCCTTCCTGGGCCTGGGACCTCAATACCTTCAACTCTCTCTTCCTAAATATCTTCCTTCTCGAGCTCTTCTCTCATCTACCTCCAACTCATTCAGGGTTAGTCACTTCTATAAGCAGCGAGTTGGTGGTAGATCTCTTTCTTCTGCTGGCGCCTCCATCTGGAACAGCCTCCCTGCCTCTCTGAAACTTGAGGAGAACCATCTCTGGTTCCGGAAGCACCTCAAGACCTTCCTCTTTGCTTCTGCTTTCTCTCCTCCTCTCCCCTGCTGATTTCCTGGCTGAATCTGAAATAGCACTGGTTTACCTGCCTACCCACTGATCTAGGGCCCAGTCCCCCAACCCCCCCACCAGTCGCATACCTGCATTGCCCCCTTTCACTCGGGGACTGTTTTTGTATTGCTACAGCCCCTACTTGCACTTGACACCTGATGTCTGCACAAAGCACTTTGGATGAAAGGGCTATATAAATTCAATAAAATACAAATACAAATACTTGCCACCAGATAGCTGCACTTCTATTTATTCTATTTATTTTCTATATTTATTTCACTGTCATCCTATGTACTGCACTGCCCCCTCCCCTTCCCCTTCCCCTCTCCCCTGCACTAGCGTGATCTCAATTTCACCTGGCCTAGTAGGATTGCTGGCTCTGTCTTCCCTCTGTTTCCCTGCCTTTGCCTCGTCGCACCTTGAAACACTTGTGTATAGGCACGTTACAAATGCCATATCATGTTGCTTCAAATTATGTCACAGAGTGTGGCCTCACTTTCCTGGTATCTGGTATTCTGGAGAAGTGATGTCCCGATCCTTCACGCTCCTCCAGAAACTCATGCAAGAATGCTGTCCAAGCTTATTGTGTGTTCAGCCAATGTGCCCTAACCACCATGAAGTAATTCTTCATTGCTGTGATAGTACCATCTTGGCGTCTAGGAGGAAGGCCATTCATTCAGTAGCATGGGCAGGAGCTCACCGAAGCACATTCCGTCTAGATCCGACCAAACGCTTCATCGAAACTGATCCTCGCTGCCTCCACAATGCCTTGGCTCTGCCTGGTTTCTCAGCCATTCCATCAAAGGATGCACGCAAATCCACATCTGCGCACTTCAGCACATCAGAAATTCATAATACCACCTCTTGTACAGTACTTCCATCTACCCTTCTGTCAATGACCATTCAAGACAGAGTGAGCGCCATATACTTTCACCACTTGCCTGAGTGATTTAAAGCTATACATAACGCCAAAAGAGGCTTAAAAAGATGACAGCAGTAGACATCCCACAAGTTCAAAAATTCCCTTTCCCATGGTATTTCCCAACTGAGTTTTGACCCTTCCTTCTATGGCATCACCAGGCAAAAAAAAAACTCATCCCTTATCTTCTTACATGTGCCTAATTCCATGTCCCCTTATGATTCGTTTGTGACATTGTTAAACAAAATCGCCAGTCCTTCTACATCCACTACGTCGTCCCACGCCATGCCTCCGACCCTGCAGGAACCTTACAACTTCAAAACCGCAAAGGCCCCAAAGAAGAGCAATACAATGTTACACAAAAGCAGAGTTGGACTGGGAACTAAAAGAGGCTCTGGAAATAATGTTCAAAGTGTCCCCATATTACACATTTTCAGCAAACCCAACCATTTCCCTATGGGAAAATTTGGAAACACCACACATGGCCCACGGTGGAGAGGCCGGCCGGGAAATCTCCAGAGTTCCCACTAGGCGAGTCCACGCCTGCACAGATGGACAAACCTCACAGTTGCTTTTTCACACCACTGTTAAATGTCACAACATACACATCAACACCACCACCATAAAAGGCTGTCTAACCAGGTTCTTTGCTGCCATGCTCGCAAGCGCCTCCTCTGACATTCTCATCTCCATTTGGCACTCTAATGGCTTACACTCCCAACAGAATTTCCTGAAGAAATTGTGCCACTGATTACCCTGCTGTTATTGTATGTGCACGACTCTTACCCATCCTATGCAACAGAAAACTGACCACATCCCCTCATATATCATCCTTTGCCCTTCGTCTTGTCCTACCAATTCCAATTCCAGCCAAACTGTCCAATGCACTCATAATAACATCAAACGTGTGGACATCCAGAGGGAGCGCTGTTGCGCAAGAAGATGGCCGCCTAAGAGTGGAGCTCCTCTCCGGCGTATTATCCTTCTAAAATTATATCCTGTATCTGCCTTTATCCGCGCTCCTGGACCAGCGGATTCGACCATTGCATCCATCCTGCACCCACCAGGAGAAACAACGGGTGGAATCGGCCCCGGCGTGCCCAGATACGACAGGCGGGGGGGGCCTTGTCCGCTCCTCAGTTCCGGAGTAATCTACACGAGTGCCGCGGCCCTGGGTGGAGTGTGGGCCATGCAGTGGGTGGGTCCGACCCCGCGGGCGGAACGGACTCCCAGCACCGGGACTGCCTCGTGTGCCACCCGATAGGAAGCAACGATCGCTCATCAAGGATGGTGTCCTTTCTGGTAGGAGAAGCGCCTTGAGACCTGAGCTGCGTGCGCCCTGCCCTGTCCCTCTGCCTGATTCACCCGTATTCTCCTACACGGCCCTGGGGGTCCCTGTTCAGGCGGAACCCCCACTGGTCTCGAACACTGCCATAAAGAAGGGGGGGGACGAAACGGAAAGCACACGAGCTACAGACTCTAATCCTGTGGCCGACCTGTGGGCGCAACCGCGCGGGGCAGATGGTACGGGCCTGCTGCGGATTGGACCCGTGGTCAAAAGAGGGAAGCAGAGAGTGACGCTGTGAACAACCCCGCTTGGTATCTGCGTGTGGGCCCCCAAAGAGAAGCTCCTGTTGAATCAAACCCTGTCCGTCCCGCGGCGATCGTCCCGCGCACTGTGCCTTCCTCGGCCCTGTGGCTGGCAGCGGCCTAGTATCACACAGCGGCTCCTAGATTGACTACCACAGCAGGCCTCCTCACAGTCCGAGGCGAGCCGCCCCTAACGGCCACCTACGATCCTCACTACAACGGATATTAACATTTGGTACACCCGTGGGATGCCTGGGAAAAACGCACTCAAGGGCAGGAAGACCGGGCCGATGGACTCTTTCACGAACTCACAAGCAACCGTAGAGGCCTCTGGCCCTTTGCCAACAACTGACCTCCCTGCCGCGGAAGACTCCAAGTTTGACCACCTGTTGACGACGGTTCAGAACGGATTCCTGGCGATAAATGTCAAGCTGGACGATATTGTCTCCACGATAGGATCCCTTAAAGCCAGGGTAGATAAGGAAAGTGCCAGAATCAGTGATGCCGAAAACAGAATAAGTGCAAACGAAGACTCGACTCATCAAAATACTCAAGACATAGCTGGCTTGAAAAGCGAAATAAATAAGCTCCGCGATAAGTGTGATGATTTGGAGTCCAGGTCGAGAAGGAACAATATACGTATCGTCGGCTTGGCAGAATCCTTTTGCAAAGGCCCGATGGAAACCCAAATCGAAGCCCTTTTGAGGTCCCTCCTAGGTGCTGACTCCTTCTCTTCACAATTCTTGGTCGAGCGAGACATCGCACCCTGGCTCCACCACCCAAACCGGGGCCCCCCCTCGCACGATAGTGGCAAAACGTCTAAATTACAGAGACAGAGATGCGGTTCTGAGGCTGGCAAGGGAAAAGGGCCCATTGAGACACGGCAACGACAACATACACATATATCCGGATTTCTCTGCGGGAGTCCAAACCCAGCGACGTTCCTACGAATTCATCAAACGACAGCTGCGGGTGAGACAGGTTCCATATGCGCTGTTTCCAGCAAAGCTACGGATACAACATGGCGGACGTGCACACTTCTTTGATTCTCCGGCAGCTGCGTTGGCCTATGTGGAATCTGCTATTCCTCTACCTCCTGGTAGGAACGAACCTGATCAAAATCTCCTTCAGCAGCCGGTATAGTAATCTACACGGTACACTGTCTGACCGCAGCTATGATCCACCCTTTACCTACAACGAATCGTCTATTCTCGTCTCACCAAATACAGGCAGGATTGTTCTATTTTTTGTTCTTCTTATTATTCTCCAACATTCAAGGACAGCCGGACGAGATGCGCTCGGCTACAAAGGCAGTGTTGCAGCACTCGCCTCCCTCCACGAGTGAAACCACAGGGTTTTGAATGGGGTTCATCATTAAGTTGGGCCAGATGGTGTGAGTGGGGGGTGGGAACCGGGAAGTTGGGTCTGTTTAACCGGCCAGAGGTAAGGTCGAAAGCCCCAGGTGGGCAAGTTGCGAAACAGCTTATTGTAGTGTTTAATGTTAAAAATGCAGTCACAAGTCATGCGCTGATTCCCCCAAATCGTCATCCTGCTCTCCCAAGATTGTCTCTACACCTATTGATATGGCACATAAACCTCACACCTCCAGCGGGTTGTCGCTTAAGCTGCTAACTTGGAACATCCGGGGTCTGAACAATAGAGCTAAATCCAGCAAGGTGGGGGCATACATCGACAGGCACCGTCCCCATGTGGTAATGCTTCAGGAGACCCATGTGCTACGAGAGACTAACGAGAAGATCTTGAAACAATGGGATAACAACAGGTATTATACGGAATACTCGTCGCAGAGCAGGGGTGTCCTCACACTAATACATCCATCGC
The DNA here is from genome assembly GCF_040938575.1 of Ambystoma mexicanum. NCBI lineage: Eukaryota > Metazoa > Chordata > Amphibia > Caudata > Ambystomatidae > Ambystoma > Ambystoma mexicanum. Next base: position 1,116,626,057 of record NC_090931.1, read on the forward strand.
TGGGGTTCACCCCTGAAAAGAGTAGATCCGACCCGTTGGGTAGATATGTGGTTGTGTGGGGCACACTGGCTGGGGAAAGCTGGGTGCTGGTCAACTCCTATGGTCCAAACACGGACAACCCCGAATTTTATGCCCATCTCCTCACAGAAATAGATGTGATAGCTGACACATGAGTGCTGTGGGGTGGAGACTTTAATACGATCCTAGATGTGCTACTGGATAGGCCTTCCAGTCGACAAAGGTCACTCACCAGATCTGCTAACACCATCCACCAGGCCCGACAGGGTGTTGACCGATGCCTGGAGAGGGATACATCCCACAGACCGTCAATACACTTTCTATTCGTCAGCCCATGATTCTAGGATTGACTACTGGTTCATATCCGCTCCCCTGCTGAGCTCCGTGGTGGGCTGTGAAATCCTCCCCTGTACGTTTTCTTTTTTTTAAAACTTTTATTTTTGGTTTTTTTGAATTAACAAACAACTTCTCACCCACATTAGGGTGGAATTAGCCTAGCGATGTTTCCCTACCTCCCCCCCTACTCCCCCCCCGCCTCTTGACCACCCATTACCACAGTGACCAGACCGGATCTCTGAGTATGCAACCAGTTCTACATTTTAGTATGAGAAGTGAGACACCTCCAACTGTTAACAAGGAAAGGGTCCTTCTTTATTGAGAGTTGACTGGGGAGGTCGGGGTACTCTCGGCCTCTTTCATCAGGAATATGACTAGTGGTCCCCAGATGTCTGGCGGGCGCGCATGTTGCGGTAGAAGCTTAACGAAATCTGTTTCGACATCTTGGCAGTAAAGAATGTCTTTGCGCCAGGCGGTGACTGTTGGGAGAGGACCACGGCCCCAGGCCATAGCGACTCTTCTACGTGCTAGTGTCAGCAGAATGCCTGCTAGTTTTCTTGTAGGGGCTTTCAGTAATCTGGTCATGCCTAGTAGAGCTGCTGTGTTGGCTGGATGGACTGATTCTCCAATTATCGCACTCGTAGTCTCCAGCACCTGGGTCCAGAACAAAGCCAGCTTAGGGCAGTCCCATGCCAGATGGACGAAGTTTGCTGAGGTCTTCCCACACCTCGCACATTTTAAAGTTGATTCTGGGTGCTGCTTGTTCGCTTTGGCTGGCGTATAGTATGTTTGGTGCAGATAGTTGAAATGGACTAGCTTGAGCCGAGTATTAAGAGCAATTTTCTGGGTTTGTTTGAGGATGAAAGACCAGTCGGCATTGGAGAAGGTTATACCTAGGGCTGTTTCCCATCTGATCTTGGCTCGGGACTCAACGGGAGCTGTGTCCATTATGATGGTTCTGTAGATCTGTGAGAGTAATTTTCCCTCGCCCTGAGTTTGTATTACAGAATGTAGGAGCTGCCATGTCTGAGGTTGCTGTGGGAAGTTGGGAAGGATTGCCTGCAGAGTGTGGCGGGTTCTAAAGTAGATGAAGATGTCCAGCGATGTTGTGCCGCCTTTTTCCTTTGCTTGATCGGGGGTTAGGAAGCCATCTTTGGTGAATAGTTCTCCCAGAGTTTTAATTTGGAGTTTCTCTAGCCATTGGAGGTACACTTTTTCAGTAGTTAAAGGGATCCCTGGTATGAATTTTGCAGGAAGGAGAGGTGAATATCTCGTTTGAACATTGTATTTTTGTGCTAGGATTTTCCATATTTTATATGTTGTTAACACAACATTCATGGTGTTGTTGGGGACAGGGATCTCGCCAAAGATGACTGCTCTCAGTAAGTACGGTGTTGCCAGAGCTCTCTCTATTTGTACGTGCGGTCTGATTGTGTGTGTGTAGTACCAGTGGCTAAGGAATTGCGCCTGTGCAGCCCAATAATATTTTTCAAGATCTGGGAGTGCTAGGCCACCGCTCATTACCGGGAGAGTTAGTATGGAATGTGCCACTCTGGCGGGCTTCCCAGCCAAAGCAGATCCAGGACCAGACTCCTCAGTTTCCTCAGGAAGGGTTGTGGAAGTAGAATGGGAATGTTGGAGAAGAGATATAGAAGTTTTGGCAATATCACCATCTTGACTAGGGAAGCTCTTCCCCATAAGGTCAACAGTAGGGTTTTCCAGCGGGCCACTTTTTCCAGTAGAGATTTGACTACTTCTTCATAGTTGTCTTGGAACACTTCATGGTGTTTCAGCGACATTTGTATGCCTAGGTATCGTACTTTGGATGTCTTCCAGGTGAGATGGAAATCGTCTTTGAATGGATTGGTCATCGGGGTTAGTGGGAAAACAATTGATTTTGTTTGATTAATTTTCAAGCCTGAGGCAGCCCCGAATTTGATTACCTCCCTCATGACAGGATTTAGATTGTCAATGGGGTCTCGTATGAATAAGACTACGTCATCTGCGTACAAAGAGATGATGAGTTTGTGTGGGCCAATGGCCAGACCTCTGTGTTGTCTAAGTTCACGTAGATTGGAGGCTAAGGGTTCCATTACCAGGGCGAATAGTAGAGCTGACAATGGGCAACCCTGTCTGGTACCTCGTTGCAGGTTGATGGTGGACGATTTTGCTGTCCCTACTATTATATTGGCTGTAGGGTTAGTGTATAGCAGGGATACCAGTTTGATGAAACGAGCCCCCAGGCCCATCCTGGTTAACACCGAAAACATGAATGGCCACTCCACAGAGTCAAATGCTTTTTCAGCGTCGAGTAGAAGAGCAATAGCTTGTTGGGACGGGTTCAGCGCCTCTATGACTCCGAATAGTCTCCTGATGCCAAAGGTGGTGTTACGGCCAGGTATGAATCCTGCCTGGTCTGCAAGAACCAGAGCTGGCATTAGCGGCATCAACCTATTTGTAAGGATCTTAGCCAAGATCTTGTTATCGAGGTTTAAAAGTGAGATGGGACGATAGGACGCGCAGTCATCAGGTGGTTTGTCTGCTTTATGTAGAAGTATAACGTTGGCTTCACACATGGTCTGCGGGAGGGAGCCTTTTTCCAGGGCTTCCTTGTATACATCAGCTAGAAGGGGAGCAAGGGTATGCGCAAATGCCTTATAAAATTCCCCGGTTAGGCCATCAGGGCCGGGGGCTTTGGAGTTCGGGAGAGTTTTGATTGCTTCAATAATTTCATCTGGGGAGATTAGCTCGTTGAGGGGCTCCCTCAGATGGGATTCGACCCAGTATAGCTCGGTGTCTTCCAAGTATCTTAGTGGAGCTTCTGTACCTTCGGAGTGTTGGGTGCTATACAGATTTTGGTAAAAGTGTCTGAACTCCTCTGCCATACTCGCGTCTGTGTGTGACATTTCTCCCAGTGAGTTGCGAATCCCCTCTATAGGCGTTGGTTTGCGGTCAGCTCTTATCAATCTTGCCAGTAGTGCTCCAGGTTTTTGCCCTTCACCATACTGTCTGACCAGGGTCTCGCGATGCAGAAATTTTAATTCGCGCTCGGCTAGTGTATTAAACTTAAGTAATTCTTCCTTCAGGGTGGCTTTCGTTTTAGGATCGTCCGTGTCCCTGACCTGATGTTCGAGGTCTTTGAGTCGGTCTTCACAGGTTTTGATCTCGCGTCTGATGAGCTTAATAATACCGTTCTCCTTGGCTTGGCACACTCCCCTTGTGAAGCATTTCAGTGATTCCCACAGCGAACTGGCGGAGGGGACCGAGCCGACATTGGCTTCAAGAAATATCTCGATTTCTTCTTTCAGTTCAGTTGAGAATACCGTGTCTTGCATAGATCCCGTCTTGAAGCGCCATCGCTGCAGTCTGGATACTGGTTGGGAAGGGAGAAGGCTGAGGGTTACTGGTGAATGGTCTGACAAAGTTCGTGGTAATATGTGGCAGGGGCCACTTTGTAGAGGGCCATTTCTGGATGTGAACAGGTAGTCGATACGGGAGCTGGTGTTATGAACCGCTGAGTGGAAGGTGTAGTCTCTCAGGTCTCCGTTGGCCGTTCTCCATGCGTCACTTAGATCAAAGGCTCTGCAGAGTTCTGTTATTTGCATGCCGGCCTTAGAGGTCTGTTGTGACGTGGCATGTGATCTGTCTCTGGTCGGGTCTATGACAGTGTTCATGTCGCCACCCCAGACCACCGTTGATTGTTCAAGTGAGGAGAGCTGAGATAGTACCCAGCCAAAGTTATCTGGTCCGTCCACGTTGGGGGCGTAGGAGTTGATGAAGGTGATCGCCTTGCCTGCTATTATGCCCTTGACCAGGACGGTTCTGCCCTCAGAGTCTTTTGCAAAGCGGGAAAGACGGAAGTTGATTCTTTTATGAATTAGGATAGCGACGCCTCTAGAATAGGATGAGTATGACGAGTAGTATCTGTGGCAGCCCCATGATTTGGCCCATGTGTGTTCTTTCTCGGGTGTTAGATGGGTTTCCTGTACCATCGCCACATCGATTTCATGTCTTCTTAAGTATTGCAGGATTTTGCGAGTTTTAGACGGGATGTTACCTCCTCTTATATTCCAAGTTGCAACCCTGAATGGTACGAGGCGAAAAGTGTTTTGGTTTGCGTTGGTGGTTCCCTGGTCTTATGGTTGGAATACATTTGGTTGCAAGATAATGAGCTTAGATTTTATTGAGTTATGCTGACTGGTGCATGTCCATTGGTGGTGGAAGGCGGGGGGCCAATCCCAACGGGGGGGTACAGTCGGTCGGCGCTGGCCCCTTCTTTCAAATGCATAGCAATTAACAGATTCTGGCGGTGCCAGATGGGTGGTTGCTATCCCAACCCAGAACTGTAAACGATGAACAACGTAACAGGTCTTGGAACATTTCCCATTTCGCGAACAACCCCCAACTTGTCCGACGGGAACCCCCCCAACTTGAGCGAGGGAACTGATGCTGTGCTCGGGGCGCTTGGGGCCTCCCCAAGAGCTCTGCCCTATCGTATAATGGTGATTGAGCGTGTTCCGGCTAGTTGAGCGTGCTTCTGAACATAGTTTTTGACTTTAAGGTGGATTTCTGGGGACTCTCTCTCTCTGTGGACGAGGTCTTTGAGAGTTATGGGTCGGGCAGCCGTTTTGATCGAGGAATAAATGGACCTCATCAGGTGAATTGAAGAAGTGTATTTTCCCGCTATGTTGTACCCTGAGGCGTGCTGGAAATAGCATTGAGTAGGCGAGCTTGCCCTCTCTAAGTCTTAGCTTGGCGCTGGTGAAGGCTCTTCTCTGAGTCTGTACTGCGGATGAAAAGTCAGGGTATATGTGGATTTTATCTCCGTCGTGGAGTAGTTCGCCTTGCTCCCTAGCCAGGCGTAGGATGGTGTCTCGGTCTCTGTAGTTAAGTAATCTTACAATGATGGCTCTAGGAGGGGCGCCGGGAGCCGGTCTGGAGGCTGGGGTCCTGTGCGCTCTCTCGACCATAAACATTTGTGAGAAGGGATCTCTGCCGAAGAGGGAGATACAAATGGACTCCACGAAGTCTTCCATCTTCTTTTGGGGGTCGTACTCCCTGACCCCAATGATCCGGACATTGTTCCGTCTAGAACGACCCTCCAAGTCCTCACATTTGGCCATCGTTGCGGACATTTGGCTTTCAAGTCTTGCGACTTTATTGGAGAGGGACGTAGCACCGTCATCGAGATTTGAGACTCTCTGTTCGACTTCCGTCAGCCGTTCTGTGTGGGTGTCCAAGCGATGTTGCATTAGGTCGACTTTGGAGGATAAACCATCCATTTTGTTATTCAGGCTACCAATGCCCACTTTAAGGTCTAGTAGAAGTTCTTTTATTTCCAGTGGATAATTCTCGGACATTGGATGATCTGAACTACTCGGTGCCGGGTCGTCGCCATTTTGTGGGTTTGGAGTCTTGGGCACCATGTTGTTGTCGAACGTTAGCTTCTTTTGTAGTTTGTCTACTTTGCCCATCTTGGCTAATGTATGTTGTCTGCTTGGAGGTGGCAAGGGTCCGCGGTGGCTGGAGGGGTTGTTGATGCAGCCCTGACTGAGTGAAGTACTGGCGCTGGGTAAGTGGAAGATGGAGGTTTTCAGGTTGTTTTGTTGTAGGGTGACCCTGTTGGGTGAGGAGGGATTCGGGATCACGCTCTTGGGGCTTGGATGATGGTTTAAAGAGCAAGGAATTCGTGCTGGTGATGCACTAGCAATGATTTGCACTTCGTCCAGGGTTTATGTCTCGGACGAGATATGATCCGGCGAGCTGGTGGAGATCCTCTTGTTGCTGTCTCTCTCATTTAGGGGTCCTGAGGCGTTTGGGAATCTTGGAGGGGCCGTGTAGGAGATCGCTTTGCATTGTTGTCTACTGCGTGGGTGGTGTGTCCCCTTATGGAGTGCCTGGCGCTTGGGGGGCAAAGCCGCTGTAAGTGTTGTAGCTGGGGGAGTTATATAATTCCTGCCGTGGGGCTGATGGCGCAACCCGGCCTCCAGGGGGATCCTGGAGGGTCCGCACCCAGCCCGCGGGGCCGTAGTTTGCAACGGTTATTAGCGTTAGTTATGAGGGAGCAGCAACCCCTCCTCTGGAGCCTCGACGCCCTCTGGCACGTACCTTGGGTGGTGGTCTTCGGGGTGGGTGCTCCTGGCGTTCTCCGGGTTGAGCACCTCGGTTGCCGCTCTACGACGTGGCCTGGTGTGATGGTCTGGCGGAAGACGGGGAGATAGCGGGTTGCACCTCGGGATCCCGGGGGGCCTCTCGAGCGCCGGCTCCGGTGTCTCTCGGCATGGATTGGCGCTGTGGCCAGGAGCGCCGTCTCTCAGGGTGACGGCAATGGCCGTCGCCGGTCCGGAAATGGAGGGGGCGCGCTCCACCGGAGACCGGGTCGGCGCGCGGCCGTATCACCGCCGCGGTCGTCCGGAGACTGGGGTCCGCTGGGGTCTGGAACGCGCACACAGAGGCCCCCGGGGAATCGCGCCCTTCTTACGCGAGTCCGCGAGGTGTGCAGGTAGATTTCGGCCTCCGCACTGTTTGGGAGGTGCAGGGGCCTGGATAGTCCGATTTTCTTTCAGATTTGCAGGAGGGGGGTATGACGTGATCAGAAGCTGGTGGGTGTTCTTTTATCAGCGGATCGAGGCTGGGAACCGCAGGATTCTGTCGGATTGATTGTGGGCAGAGTGGGAGCTCAAGCAAGAGCGGCCATCTTGGTTGACCCTCTAGCGCCCTCTATCCCCCGTACGTTTTCTGATCATTCCCCAGTTACGTTCGAGATGACGCTCCACAATATTAAGCGTCCGTCCCCGCGCTGGAGAATGCCCCCTAACATCCTGAAGGACCCCAACGTGGTTGAATCGTTGCAAACTGAGATGGAGGAGTTCTTTCAGCTGAACACGGGGTCGGTTGGGGATTGGGCTACGGTGTGGGAAACGTTTAAGGTCTGGGTGAGGGGTAATCTTATGTCAAAAACCACTGGCCTCCTAAAGAGTGTCAGATCCAACCTCAATATGATCGAAACACACCTGAAAACTCTTGAAAACAACTATAGTGTAACGCATGACAAGAACATATTGGCGAACATCAATGCACACCTCCTCAGATTCAACGAACTAGCAATCCAAGAACTACAATACATGTCCACGCCGACCAGGGCCCATAGATACGGTGAAGGAAATAGAGCAGGACATCACTTGGCACGCATATTACGTAACAAACACAATCATCCCCCCATCGCAAGCATAATGACAGACAATGGTGACCCCGTGCAGACAGAGCAAGAAATCAACGCCGAATTTGCCAAATATTACACCAACCTATACACAAATCATGATACACGGATTCTTGTAGACATAGCAATATACCTGAACGAGATAGATCTCCCTACCCTCTCACCCGAGGACAATGTTGTCCTTGAACAAGATATAACCAAGGAGGAGATTGCTGAGGCAATTAAAGCATTGGCGGCTGGAAAAACCCCAGGCCCCGATGGCCTAAGCTCAGACCTCTATAAAACATATACAACAATACTATCCCCTATTCTAACTCATGTATGGGAGGAAGCCCTGAGCTCCGGCTCCCTCCCAGATTCCATAACCAACGCAGTCATAACGGTCCTATTGAAGCCTAGACGTCCAGCCCATGACCGCTCGTCCTATCATCCACTCTCCCTAATAAATACAGATGCCAAGATATATGTGAAAGTGCTTGCGAATAGACTCCTCCCTAAAATGACTTCCCTAATACACCCTGATCAATGTGGCTTCATCCCGACGAGATCCTACGTAGACTGTTCGGTATTATGGCCCAGATCAAGCCTGACGCGCAGGCAGTGGCCGTCTCATTGGACGCCGAGAAGGCATTCGACTCCGTCTCATGGACATACATGTTCGAGGTCCTCAAAAAATTCGACTTTGGCCCGTATTTCACACACTGCGTCAGACTGCTCTACACCTCTCCCAAGGCTAGGGTCCTAACAAATCGCACCCTCTCTACCCACTTTACCTTGCATCGGGGCAGCAGGCAGGGTTGCCCCTTTTCCCCCATCCTGTTCGCACTCACTGTCGAACCAATGGCGGCTGCAAGCAGAAGAGAACAAGAATTGAGGGGCATTAAGTTGGCCGGCAGCTACCAATCTATCTCATTATATGCGGACGATGCTCTATTGTATATACGTAAACCGGAAAACAACTTAGAGCCCATATTGGCAGTAATACAGGACTTTACTCTTCATTCAGGGTACAAAATCAACACAGCTAAATCTGAAATCTTCCCATTGACACAGTCCACCTCCTGCCCTTCACGTACACACGGTCTACGATGGTCCCCGGATTACATCAGATATCTGGGGATCCTTGTATCTAGACACAAACAGTCGCTATATATAGATAATTACGAATCCACTTTACAGACGATCCACGCCAAACTCCAGATCTGGACCAAGTTGCCCATATCACTGGCCGGTCGGATAGCAGTGCTCAAAATGGTGATCCTGCCCAAACTCTTATATATCTTTAATAATGTCCCGATATGGCCAGACAGACCCTTTTTTGAAAACCTGCGATCCTTGTCAACCACCTTCATTTGGAACGGTGGGGCCAACAGGCTCAAATGGGAAAAACGGGTGGAACCCTACGACACGGGGGGCTTTGCCTCGCCCGATTATGAGCTGTACTATCTTGTATCGCAGGCTCATTATGCCAAATACTGGCAGAATCCTATTTCGGGACCACCTCATGTCCCCATTGAACGGCACTCAGTCCGCCCAACGGACTTGCAATCTATTATTTTTGCGACATCTTATAAAGACGATTGTAAATTTGACCCAGTGGCTTGCCCGATCGCAGCCTGGGCTGCAATAGGTAAGCGCCTCCACATTGATATTCCCTATGACTCCCAAGCTCCATTGTGGAATTTTCCGGGCATTGCCCCCTCGTATGACCCCGGTTTACAGAAAGCCTGGATCCCGAACTATGACATTACAATGAAGGCTATGTTCCCAAATTGAAGCTTTGTCACCCCCGAAGACTTCGCTGACACAGTGGGGAGAGGCCAACTTGTCACGTTACAATATCATTGTATGAAAGCGGCGTTCAAGAAACGCTGGCCATCATTCCCAGCTGAGCCACCCGAGCACCCTTGTTACCAGGCACTCCACTCACAGGCTCATATAGGCGTCTCCACACTGTACAACATAGTCCAGACACATACGAAGTCCTCCAACAATATAAAGTCCACATGGGAAGAAGACATGGGTACAACAATAGAGGAAGGAACGTGGTCGAGGTACTGCCTCCTTACAAAGAATGTCTCCCTCAACCGGGTGCTCAGACTCATACAATTCAAAATACTCAAACTCCACTATACCCCTGTTAAGATGGCTAAAATCAATGTGTCCATAAGCACGAACTGTCCCAAATGCAATAACCCTCAAGCTGACTCATATCATATGTACTGGGCCTGCCCTGAAATAATTGGATTCTGGAAGACAGTAGCGAATATACTGGAAGACATTACGCAAATTCCCGTACAATTTACCACCAAGAAATATCTGTTTGGTGACATCGGTAAATTCCAAGAAAAAACCAGGAGGCTATTCAACGTCGCTTGTGCAGTGGCTAAAAAATGTATCTTGCAAAAATGGAAGAGTCCCCACGCCCCCTGTGCAGAACAATTCTTAAAATCACTGGCATATGTGCACGATTGTGAAGAAACGTACATGGGTCTGGTCCCCTCTCCTTGCAGACCTAAAGACATTTGGTCAGCATTCAGGTCTTACCTTCGCACCACCCCTCCTAATTCGGAAGAGGACGATGCCGATTGAAATGTGTGCCTCCATCCCGCCAACAAATGTTTAATATCTTTAATTGTGATGTTGTTTTATATAGGTATATGTATGGGAGAAAACAAAGTGTATAACATGTATATCCAGTGCCACGGAGTGGTTCATGCATGTGTATTGTGAATTGCAACTGAAAAATAAAGTTTAAAAAAAAAAAACGTGTGGACATCCAACAATAGTACCCTCAGGCTCCCAGGCGTCACATCACCGTCAGTCAAAAAGCTGCACCCAGATTCAGCCTGTGAAATCTCTACCCTCACAGAGACGGAAATCTGCAATCTACCTGATCCATCATTTGCCCTCAATGTAATGCTATAGTCTAAAGAGCCCAGAGCAAAGCCCCTCAATGAAAGCCACACCCTCTCATCCCTCGCCAGCTGTCTGCTCACCACCTGTGCCACCGCTATGCAGCCCACATTAACATTTCAAAAGATGCGGCTTCAATTCACTCCACTCCAACGCATCAGTCACTGATTACATCTGAAAGAAAAGGATACACCCTCCCCCTTCGGTTGAGTCTGAGAATATATCTGCCAGCCAATCCGCGGTCTCAGACGGCAGCCACATCGACACTCCATTGAACTGCATCAAAGTGTGTGCGGGCGGCACGCTCAGGTCCCCCTCCTCTGCCCGAGAAATCCTCACTCGGTGGTGCGGGAGCTTCGCCCTAGAAATATTCTTTCAAAAAGCCCTGCCCTGTGCCACCGCCAGGCAAGATTCAAGTGGCCCTACTACTTATCCATGTTCCTGTGTTCCACCCTCATTGTTGCCAATGCCTCGTCTAGAAATGTTCTACTTGAATACTTTGTTCTGTAGCAAATATGAACAAGCACCTATTAAATCCAGCTCTGTCACCAAGAAGCTGGAATACCCGATGTCCCTGGTGCTACGGTATGCAATAGTTTCATCTACACAAAATGAAAAGTAGTACTTTTGCTCGTGGCAAATTGAGCACTCCACTAAAGCATACATACATATATCTCCGCCCTGTAGTTAAGGGGAAACCTGTTTACACACTTTTTCCAAAATTCTATTGCTAACAACATTTGACTCAGATAGCTATTAACAAAACAATACATCGCAGTTTTTGGCCTAGTCCAATTCATTTTCTCATAGAAACAATGTGCTTCGATTGAACACCTGCAACCCGAAAACTACTGGATGGATTTTCACCCAATGAGAAACAAGTTGAGTACATATCGCCACAGATGCGCCTTTCACTGGTTGGGAGTAAATCCATCCAGTTGTTTCTCAAATATTCAATGCAGAACGGGGTGTCCCCTGCCCCTGAAGAACTTTGATATATCTCCCATGGTGCTTTGCAGCATGATGCTGAGAGCTCTTAAAAAATGTAAAGCTGCCCTGTTTTTTTGTTTGATGCCAGCGGTTGCCACATAATACTGAGGGAAGCAGAAAATGAAAAGTTCTCAAAATAATATTTGGAGGAGGAAAAAAGGCCTATTAATAGCAGGCTACAGGTGGGGTAGGGGAAAAGAGTACATGTGCAGTGGGGGAATTTGGGGTGATCTTGGGAGTCCATTTGGGGGGGCAAAGGTGCTTGACTTATCTGGGAAATCCCACAGGAACCTCGTGAGATTAGTGAAGTGACACCATAAGACAAAATCAGAAACAAAATTTGTCACACGAGCTGGAGGTAATGGCAGAAGGTCAGGGAGAAAAAACATAGAAAGGAAGTGGGGGGACCTAGCAAAGAGGAGGGGGGAAATGGTGAGTGCCAGTGAGGACAGGGAAGTATTTCTCGTTACTGCTGTAATAGTCAAACGTTACCTTACTGCAGGAATCACAATTTATTATCGCAGGAATCATTTCTGCAGGAAGAAGCTGTTCATTGTTCGTTTGATGAATGATTGTAGAAACGAAAAAGGGGGTTTAACCAATAGCCTATGGACCACTGGGGCGTAGCTTGGATCTACTACATTTGCAGTGACTGAAGGCTGGTGAAGCCTGTGGTCACTGGACGTAGGGCACGGCTGGTGGGATCTGGCTAAGTACTATGAAGGGTTGTGTGGTCCTAGGTTGGCAGGCCTGTGGCCTTACCTTTAATAAGTCATTGTTGCACTATGGACAATGGCCATGGTCAAAGGCCGGTACTAAGTGGCCTGAAGGAAATATTAGGAAAACAAAACCCTTGACAATCACTGAACACAATGTTATTTAAGTGAGAGTTAAGGTGAGCTGATTTATCACCACAAACCCTTTGAAATTCATCAGATGTGGGAAGTGATGACCATCTTAACTCAGTGTGTCCCATCCCCGTTGCAAGGCCCATGAGCACACACGATATCACAGACGAGATTCACAACACATCACTAAATCACATGGCTCGTCCGCCGGCACCTAAACACCATCAGGTGCAATTTCATCTCACCAGACAGCATCGAGTGGTGAACATTCCTCGGGCACACATCCCTCTCAAGCAGCAAGATTGGCATCTGCTTCTTATTTAGAGTTAAACAAAGAACGCCCACCGGGCAAGGGAAAATAAGGGAAACTACCAGGTCCCAGAAGAAACAAACGCTAGCCATCAACATTTCCAGACATACTTTTTTGCATGATGTAACTCAGATTACATTTTGGTAATGAGCCAACCTCATCTCAAGAGTCGCCTAAAAGTGGCTTCTTCTCCTACAACCACAAATCCACCTTTAAACATGCTCATTAGTACAGTGTTATTAGGTGTAACTGCTTGAGATTGAAAACACTAGATTTTTATTCAATTTGACATCTGGGTGGGAGCCATCCCACAGAGCAGTTTATTGGGCCGTGTTCATTCTCAGTAGAGGGGCTCCCACAATTTTGCAAATTTGGTACGCTTGGGGTTACACTCTGAGTTAGAAAAGTAATCCAGATGTGCACCCCCAGCTCGCTGTGACCTAGAGAGAGACAGTTTCAACTCGCTGATGATGCTGCATGGTACTCTTGTTCATCAGAGAATTGCCCAGCATGTCAGTGCTGGACTGCCACTGTGGGTGGGACCACACTGATATGCAAATGGGTGAGTTCAAGTGTGGCTGCAGACCCTCCTGAGCGGGAGCCATTCCAGGGAACCGAGACTTATTAGTTCTCAGTAGAGGGGATCGCACCATTTTTCAAATTTAAATCCAATTTGATTCAGAGTAACATATTGCAATATGCATTTTGAAGCAAGATGCAAGCATCACAATTTAAGGGGCTGACAAAGATGGAGCATTAATTGTTGTAGACACCATCAATACCGTGATGAGATTTTAAGTCAATTATCAGATGAATCCCTGTGATAGTTGACTGGACTGTGGGAATTGCCTGTTGCTACATTTCACACAAAAATTCTCACAGAAATATACACAAACTTCATTTATTTGCTTGCGTCGTGAAGTCCTTAAAAAACGACTAGATCATTCTGTTGTCTCCCAGTGAGAGGTGGGTAATCCATGGCCACGTCCATCAACACTTTTCTTTAAGGCGGGTGATTCATTCAGGCGACTGCTTCACACAAGATACATCAGATTTCATTACGAGCAAGGGGGGCCCTGGGGAGCATACAGTACGCGTTGCTCACCGAGGAGGTTTTGGGCGCTGCACCCGGCCAGCGAGCTGGGTAGGGATAGATTGCCCCCTGGTGTTTATATATACAGGTGCTGGCGAAGGTCCTGTAACATTTGGTGGTTTTGCCGGCACCACGTCTGAGGTGGCGGCCTAAGGGGTATACGGGGGGTTTGGTACCACTTAAGGTAGGAGAGCGGGATATTAATTTAAAACAAAAACAAGCTAAAAAAGGATAGTTTGTGTCAGGGAGCAGCAGCCCTTCGCGGACCGTTAAAGGAGAGGGAGGTTCGGTGGTAGGGCCTGAGGGGGTGGCATGTGGCAGCCTGGGGGAATAATTGTAGCAGGCTATGTAAGGGGTGTTGAAGAAACTATAACCTTGCCTTCCCGGATCTGCAAGGTGCTACGGGCAATAGCTGCTCTGTGAGACGGGCCGAGCGGGGAGCGTTTTCCCCCGGTCCACGTCAGGGTCATGGGCAGCAGGAGTGAGCTCGAGCACAGCGGGGCTGGGGCAGTGAGTCTGCCTGCGGCTTCGTTGTAGAGCAGACTATGGTGTGCATCGCGCTCCACTAGGGGGCAGTGTGGTGCATGGCCCTCTCGGCCTCCTGCAGTATTTCTTGGCAAGAAGCCAGGTTGGCTTGGGTGGTTTTTAGGAGGTGGGGGTGCTTAAAACTAAATATGTGTATGTATATATATTATTGTTCATTGACAATATAAAATATTACAGACAAGGGGTGGGAAATCAGCATATAGCAGGGGATCTACAATGCAGGACTCCACCTTGTTACTGCATTCCTGTGTCAGGGCCCCATGCATGTTAATGGGGCAGTTGGGTGGGTTGCTCCCTGGGGGGTGTATCTGGGTGGGCACGGGCGGAAATAGCTGCGCTACATGTGTGTTCAATATTAAAAAGGGGACTACACATCCTTTAGGGGTGGGTGCACTGCTTAGGTCGGTCTAGGGGGGCATAGGTGGGGGCAGCCAACAGGGGAGCTGAGGGGGGGGGGGAGATGGGCCAAAGCAAGTAGTGGGTAGGGGCTTTGGTTGGTGGGGCGGGGAGGCACCTCCCAGGAGGGCCCTGGGAGAAATAGATGGTTGCCATGGTTTGCCCATCAGGGGTCGGGGAATGCCCGTTATATGCCCCTGGTTATTTTAAAAGGAGGGGGGTGGAGGATGGGAGTTAAGGGGGCAGATGGGCTAGTTAGGTATTGGGAATGGGTGCAGGAAGCCATGGGGGATCTACTAGGGTGGGCGCCACCCAAGGAGGACCACAGATTCACCCTTAGGGGGTGGTGTTAGGAGGGGACAGTACAGCCATCGGTCTGTCCACGAGTGTGAAGTGAGTTGGTAAACGCCATCATCCGTGGGTGCAGCAGCAGGGGGAGAGGCTAGGGTGCCCCCTACAACAGGAGCAGAAGAGAATAGTACGCTCCAGGGCCGAATATCTTTGTGTAGGGGGATGGCAGGAATGCCATCACCTACACTGAGAATGGGGACAGATTTTGGACAGCTCCCCCCAGTGGCTGTACACCGGTGATGGAGTATGCAGTGAGTGGGGAGAGATTCGGAGAGCTCCCCCCCAGCGACAGTGCAGCAGCGATGGAGTGTATGCTCCACGCTCCAACGTTTTGGACCAAGAGGTGAACACGTTTTGAACTGAAGGTGCATTGGTGTTTGGGAAGGGTAGGGTTGGTGGTGTGAAGGTGATGTGGGAGGTGTATTTGGTGGGTAAAGGATGAGATTAAATAAATATAATACATATTAAAAGAATAAAGGAAAATAAAGAATAATTATGAAGGAAGAGTGGATAGCCCAGTTTGGAACAGAATTTGGCTGGTAATATTAATAAAAGAAATGGCATTGGAGAACTAGAGGGCTAGGAAGGGTGGTTTGAGAGGGATGATGAGGAGGAAGAGAGTAATAGTTGCTATGAGCCGGGGGCTGGGAGGAGGATATGATAAGTCATTTATATTGTACCTGTACACGTGTTTCTAAGAGGGACAAGATAAGGGAGGGAACTCAAAGGGAGGACAAAACAATGATCTTTCTAAGCCTTGTGTCAATCTGATCATGCAAATCAGATTCAGCCCCAAGTGTGCGTTAGGCATGGAGGCAGTGCAGGGGTACGGGTCAAATGAGGGGGGCTTGGTACCCGTGAGACTCTGAGGGTAACCGGTCAGCACAGTATACAGTTGGATCAGCAGGGGAGAGTGAGTGAGTGAGAAAAGCAGTAGAAGAATAGTAAGGTCTTGAGCTGTGCCGGAATTTCAGATGGGCTGGCTCAAGTTTGAGAGAGACAGGGAGGTCATTCAGAGGGATCTACAATGCACTCTCGACTGGCAAAGAGTTGAACATCAGAGATCTGGAGGTGTCTAAGGAAAGAGCTTGAGAAGGAAGGAACGAGAGGAAGGAAGGTGAAGATAGTTTGGTTCTATTTTAAAGTGAAGACAGGGATTGAGTGGTAAGGTAAATGGTGATTGGTTAATTGAGAGAAAGGGGCAGTAGTAAGGTGGACTAGGGGGTGGCCTACTCTAAGGTAAGGGGCATGAGGTATCGGGCCTAGGCCTGGCAGAGAGCAAGAATGGGGGTGTTGTGGTTGTACGGGCCCTCTGGGCCTTATGTTTTAAGAGCTTGTTGATAATGCAGCCCACCCCAGGGCCTTTGTGCAGCCCTTTATTGGTCCCCCCTCGTGCAGGGTTTCAATGGGGGACAGGTGGCAGAATGCAGCCAGCAATATCTGGGAGAGGGGATGCGGCGAGAGGGGTAGTGGTGACAAGGTGCACATGTTTTCCTACAAGAAGGAATAGTGGGGGATAAGCATATTGGGTCAAGAAGTTGTTGGGGTTTGTGTGAACAGCAACACAGGAATAATTTGTCATACATATGTTAGTTTTTTTGGGGATGTTGATTAGGTAACAGTTAATTTTGGTGACAGTTAAGATGGGTAAATACAGGTCAGCAAAGCAGTTCAGAATAATGGGGAACTTGGATGATCGAGGAGGGGGAGAAGGTCAATTTAATGGGGGGATGGGGAGAAGCAGGGTTAAGGGGAGGGGACGAGCATAGGAGCAGTTTTGGAGTCTAAACTGCTTTGTTGACTGTAAGTCAACAAAGCAGTTTAGACTAATGAGGAACTCAGAGGATCAGGGAGGGAGAGAATGTCAATTTACTGGAAAGTATTGGATTGGGAGTAGGAGAGTTTAACATGTGGGAAAAATAACCCACTAGATGTAGAGGTGAAGGATCTTAAACTGTCATTGGAATATATTGGTTTCAATCAGTTGGTCTCTGACGCTACTCATAATGGTGGTAACACCTTAGATTGGATTGTGGCAAAAAAACAGGAAACAACAATTACGTGAACCTTAGAATGTGCCTGGTCAGACCATCACTTTGTCAACTTTGTATGTTGTATACCGCCCCCCCACAGGCGCTATTACCAGCCAGCAATAAGCGATCTACGACTTGGCGGAACTATAAAAATGTGACTAGCGAGGCATTTAAGAAGCAGGTCACTCGGCTTTTGCCGTCACTAGAGAAACACACTTCTGTCGATACTTTTACTCATTCCTTCATTTAGGAAGGCCACTAATCAAGCATTTGACATGCAGGCTCCTCTTCAGCCAGCTAGGAATAATAAATCCACTGACCAAAATAAATGGTTTCCCATGCACATCTTGGATGCCAGGAGAACCAAGCGTAAAGCGGAGATTCTTTGGAGAAAGGCTCCTTCAGCTGTGTCAATTGCGAGTTACAAACAGGCCGCTAAAGCCTATAAATTGATTATTCCCAGAGCGAAAGCAAATAAATTAAATGAGAGAATTCAGCCAGCTTTATCACAGTCAAAAGAAATCTTCTCAATTCTCCAGGAGCTAAAAAACACCCAGCTAGTTATCAAGAACAAGAGATTAATGCATGGTGTCAAGCAATACACGATGGCTTCACTGTAATAACTGAAAAACATCAACAGG
The DNA here is from genome assembly GCF_040938575.1 of Ambystoma mexicanum. NCBI lineage: Eukaryota > Metazoa > Chordata > Amphibia > Caudata > Ambystomatidae > Ambystoma > Ambystoma mexicanum. Next base: position 1,116,643,754 of record NC_090931.1, read on the forward strand.
CCATCAGACACCAGAAGAATGTGCTCTCGGATAATGAGATAACTTATGATCCGGTGGCTGTCTCGAAGCATGGCCATCACAAATCTTTTGTGTTAAAAAAAGTATCGGAGGCAGAGGTTTTAGAGGTTATCCACAACCTAAAGCCCTCCTCGTGTAAGGGGGATATCTTTCCTGCAAACTCTTCAAAGGCTTTGCAGAGACTTTGGCAACCTGAGTGGCTCAGTTTGTAAATCAATTTTTGATGAGGCATATATTCCAGGGGACTTAAGAGGCCTGGATTATTCCACTTCCAACAAAAGGAGAATCTAGATCTCTCTGTCCCTGGAAACTTTAGGCCCATTACAAATGTGCCGTTCCTACTCAAAATAATTGATAGGATCACATACTTCTGTAAGTCTAGAAACTACCCTAACCAAGTATAGAACGTATATTATGTTGGCCGAAAACCAATCGCATCATATGCCCTACATCGCCAACAGAGAATCGTTAGAATAACCATAGGGCGCCCATTTTTGTGTAACATCCTCCATTTGCTTTCTCTTCCATTCTGTTAAACACTTTGCAAAATGTATTTTATTCTGAAAGCTCATACACGGAGAGAGGCCACAGTCTACATGCTTAGAGACTGAAATTCCAAACAGTACAGAAATACATTGTTTTCCTCCCTCACAAGTCCTTGAAGGCAAGCAGAGCGGCATTTAATCAACGGCTGAGGTGCCAGCCGGTCTCGCTAAAAATGAAGAAACAGGCCGTTAAACATGAAATACTTTTCCAGCGGCCCCCCTTCGGGGCTCTTCTTAGAGCAGGCTGACCCCTAGTTCACGAATAGAAACCTGTAGATAACACGCTTTGTAAAGTGTCTCTCCCACAAACACAGTATCCTTGCCGAACAAGTGCCTTATGTTCTTCATAACAAAGAACTATGTCTGCAAGCTGCAAATTGTAACTGTTGCTAAAACGAGTATAATAGATTGAGTAAGAAATGTGTCATAATGTGTCATATTTGTCATAATTGTTGACTACCGAACCCTAGCTCGAGAAGATACATTATGGGCGGTTTTTATGTGTCACAAAAAGGTTGTATGATTGCATGTTTATATATATGATACTGTTGTAGAATGTTTGCTCTCTTGCGTCTCACGAGGTCTGGGTGACACATGTTGTTAGACGTTAGACCCAGTCGGCTGACTGAGAATATATTTGCTTTGCAAGAAACCCTAGTACTTGGAAATCAAACCTTGTGTCTGTCGTATCACTAGTATATGGTGATTGTGCCTTGTTTCCATATGCAAAGGATCTTCAGGGCCTAGCAAGAAAATGGTGCCCGAATAGAGACCCTCCCCCTTTTTCTTCATTGTGTACGATGAATTTGAAGGTGAAAACAAATCGAGGACGAGGCCGTTGAGCTGAGATCGAAAGGTGTTCGGGGCGCCCTTGTGAAAGGGATGAGACTCCTTTGCAGATCTGTACACAGCTGATCCCTAATCGACGAGCAGCGGCCAGAGAGCATCGAGGTGAGGGTTCTGAAACGAGGCAGATTGAGCCAGATACGCAGTCACAAACGATTCTTGGTTGCATGTATACGGACAAATTGCGTCTTGAGTGACAAACTGATTGATCAGGTGAGTCGTGGCCCGATTCTTAACAGCCCTTATATGGATTGAGTGTTGCTCTTGCAAGATCAAATGCCCAGGGTAAGGTACGAATAAGATCAATATGCCTGGGAAATTGTTTTCCTGTCTAGTGGGATTTTTCCACTGCGGTAGACAATCTTTGGAAACTGGCCAGGTTGTGCCACCCGTGGGGTCGCCAGCATTTGAAATGTATGTGAAATATGGAATAGGAGCAATAATGTTTAATGTAATTTGGCATAGGCAGACCAGACATGTAGCAGATTTGCAGTGGCCGAAAGATGGGACTTTTGAATTGGCATGTATAGAACACTTAGAATCACTACTGCTGCGCAAGAAAGCATGCCCCCGTGACAGTTGATGTCATAAGAGACTGGAGGAAACATGCACAGAGACACAAATCAAACACAGAAAAAGCGCTAGAACTAGATGAGCTCAAAGTAACAGAGGATATCAGAAGAGGGGATAGGAGTTTTCAATTAGGCATACAAAAAAATATATCCACAAGAGTTGCATGCATCAGATGAACTAATAAATAAAATTCTGAATGAAGAGACAAGAACGTCCTCAAAGTAATGCTGACACTATTGCACCAATACACATTGCTCCACCTCAGTTGCCACCCCCATTCCTGTTGTTCCATCTGCACCATCTCCCCCTGTGCACGTGAAACCATTTCCCCACTACCAACAGAGCATGAATTAGCAGCTGCCGCAGGAGGCAGTTCTATGGAGGCGGGGCCTGCGCAAAGAGAGGGCACTAGAGTAACTCGTAGTACGGTTAGTAGGGTGAGAAAAGAACTGAAAGAATGGGCAGAAACGTACATTGAAGGCAATGATGAGGGATCCGCGCAGAGTTCCATGTATGACTATAAGAAGCTTGGCGAACAACAGGTATTGTTAGAATGCATGGGGGAGTATCTTATAGATAGATGGAAGAAATCGACTGGTATGCTAGCACCGCAGAAGTTGCGGGATCTAAATTTTTTTTCGCGTATGAGGGAAAGTGCAGTGGAAGTAAAAGAACACGTAGGCCGTCTATTTGAGTTTAAAAGTGAGCTTGATCAATTGCATGAAGAGATGAAAAGAGGGAAACAACAGGTGGTACCATATGTCCAGCAGCGATTTTTTCTGCCGTTAAAACCTGTTATTGAAGAGATGAAAATGTGTACGCAAGAGGCGCTTAGGTGGATTATGGATGCTACCATTACTCCAATGGAGGTGCATGATACGTTTGATCAGTATACCCTAGAGATGCAGAGGAAGGTATTGCAGGTGATGGTTGAGTATTTGCAAGATGAGTGTTTTGAAAAGAATTTTTGTTGCCCCCACGATTTAATGACAATATACAAAAGAGTATTTTTACCTGAAATGGGAAGGTCTGCCCTTTCCCTCGATTTAGCTTTATTGCTTAATAAATGAACGAATGAGGAAACGCCTAGCAATTGCCCATGAGAGAAGTCCCTCCCACATTTGTACCGAAAGTAGAGATTGCTGCCGCTGATGGACAACCACCGAGCGTAATAGAAGCCCATTATACAGCACAGTTTGTGCATGTCCCTTTCTCTAGACAGGAGGTAAATAATATAAAACAAAAAATCCCTGATTTGAGGAAGAATCCGGTGGGATTTTATAAGGAGATTGACTCATATTTGAAATAGTCTATTTTCACAATGAGTGATATTGATCTATTGTTTCCTGTGATTCTCCCGATATATATATGGAAGCGAATTAAAAATGTAGATGACGATATTTTGGGTGGGACATGGGAACATTTGATTAAAGAGGATACAGACAGAAAAGCTGGTGAGAAGCCGCCGCCGGTTCTGCTAGCATTACCAGCGCAAATAGTATAAAAATTAAAGATTTTAATACCTGAAAAAAGAATTGTCTGGGATAAATTAACGCAAAAACCTACAGAGTCCCACAAAACAGCTTCCTTTCCTTTCTGCTCAGAGCGAGTAATTACAGATGCATATGCATTTTGTCATGTTCACCACCTAGCCAAAAAAGGGGCGAATAACCATGTGATTATCAAAAATATACATATTTTAATTTCCATCAAAAAACATTACACTTAACAATATCTTTCTTTAAAAAGACTCAACATAATAGACAAAACACAATCTGAAGCTCATTTCCGTGTGTGTGTATATTGTCTACCTGGAATAAAGGTTAACACTTCAAACCCTTTCTGTACCATCTCGTGTGGCTGATCAATATAGAGTGCTTATCTTGACCACCACTGATGTTATTATTGCCCCTCCTAATTTATATGGGCAAGAGACTGTGCCAACACTACATACATGTGTTTCTAGGACCAGCATAAATCTCAATCAAGAAAATATAGGAAAGGAAGCTGTTTTGTGGGACTCCGTAGGTTTTTGTGCTTCATTGTCCTCACCCACACAGCCCCTAAAAAGAGGACTTTTGTAGCTCAAGATAGCTTATCGGATAAATGAACGGCCTGTGTGCAAGGTAAAGATGAACTGGCTACTGACTATTTCAATAGATTTGAAGAAGTATTTGCAGATTTTAGTGGTCAAGATTTGAGTACTGAAACCGGGAAGAGATTATTTGTTGACAAGTATGTGAGAGGGTTGCTACCGAAAATTCAAAATGTAATAATGACATCTGAAAGTGCGTGGCAAGCAAAGTCACAGAGTGAAGTATTACACATGGCACAATACTATGAAAATAGAGTAAATGCAGAGAAAGAGAAAGAAACGAGGGACAGAGTTAATTTAAAAACAAGAGTATTAATGCAGCAGGTAGCAAATAATAACACGGGTGTAGGAAGCGCACAAACGAGAGGGAACTTTTCCAACATGCATGGAGGTCCAATTGGACTGAATCAATGTGCATATTGTAGAGAAGGTCATTGGCGAGCACAGTGCCCACATTTACAGAATAGGAATGGAAATGCCCCGAGAAGGCAGAATAGAGATATCTCGGGAACACAAGGACAAAATAGAAACTCAAGGATGCCACAAAATCAGAATAACCAGTGAAATCACAACTAGAATCAGAACCAAAACCAACATCAGCAGAATAGTGCAGGATAAGGAAACGTTTTTGATACTCAGTCCAATTCATACTACTCTGGCGACTTTACATCTGAAGATGTATTGTTCAAATAGGACAGCCCAAGAGAGGGGTTGGAACCAGTATCTATTCCCGTTGATCAGAAAGGGCCCTACGTAGAGATGAAAGTTGGGAATAGAGAGCACACTTTTCTAGTGGACACAGGTGCACAGAAGTCTCAATTGACCATCACTTGGTTCCAGAAATACCACTGTCAGGGCAGAACAACGTTTCAGTTGGGTTCGCAGGTACACCAGTAATTAGCACAGTGTCACAGTTAGTATCTATAACATTAGGCCCATTCACTGAGTCGTGTCCATTTCTTTTAACACAAAATTGTGGCAAAAATGTATTGGGTTTAAATTTGTTGAAAAAATGTAGTGCGGTTATTCATTGGTCTCCTGATGGAGTGTATTTGACAATATCCCCACAAAAGATGCCAGTGTCATAATTTTTGTCTAAACCATTACCAACTGAATTAAGTAGTGTACCAATTTGTATACGGGCGATGAATGATAATGATGTTGGTTGTTTAAAAATAGAGCCGGTAAAAATTGTTTTGAAGGAGGGAATTACATTGCCACGCATTTCACAGTATAAAATTTCGGTAGGTGAAATGCATTGTTTCTGATTTAATTAAACAAAACGTAATTGAAGAAATTACTTGTAGCACTTGCAATAGTCCAATTCTTCCAGTTTACAAGAAAGGAGGAAAGGTAATACCATATTGTTTCATAATTGATTTGCGTGGATTGAATAAAGTAGTTGATCCACAATTTCCATTGGTCCTAGATGTCACTATCATTTTAACTATGATTCCAGCATCCGCATCGCATTTTAGTGTTGTAGATCTGAAGAACGCATTTTTATAGCATTCCGGTACAGCCAGATAGGAAATATTTATTTGCTTTAACATTAGGAGGACGTTCTTTCACAATCACACAAATTCCACAAGTTCACACTGAGAGCCCGAGTATTTATAGCAGAGCATTAAAAGAACAACTAGACATGCTAGAGCTACCAACGGGTTGTGTACTATTGCAATACATCAATGACCTATTGATTGCTGCTGACACAGAAGACATTTGCAAAGAGAGTACCGCTAAATTGTTGACACATTTGGCAGCACATGGTCGTAAAGCTTCACTAAAACAATTCCAGTATTGTCGAAAGGAGGTGGCCTATTTGGGCTACCTACTTTCAAAGGAGGGAAGGAGACTGACACCAGAAAGAATAAAAAAGGATCTCTGATATGCCTATTCCTAAGACACAGAAGGAAGTCAGAGCCATAATCGGCATGGCTTCATATTGTAGGCAGTGGATTGCTAACTTCGCCAGGATTGTGAAACCAATGGTGGCATTGACAAAGAAGGATGTTGCTTTGCCTTTGCTATGGAGCGTGGAATGTCAGGATGCATTTGATCTGCTCAAAGTTGCATTGTGCTCAGCTCCAGTTTTGGGCACACCAAATTATGAAAAGGATTTCAAGTTATTTGTGCATGAGAGTAATGGTTGTGCTTTGGCTGTTTTGACTGAGGAACAAGGAGGGAGAAATAGACCATGCGATTATTTGTCTTCCGCGCTGGATCCTGAGGGAATGGTTTTGGGTCACGCCTTAACCTTAATGGTGCCTCACACAGTAGACGTTCTTTTAAATAGAACGCAGATGCAACATCTTACATCAGCTAGACTGACGAGATATGAAATTGTCCTATTTGCACCACCTATTCAAATTTTGAGATGTTGCGCTTTGAATCCTGCAGAGTTAATGCCCCCTCCCAATGAAAGAACGGGTGAAAAGGAACCGTCACTCCATGATTGTATAATGGTTACTGAGCAAGAAACAAAAGTAAGAATTAACCTAACAGATACTCCACAGAAAGAGCCAGATGGAGAACTGTTTTGTGACGGTTCCTGTTTCAAATTACCCGATGGTACATCAACTGCTGCATATGCCATCACAACACTAAAGAGTATTGTAGCGAGCAAAAGGATCCCATATAATTCAGCACAGGCTGCAGAGATAATAGCATTAACCAGAGCATGTGAAATTTCTGAAAACCTGAATGTAAACATATATACTGACAGTCAGTACGCATTTGGGGTGGTACACAATTTTGTCGACTCTGGGCTGAGAGGGGTTTTCTAAGATCACATGGAACCAAGATTCAACATGGTTCTTTGATAGCAAGATTGTTGTCTGCACTTGCGCATCCTAAATGATTAGCAATAATAAAATGCAAAGCGCATAAGAAAGTAAAATGTAATGTTTGAAAAGGAAACGCATTTGCAGACAAAATTGTGAAACAAACTGCCACTGATCTACATACAAAAATGTTTATTGAGAGGTCAGAAGAAGTACCCTGCATGATAGAAAATGGGATTGCCACAGTTGAGGAGGTGCACGCAGAAGCAACTGCAGATGAAATAAAAGCTTGATCTGAGGGTACAGCAGAATTATACATAGAAGGTTGCTGGGTAGACAAAGAGAGTAAAAAGTGGATGCTGCCCAACTCCTATGTAACAGCGATGGTCATTATGGCCCACAGTCCCACACACATATGTGCTAGGAAAATGATTCAGCATTTAGACACAGTATGGCAGAATCAGCACATTAGAAAAACTGCCGAAAGACTGGTCCAGAACTGTATGACATGTTTGCAACACAACATTGGAAAAGGAACAACTACTCCACTAGGTAGTTTTGGCCCCCCTCTATGCCCTTTGAAGTCATCGATTTTGATTTCATAGAAATGGAAAGGTGACAGAACCTCAAGCATGTGCTTTTAGTGGTCTGTGCATTTAGCAAGTGGGTGGAGGCGTATCCGCTTAAAAATTGCACAGCGATAAGCACAGCGAAGGTGATGTTGAAGGAATACTTCTCCCGTTTTGGCCTGCCATGAGTCATATGGTCAGACAACGGCATGCATTTTGTTGGTGCCGTAATACTACAGATTTGTGCAGGTCTTCAGATTGATAAGAGAATCCACTCGGCCAGACACCCGATGAGTGCCGGTCTTGTGGAACGCCAAAACGGCATTCTGAAGAACAAAATTAGTAAAATATGTTCAGGGAGTCAGCTGAAGTGGCCAGATGCGCCGCCATTAGCTTTGCTGTGCATGCGAACGTCTGTACAGGCAAGCACTGGACTCTCCCCATACAAAATCATGATGGAGACCCGCGAATGTTTGGAGCGCCTCAGAGCCTAGACGTTTGAATGAAATTGAATACCCTTTGCTCAGCACTTATTGTAACGTGTTAACTCAGAAACTGTGTTTGATACATCAGCAGGTGCAGGAGGCTCTTCCTGTCAAATACACTGGCCCAGGGCATTGTCTGCAGCCAGGAGAATGGGTTCTGGTGAAGAATTTTGAAAGGAAATCTTCGCTTGCACCGCGTTGGAAGGGCCCCTACCAGATCCTCCTAACAACACAGACTGCAGTCTGAGTGGATGGTCAAAAGGCATGGAACCATGCCACTCACATGAAAAGAATTCCAATCCCGTTGAAAGAGCTGCCTGAGCCAGACATCGAAAAAGAAAAAGCTGCACTTGATCAGAAAGACACCATCGCCAGTTCTCTGCCAAAAGTGCTGCCTAAACACGAGAAAGGGCCTGGGGAAATTGCAACAAGGGAAAGAGGGTCGGAGGTGTCTCCTCAACCTTGCCAAGGTGTAACTACATCATCACTCATTGCATCACAGGCTGACACTAAGCCTGCATCATCACTCATTACATCACAGGCTGACACTAAGCCTGCATCCGGAAGTGAAACTGCATTATTCATGGGTCACACAGTACCTGGAGTGATAAGGTACAACCTACGTTCACAAAATCGGAAGTGATCTGATCTACATGTTTGTTTTGCCTCTATTCCAGACACGGATAAATTTGGAATCGGAAGCCTAGGTAAGTGGAGCGTGGGAGCTGTATCAATCTGCATCAAAATGAAAGCTCTGAAACGCGGCTTCCTGGTGCTACCTTTGGAAAGTGAAGGACCAATGTGATCACCCCGTGCGATCAAGCGGGGCGCATATGGTACCGACACAACTGATGCTTGCTCCAATGTCTCAGAGCACTGTGCAGAGCCACAGTAAGCGGCTACTCCTTTATCAAGCAGGCTAACGAGAACTGGCCTGGACGCTTTGCTGATTTCTTTGGACGCTTTGCTGGTTAAACGGGTGCTGCTGTGAAGAAATTATTCACGTCGAACGTTGCCGACAGAAGAATTGCAGACACTGCCTATAATTACTTCTGTTCCCTCCTGCACCAACGCTGATGACATTATAGATATAGAGACAAAAAAAATGTCTAGAAGGATTTGCTGTAGGAAATGTATGCTAACGATTATAACACTACTTTGCATTCTGAGTACACTGATCCCAGTATTATGGTATTTGGAGAGTGTGCATCCATTAAGTTATCTTTTGCCTGCTACCAATGCTCCTGCCACAGACAGTCCAGTCCATGTACTCTCTTATACTCTCTCTCCACTAGAAGACAGACACAGAAGAGGGTACGACAATAACACATTGCTTTTGACCATGAATATGACTCACACTATCCTGAATAGAACGAATTGTTGAGTCTGCTCCCATTCACCCTAGCATGGTGGGAAAGGAATGGGTTGGTATGTACAGCCATTACCTCTTATTATAGCATGTTATGCATCATTGAGTGCACTATTTATGGGAAATGGAATAAGAGTGATACGGGTCAATTAGATGGAACAAACATAGATGAGTTCAAAAGCGTGATAATGGAACCGGTGGGTTGTTCCATATTTAACAGAGCAAGAGTAATCAAACTGGTGGTGAGACCAGTATATAGACTTTATGTGCCTTATAAATCATCTGTAATCACTTTTCACATGAATCCAGTAGGGAACAAGAACATTGTGCCCCCCTCCTATACCATTAATTACAACCCGCACACTGTCCCCTTTTGCTTATGAAAGAAGGGTTCCTATTCAGTAGGGACATTCACTAGATGCATGAATATTGCAGTACTTGAGAAAGAAGAAGAACCAATATATGTAGGCGATCCCGTTTATTTTATATGTGGAGAAAAAGCTTATCCCTGGTTGCCTAGAAATTGGGGAGGAACGTGTTACTTAGGGATCCTTTTCCCTGGTGTATTCCTTTCCAAAACGTCAGACATATCCAAATTATCCAGATCTAGGCCACAGCGGGATGACACAGGATTAATTGCAGAGGACATAACAAAATCATTTATCCCATTCTGGGGGCAAGCCATAAACTCTTGGAATATAAGAAGACTGTCCAGGGTATTAGAGAAAACGATAAATGGAACAACCGATATATTAAATAATATGACATTAGAAGAAAAGGCAGTTAGATTAATGTCACTTCAAAATAGAATGGCTCTTGATATAATCTTGCCCAATCGGGAGGTGTGTGTAAAATCATGGGGTCAGCATGCTGTGTATTTGTGAGTGACTCCTCCCCTTGATTTTTGAGGCAATCAAGAAAGCGGACATTCTGAGTTCTGACATTCATACCCCGACAGGCGGTTGGGAGCTGAATATAAGTTTATGGTTTTGGGAGTTACTGCGCTCATGGTGATGGAAACTAATTGCAATTCTAGTAGCATTACTTGGAATCCTCATGACATGTTGTTGTTGCATACACTGTCTGCCAATCTTTTGCTCTGAAATAACAAATGAATGTGTACACATGGTAACAGAAAAAAGAATTCCCAAGTTGAATACAAATGCAAACAACGAAATGGAAACAATGAAAGAATTAATGTCAATTAATATTGATGATGACGATACCAGTAGCATGCATAGTTCAGAGCTAGATACATGGTCAGATGAAGATGCGATGTATGGATGACGCTCTTGGCTTACAGCCAAAAGGAGGGTTTGTAAGTCTAGAAACTACCCTAACAAAGTATAGAAGGTATATTATGTTGGCCGAAAACCAATCGCATCATATGCCCTACATCGCCAACAGAGAATCATCAGTATAACCATAGGACATCAATTTTTGTGTAACATCCGCCATTTGCTTTCTCTTCGCTTCTGTTAAACGCTTTGCAAAATTTATTTTATTCTGAAAGCTCATACACGGAGCGAGGCCACAGTCTACATGCTGAGAGATCGGCCCAGACAGAAAGGCCAAACAGTACAGAAATACATTGTTTTACTCCCTCACAAGTCCTTTAAGGCGAACAGAGAGGCATTTAATCAGCAGCCCAGGTGCCGGCCGGTCTCACTAAAACTGAAGAAACAGGCCGTTAAACATGAATTATACTTTTCCAGTGGCCCCCCTTTGGGGCTCTTCTTAGAGCAGGCTGACCCCTAGTTCACCAATAGAAACCTGTAGATAACACGCTTTGGAATGTATCTCTCCCACAAACACAATATCCTTGCCGAACAAGTGCCTTATGTTCTTCATAACAAAATACTATGTATGCAAGCTGCAAATTGCAACTGTTGCTAAAACGAGTATAATAGATTGAGTAAGAAACATGTCATAATGTGTTATATTTGACATAATTGTCAATTACCGAACCCTAGCTCGAGAAGATACATTATGGGCGGTTTTTATGTGTCACAAAAAAATTGTATGATTGCATGTTTATATATATGATACTGTTGTAGAATGTTTGCTCTCTTGCGTCTCACGAGGTCTGGGTGACTCACATTGAGAGACGTTAGACCCAGTCGGCCGACAGACTATATCTGCTTTGCAATAAACCCTAGTACTTGGAAATCAAACCTTGTGTCTGTCGTATCACTAGTATATGGTGATTGTGCCTTGTTTCATATTCAAAGGGTCTTCAGGGCCTAGCACATCCAATATCAAACATTTGTGGAAAATAACAATATATTGGCCAGTGAACAATCTGGCTTTCGAGCAAAGCATGGTACGGAGACGGCCCTCCTAGATCTCTAGGCGAACATTGATAACATCATTGAACGAGGGAGCACTGCCTTACTTCTGCTGCTAGACATCTCCTCTGCGTTCGATCTTATAGACCATGATCTTTTCCCAGAAAGGCTAATAACAGTTGTTAGATGCTCCCCATCAGCAGCTAAATGGTTCAAATCTTTCTTAGTACCTATAATGGCGGCAGTGGTAAAAGGAAATTCCACCTCTCTCAAAACACTGCTGATGTACGGTGTCCCTCAGGGGTCCTGCCTTTCCCCTTTGCGTTTCAATATTTTTTCTAAACTTCTCTGACATACTGCAAGCATTGGGTGTCTGGTTTACTAACTATGCCGACGACACCCACCTGCTTTTTGAGCTTCCATAATCTACGAAAGGGATCGCTCAAAGAGTCAAGGAGGTGTTTTTTCGCTATCCAAAAATGGATGGCGACAAATTCCCTAGCACTCAATGAAAGAAAAAAAATGAACCTAAGCAAAATTTGGCCTTGATCGCTGGTGCAATAATAAATTCAAAGCTAGACTACTGCAACAGTCTTCTGATGGGCACCTCCAAGACTAATATTAGTAAAATGTAAACAATGCATACGGGAGCAGTCAGGGGTGTTTTCGGTCTGTGGCGGCATTCCAAAAAAAAAATGGAGCCAGCAGGAAGCTCAATTGGCTCCTGGTTGAACAGAGGATTAAATTTAAAGGGGCAGTTATAGTTCATAAATGCCTATCTGGCAATGTTCCAAACTATCTTGCTAATAAGATAAAAAAGGCACCGATTAGAAGAGACCTCTGTTCCAATAACAACCATGACTTGTACCAACCACCTCAAACTCTCAAAAGAATAGGCGGAACCAATGGAAGAGGATGGACTAACAAAGAGGCCATAGGGTCCAGAAGGGGTGTTGCATAGTAAGGGTGTGGGTGCAGCGTTACAATGGTTACATTGTGGGAGGTTTGGGACATGGAAGTGGTATATTAAATAAGTGATATATAAACTCAATAAATAAGAAGGACAAAAGTTATTTGTCTGCTAGGAGCAAGAGATGGACAAGGGTGCCCTATTATGGAACAGAATATGGGGCAGACAAAACAAAATATACAAATAGGTTTTGGTTAGCTGGTCAGGTGGAAGGATAGGACACCAGGATAAGTGGTAAGGGGTTGGGTGAGCAGAATGGGAAAGGTTACTGGGGTTTGGGGCGATTTTGCCACAAAGGTGATTGAGTGAACAAGGAGGAGGAGCAGGTTTCCGAAGTGCAAACAAATATTGGGGCTTAAGGTAATGTGATGTTTATGATGATAAGAGTTAGGCATGGTAGTAGTGAAGTGATGGAGGGCAGTAAGGTGCCTTGAGTGCAATTACATGTGGTGCTTAATTTGTCTTTCCTTTCACAGGCGGTGGTGTTCCGAAGAAGAGTATAAGGGACTGGTCAATGTATGTAGGGTGTTTGTTAATGCAGCGGTATAAAGGTTTTCGTGCAGTTGGGTATGGTGTTTTTTTCCCCAAGTAAATGTTTGATGGTACAGATCAAGGGCATTAGGGCTATTGGGATTATGTAGAGAAGTAAGGTGGCCATGGCAGTTGGAGGCAGTTTTAGTTATGAAAGTTACAGAAGGGTTTATGATGGGTATGAAAAGTTGCTAGAGCAGGGAAAAGTGATGTTGGCCTGGCAAGCAATTGGAAGCGGTAGTTCTGGAGGAAAGGAGGCAAGGTGAATTACGAAACAAAAGGAAATAAAGAATGGTTCTCTCAATTTGGGATGTTAAATCTAGGAGCAGGGTTGTTGGTGGGGGATGTTTTAAAAATAAAATAAAAAATGTAAGAGAAAGGGACAGAAGGTGAAGGAACAATTAAACAAGATTTAAATAAGAAGTTTATAGGGGGGGGTCAGAAAGAACACCTCTGGGTAGGGTTTTTCTGGCACCAGAGACACGGTTCTATTTTGTGATTCCATGTAACTTTATTGTAACCTGTATAATTAGTAGCTTTGTAAGCTTTGCATTATCTTATTGCTGCGCCCTGTTACACATGGATTTAGTGCGCATTAGAAGCAAATAAACAAACAAACAAACGGTTGGTAAAATGATGGTTGGTTGAAGCCGAAGGATTAGTATTGTGGTAAGGAGGGCGGGTAGTGCTGTTTGCTGAAACAGGCTACCCCGGGGCTAGAAAGAGGCGGAAGAGGTATTGAAGGAGGGGCATGGCCTCGGGGAGAAGATGGGAGAAAGCGGTTGATAGGAATTTAGGGGGACAGGAGAGAGCAAGGGACAGGAAGTAATGCATTTGAATTGTTTATTTATTTGTTTTTGGTGAATCTTAATTGATCCGTTACTCTGTAAGGCCAGGGAGCCAGGTTAGCGTGTTTTTGTAAGCGAGTCTGGGTATTTGGTGCAGTCAGACCAAACAAGAAATTATCTGATTGTCACTCCAACATTATTACAGCCACAATTGAGGTGGTAGTATTTAATATCATCATACTGCAAGCAGTTTATGATGCCTAATAAGCACCTATGGAAGTGGTGCCAGCTAATCAGGAGGCTAAAACATGGGCTTGCAGCTACGTTATGAGCCTGCATTTCTTTACAGCCTTCTTCGCCACTTGCCCGGCACCACCATTTTCTTTATCGTCAGGGCCCATCCTGCTGCTCCCCTCTCTCCCAGTTTACAAGGGTGGGCTCCCAACATTTGTTGACGTGTTTACAACTAATTAAATATGTGAATATTAAAGTAACATTAACACGTACATATAAAGAACCGTAAGCCATTAAGAGGAGATGCCCGAAAATAGCATTCCCTCTTTTAGATAATGTTCCTGAGGAGATATATATCCTTCTGGACTAGAGTGCACATCACAAATATATAAATTTATTAATTACATTTTTTGTGCATCAATACATCACATAACATACTATAACATAATAATGGCACATAAATGTGTGCAAAAAACATAACAGAACCGTGAATAAACCAACGTAAAATCACACATAAAATCAAAAGAACGCGACACACTGTATATCTATACTAATGTGGAATTTCTATCAATAAGTTACAGCTATGCAGGGAGTGATTCCACCTTGGATCACTGTCTGTCTAGTCCAACTACAGATTAAATCGTATTACAGGTCTACGTCAAAAAAAGGAATTGAAGCGGTTTCGTAGTTTGAGGGCATGATGATGTGTAGTACAAACTACATGCTGATGTCATGTTGCTACTGCTTAGAGGAATGGCCATGGGGGGGGTGTCTCAATAGATGTGTTGCTAGGAGATCTGAAACAGCGTCTCGCAGAGAAGGGGATCGGTTTCTTATACCAGAAAACAGATATTGCGAAAGCATGTTTTTTGGAGACCTGTGGCAATGCCCCATAAATGTAGTGGAAGGCCACGGGGGTCGGTTTTCTATACCAAAACACAGATGTTGCGAAACATGCTAAAGAGATCTGTGGCAACATCTCAAAAATGTGGAGAAGGGCCACGGATGTCAGGGCCTGACAGGGGGTCTGGGAAACAGTGAATATCTCTGTGGGTGTGTATCTGCAATAACTGGAGCCATGAGTCGGAATATAGAAAATGGCCTTCCTTATCAGGGCATGGTCAGGAATCAGGAGGCCACTGGGGTGCTAAGACCATAGCATGCTATAAATTCTAATACATTCAGGGCGCTGGTGTTGTAAATGAAGTGTGGGGCGTGGCTCAATCGTGACACAGTAGAACAGGCGTGAAGGGGCCCACGGAGTGGCCTAACATGGTGAACTTGGGGCAATGGCCCGATCTTAACCATGTGGGGACCTGCAGCCACACACATTGCTAGGATGTGGAGTTAAGTGCGTGGATGGAATTTGCATTTCTATATGAAGGCTCAAAGATGTGGGAGGGTGGGAGTACTAAGACCCTGCCGAGGGAGGTAGCACTGCTCCTACATTTATGGTTACAATACAATATGTGCCTCATTGAGGACTGCCCTTTGCGTGTTCAATGTATGAATCCACCACCCTTCCTTGTGGTCCATTTAAGCATGTGTATTGGGTGTGTTAGTAACCACTTCTAGCACCCACCAGCATATATCATCATGTGAGTACTGCTGCCTCATTAAGTGGGGGTCCATCAGGGCTGTCAACGTCCTGCACCTGACCTTAGATCGATGCTCCACAATCCTTTTGTGTACAGGCCTAGTTGTTTGGCTGACGTATCTGAAACCACACAGACATTGCACACAGTATAAAATGTCCATTTTGCAATTCAAGAAGTGTTTGAAGCGGCACATTTTGCCTTTGATGTCAAAGCTTTGCATCGTGCTGGTAAATCTGCACACACTGCTTTTGCTACCTGGGAAATGTCCTATTATTGCTCGCATGTTCCACATGCTACTTCTACTGCTAGGGCTGTGGAAGCACGAGTTGGTCAGGCAGTCTTTTAGATTTTTGGATCTTTTTAATGCCATCAGGGGAGTTGGGGAGGGCTGTCTGGACCAGTGGCCAGAATTTCCTGATTGTGTCCTTGAATTGGGTGAATTGGTGGTTGTAGGTGTGTAGACACACCAGTCTATCTTCTGGGGGTTTCCTTGATTTCAGCATTAACAGTAACTCTCTCGGGGTGTGTCTGGCTGATTTGTGTACATTCCTAATGGCTTGTTTGGGGTACCCCCCTCGCTTTCAATCTCTCACCCAATTTCAAAGCTTGTACTTGATAATCTGCTGCTGTAGAGCAGTTGCATTGTATGCGTCGATACGGACTATATGTTAGCTTGCTCCCCAAGGTTGTTGGATGGTGGCTCGAATAGTGCAATAGTGTGTTACGATCTGTGCTTTATTTAAATACTCTGCACTGTAAGATGTTATCATCGGACCATATTGGAAGGTCCAAGAAGATGATTTATTCATTGCTACAGTACATGGTGAACTAGATGTTGGGGTTCCTTGTATTGAGCCATTGTAAACTTTCTTCAAGGTGTTCTGAGGTGCCGTGCCATATACATATCACGTCGTCAATGTAATGTTTCCACTTGTGTATCTTATCGTGGAATGGATTTGCTGGAGTCATGATGTGTTGTCTTTCAAATCGGGCGATGTATATGATAGCCAGGCTAGGTGGAAAGCCTGCGCCCATTGCTGTCCCTCTAACTTTTAAGAAGAAAGTTCTGTCGAAGATGAAGAAGTTCTTTGTAAGGGCTATGGTCCGTAGATCTATGATGAACTGTGTAGGGACTTGGTTCTGGATGTCCTGGGTGTTAAGTCCTTGCCTTAGGCACTCTATGGCATCCTGCCGTGGTATACTGGTGTACAGTACTTGGAGGTCCATAGAGGCCAGCAAATCAGTTGACTGTTCGATGGTGGCACCTTCAGAACACTTAATGGCATCGATAGTGTCTCTAAGGTGTGTTTTCTGTCAGTTGGCCTAGGTGCTTAAAGAAACAAGAAATGTGCTCATGGGTTCCAGAATGAAACCACATCCCGAGATAATCCGTCTGCCTGGTGGATTGGTGGAGTTCATGTGTATTTCTGGAATTGCATACATAGTGGGTGTCCATTCATTGGCGAGTTCAGCACTTGTTATTTCAGACTGGATCTGCCTTATCTCTGCTGTTGGGACTTTAGTTAATTTCTTATAGTTGCTATAATTGTCCAGGAGGTCAGCCACCATTTTGCGGTAGTTATCAGTCCCTAGGACAACTTTGCCCCCACCTTTGTCGGCCGGTTTGATTACCACCTTGTTGTTGTCATGTAAGGATGTGAGGCCTGTCTTTGCCAGCAAAAATTACATGTCACCATAAGTGAACATTTTGAGACACACTGCACCAAGGTAGACAAGTATGGACATGTAAGAACAATGATTATGCTGGCTTTATCATCGATGCCAGCAAAAAATGCCACAGTAAGAAAACATGTGCAGTTGCCATGCCACAATAAGAAAACATATCCAGACTGTCTATCGCAATGTAGGCTAGTCTAGCCATGTAATAACAGATATGTTTACTTTACCCTTGATGCCAAGAGAAAATGCTTTCAAAATGAATGCATTACATTTAAACACAATTAATATACTGTCTTTGTGTACCCAATGCATCCTTCGTTAACTGGGATATAAGAAAATATACATTTGCAAATTAGTCCTATTTCTTGATTGGTAAGGTTGCTGCGTATTGTCGTTTTTTTGTTTCTGTAATTTTAGAACTTTCTGCAATACGCATTTTTCAAAGGCTAAGATTTCTCTTGGGATCTGATTGTCCTGCGGTGTGAACATTGATTTCGCCCTTAGGTCAGTGTCTTCAACAGAGCCCTGATCCTGTTCATCTTTGAAAAATATTTGTAATCTCAAGCTTCTAGAGAACCCAGGCATTTCTAGTTCCAAGTTGTACCAATCAGTGTTATTTGTGGGGACAAAGAACATTCCCTTGCTGAAGAGTGATAGCTCATTGTTGGTCAGCTCTGTAGATATAAGGTTAAATAGTGGGAGGGTGAGTTGTAGGTCCATCTCCTCTGCTGTTGGCATCTTCGTGGCTGCTATATCTAGGGCCTTGGGGATCTGTTGCCAAAATGTTCTGGACTCCAGAACTCGCTGGGGTCCCCTGTCCTAAAAAGGCTGCATTCTTCCTCTTGGTTGTTCAAAAGGTCCGGTATAGTATTGTCTTGGATTTACATCTCCCGATTCGGCACTTGAGATGTCACTGAAGGTGACCTACCAGCGCCCCATATTGGACTGTTGCAGATTCCCCCTCCTGTGTCATCCTGTCTATTATCATAGTAATTCTCTACTAGGTAGGGGTAGACTACTTCATGTTTGAAGTCCTTGGTGTCTCTAGTAAGTTTCTTCATTTTCTTATTTAAGGCAGTGTTCTTGAATTTTTTCGTATTGGGAGTTGATTTAGTTGAGTTTGTCCCAGGCATTGGTAATGGCTGTGTTAGTCAGAAATTCCTGTTCTTCTTTGTCTAATTCCTCTTGTATTTTGTTGCCTACCCTTAGTGCCGTGGTGATGGTGTGGACCATCAGGTCTTGGCTACATTTCATAACTATTTGGCTAAATCGTTTTCTATATTCCATGTCATCAAGGAATAGGGCAGGCTCATTCTTGACCACTAGCCCTACCGGTATAATGTTTGCCATTAGATATTCCAGCAGGAAGTGTACATGCACTTCTGTGCAGAGGCATTTTTTCTTTAGTTTCTGTAAGTCCTCTGTGGATTGTATTGTTAAAGGCTGATCAGTGCCTGTGGGGTTACAAAGTTATTATCCCCTCATAATTTCTGAAATGTGTGCTTCTGTGAAGCTCAATGTGTTAGACTGTGCCATAGTGGCCCTCTCTAATGAGTACACATGATCTGTTAAACCGTAATTATATAGTGCCTCCTTATATTTAATAATGGCCTAAGCCCAATCGCATTACATGGAAAACCGTGTTGCAAAAGCTCTGATTTTTTAGTTTTTACTTCGCCGCCATTTTAAGATTCATCCACCATTTTGATTTTCATTCATGTTCCATATTCTAAAATGGTGGTCTGTGTTTTCGTCTTGCAAGTCGAGCCGACCGACCTTTGAGTTCTGTTAATGTTTAGGTTGTCTGCGAGCCGACTGTTTAAGCAAAGCAAAGAAAATGTGTGCTTCATATGAACTGTTATTCGAGTGTTGTCTGCGCTCACAAGCCTCATCCTTGTATAAACACTGAAACAATGATGGAGTAAATGACGATCATATGTTTTAGCTGAACTACATTGTGAAAGATTCTGGCCATAAGGCTTACCGCAGATCCAAGAACATATACCACCATTGTATTATCTTGGAAATGTAAATTCATGTAATCCTTTGCATAATATTGTAAAATCTGTCATATGAACTAGGTACAAACTCTAGACACGAATTATTAACGTGAAGAGAGGCTGGACAATCTTGTAGGAAATGTATAAAATTGCCAGTGTTTAGATGTCCAGTACCTCATTCTCCTCACGGCATCGGCTGGTACACACGGCGAGGTGTTGGGACCAGATAGCTATCTGCTTTGCTTTGTAAACTGTAGTGTTATAAAAGATACATGTATCTTTTCAGCCCGTGATTGGTGTATTTCATTTATGGTACTCAGCCCCGATATTTCTTAGTTCTTTCAGATGGCGCCCGCATAGGGACCCTCAAGATTGATGCCACCTTGTTGAAGGAAAGACGTGGCTATCGGACCGGGATCGGACGGTGAGAAAAAGGGGGCCCTTTTTGGATGAGACGCGATACCTCAACAGTACTGCACAATCCGATCCCTGGTCGGTGAGCACACGGTCCGAAACGGCATCTTGACGAGGGTCCACATATCGAGCCGGGCTGATTTAACAAAATAACCAACCGCAAGGGTTCTTTGTCCTTTGTAATCCGATCGCACCACCTTAGTCCTTTGTAATCAGGTGAGTCTTGCCCCGATTCTTAAGTATCCAGATATTTGATTGCAGATCTGTACTCGCGAGCACAGACAACGCCAGGTAACACCAGTAATCTGACATGCCTGGGAAATTGTCTGCCTGTTTCAGGGCGTTATTCCGCAGAGATAAACAATCTTTGGAATTTGGCCGACCGGCGCCACAGGAGGGGTCGCCGGCATGTACTATGTACTGTAAGTACAGCATTGGTAGTATAGTATTCAACGATATTTGGCACAGACAAAACTAGACATGCTTCCGAATTTCAGTGGCCAGTCAATGGTAGCTTTGAGATTGCCCCAATAGAGTATCTAGAAACTATATTGTTGAAGAAAAAAGCTAGACCTGCAGCATTTGATGTAATTCAGAATTGGAAAAGGGAAGCTATGCAGCAACTTAAGAGTAAAGAGAAGCATACACGTCGCCATATGTCAAATTCTGAAAAAGCATTATTACATGATCAACAAAAACAGTCCGTCTGTTAGAAACATGGATAGGGCTTTTCAACTTGTCATACAGAAAATATATCCGTCTAAAGATTTTCATGTCTCAGATGAACTAATTAATAAACTCTTAAATGAACATAGGCCTGGTGCCACTGCACCACCCTCCTTGTGTACCTATTCCTGTTGTCTCACCTCTTCCCGCTGTCGCACCTCCTCCGGTAGCAATTCCTGTTCTTCCCGTTGCTCCACCGCTGTCAGTTATTGCTCCTCTTCCTATTGTTGTTCCTCTGCCAGTACTTCCACATTTACAGATTGTTACTGTTCCAGTAATTCCGTCTTTGTTACCAGCGGTAGTGCCTCCACTAACTGTTGTACAGGATCCATCTACTCTTTCCCAAGCGGTTCTTCTCCGCTTGCAGCTGATGAAGGAGCGAGTATTGAATCAAAAGTAGTGACTCGAAGTACAGTTTCTAAAGATAAGAAGAGAGAATTGTATGCATGGGCTAAACAATGTATAGAGAAAGGTGAAAACACAACTGTCTTAGCTACACTTCTTAATCTAGTAAGTATTCCTGAACAGAATGTCTTTATTGAGGGGAGGGGAATACATTTGACTGTAATGTGGAATCATTTAACAGACATAGATGTCCCACAAGGGTTGAGGGATTTGAATGTTTAGCCCATTCAAGGGATTCTGCGGGGAAAATAAAAGAGCATATCGAGAGGGTTTTTGAGTTAAGAAGGGAGTTGGAACTGTTACAGGACGATGAAATAGATGGTGATAGTTTGGACGCTTTGTATGTGCAGAAACAGTTCCTTCCTCCTTGTAAATCAATGAGTGAAGAAACGCAAATTTGCCAAGTGATGTGCTTAGATGGATTTCGAATGTGTCGATATCTCCCATATAAGTATATGATGCGTATACTCAGTATACTCCAGAAATGCAGAGGAAAGTATTACAGGGAATAGTAGAATACCTGCAGGATGAGTGTATAAAGAAAAAGATGTGTTGTCCCGCAGAATCGATGATTATTTATAAGAGAACCTTTGTGCCCGATACTGTTTCTAACACTTTAGCGCTCCATCTGGCTTTAATGCTTAACAAATGCTTGAAGTCGCCTACTACTCAGTTGCTTATGAGGGAGGTTCCTCTGACATTCGTTCCTAAAGTCGAGATTCCAGATAATGTCGCAACAGGTGCAGCAGCCATCAATATTGAAGCTCACTATGTATCACAATTTGTTCACGTCCCGTTCTCTAGACAAGAAGTGAACACTATCAGACACTCAATTCCGGACATTAGGAAAAATCCAACAGGGTTTTACAAAGAAATAGAATCTGTCTTGCATTCATCAGTTTTCACTTTGGGTGATATAGACTTGTTGTTTCCTGTGGTCCTACCTGCTTATTTATGGAAACAAATTAGGAGTGTAGATGATCAAGCAGGATTGGGTGATATGTGGGTTATTTTGTTGATGATAGATGGAGAAAGAAGAGCTGGTGAGAGACCACCACAAGTGATACTGACTTTGCCAGACAGAACAGTAGCGAAATTAAAAACTGTGGTCCCCGAGAGAAGGATTGTTTGGGACAAACTCACTGCTTGTACCCAAGGAAAATCTGAAGGTGCTACCGAATTCTTTAATCGGTTCGAACAAGTATTCTCAGATTTTAGCGGACATAATTTAAGCACTGAGTCATGGAAAACATTGTTTGTGGATACGTTTGTGTGTGGATTGCTACCCAATATTCAGTCACAAATCATGACTTCTGGGAGTGCTTGGCAAGCCAAATCGCAGTCCGAAGTATTACATATGGCTCAATATCATGAAAATAGGGTCAATAATGAAAAAGAGGATTGAAAAGAAAAAAGGAGACCTGAAAACCAAAGTATTATTGCAACAGATAGTTAGAGGGACTTGAGGTGGGAATACACAGTTTTGAGGTCAGTTTGTTCCACAAAGTAATGCGCAGTTGGGTCCTGTACACGTGAACCAATGTGCTTATTGCAGACAAGAAGGTCATTGGAGAGCACAATGCCTGATCCTTCAGCAGAGGTCGAATAACACATATGGTGTCATGGGTAGACAGTCCAGAGTCCGCCCTGGGCTAGGGGGTCCTGGTAGAAGCCAGTTCACTCAAAATCCACAATCATTCTTGCAAGATAATCAACAACCTAGTATAGATAGCAGAAATATTTTCGATAATCCTTCAGCTGCCTATTTTTCTGAAGATCTTGTCCTCAACGATATATTGAGGTCCCTATGTTGAAATGATGGTGGGGAATAGGAAGCATCTATTTTTGATAGATATGGGAGCACAGAAGTGTTCCATTGATCATTCACGGGTTCCAGACATTCCACTGCCAGGGCAGAATAACGTTTCTGTAGGGTTTTCTGGTACGCCAGTGGTTAGTCCGGATTCTCTGCCGGTACCGATTTCACTGGGGCCATTTACAGATTACTGTCCATTTCTTCTGACAACAAACTGTAGAGAGAATTTGTTGGGGTTGAATCTGTTGAAGGAATTAAATGCGGTAATTCATTGTTGTTCGGATGAAGTACGTTTGACGATTTCACCCCAGCAATCTTCGGCCTCACAGTTTTTGACTAGACCTTTGCCGCCTGAATTTAGTAAAGTTCCAACCTGTTTATGGGCAGTTGACGACAATGATGTTGGTGTTTTGCAAATCGAGCCTGTTAAAATTGTTTTGAAACCAGGAGTTAAGTTGCCACGTATCCCACAATATAAGATTTCAGTTGATGGTGAGCAAGCGTTGAAGAGTATAGTTTCCGATTTTGTACATCGTGGAGTGATTGAAGAAATAGCAGGAAGTTTGTGCAATAGCCCGATTTTACCAGTGTACAAGAAAGGGGATAATGCGATTCCTTTTCGTTTCATTATCGATTTACGTGCTATCAATAAGGTCATTGTTCCGCAATTTCTAATTGTGCCTGATGTAACTACAATATTAACAATGACCCCAGCTTCTGCTACTTATTTCAGTGTGATGGATCTTAAAAATGCCTTCTTTAGCATTCCCATACATGTGTTTAGTAGATATTTGTTCGTGTTCACCCCAGGGGGACGCTCGTTTACATTTACCCGTGCACCACAAGGGTACACGGAGAGCCTGAGCATTTATAGTAGGGCTTTTAAAGAGCAGCTCGACACACTTGTGTTGCCCTCCACTTGTACATTGTTACAGTACGTTGACAACCTTCTCTTAGCTGTAGACTCAGAAAGTGCTTTGTTATTGCTTATTCATCTCGCATAGCATGGGCATAAGGCTTCATTAAAGAAGTTTCAGTATTGTCGACAGGAGGTCACCTATTTAGGCTATCTCCTGTCAAAGGAGGGAAGAAGATTGACACCTGAATGAATAAAAAGCATTTCTAGCATGTCTGTCCCAAATACACAGAAAGACGTTAGAGCCTTGATAGGAATGGCATGTAGACAGTGGATCCAAAACGTTTCACTAGTGATAAAACCAATGCTGGCATTGACAAAGAAGGGCATTTCTTTGCCACTACCGTGGCACTTGGAACACCAGAAAGCTTTTGATCTGCTCAAGACTGCACTGTGTTCAGAACCAGTTTTGGGCACACCAAATTGTGATAAGGCCTTTGTGTTGTATGTGCATGAATGTGATGGATGTGCTCTGGCTGTGTTAACATAGGAACATGGGGGGAAGAACAGACCGTGCAGTTATTTTTCCTCCACACTTGATCCTGTTGCATGCGCTTTGCCGAGATGTCTGAGAGCTGTCGCTGCTGCATCTGTGAAACAAAGTGAGGGTGTGGTTTTTGGTCACACTTTAACCGTAATGGTACCTCACTCTGTAGACGTTCTACTAAACAGAACGCAAATGCAACACCTTACTTCTGCACGATTAACGAGATACGAATTAAGAGTTGTTGCGTATTGAATCCGGCTGACTTGTTAACGCTTACGCAAGATATTACTTGCAGTGACAAAATATTACATGACTGCCTCTATACAACAGAGCAAAAAACCAGAGGTAAGATTGATCTAAATGATACACCTCTGAATGATCCACAAGGGGAGCTGTTTTGTGATGGCTCCTGCTTCAAACTTCCAGATGGTACATCCACTTCTGCTTATGCCATCTCTACACTAAGCACGATTGTGGAAACCAAGAGAATTTCACATAACTCTCTGCAGGCCGCAGAGATTATCATACTGACTCGAGCTTGTGAACTTTCCAAAGGGCTTAGAGTAAACATATTCACAGATAGCCAGTATGCCTTTTGGGTGGCTCACAACTGTGGTAGACTATGGGCAAAGCAAGGTTTCTTGACCTCACAATGGAACAAAAATCCAACATGGCACCTTGATAGTTCGACTACTCTCAGCACTTGCGCTTCCTACTCAACTAGCAATCATGAAGTGTGCAGCACATCAAAAGGTAGTCGATGATGTAGGGAGAGGGAACGCATTTGCTGACAGGATAGCTAAACAGACCGCTACTGATTTATACTCAGAAATGTATGTCAGGAAATAAACTACAATTATCTGTTTAGTAGATGAAGGGATTGACTCGATAAAGAATATTCAAGCTGATGCCACTCCAAAAGAACTTAAACACTGGGCAGAGGGTTTAGCAAGTTTGGACGAGGAAGGTTGTTGGGTGGACAACAAAAGGAAAAGATGTATGCTACCCGATGCATATGTCACTGCTATGATCACAATGGCTCATGGTCCTATTCACATATGTGCTAGGAAAATTTGTAAATTGTTAGAACCTGTCTGGGTAAAGGTAAACATTTCAAAGACTGCTGAGCGTTTTGTTCAAAGTTGTATGGTATGTTTACAGCATAATGTGGGGAAGGGCATAACGACACCGAGGGGTAGTTTTGGTCCCCCCTCTGTGCCTTTTGAGGTGATTCATTTCAACTTCATTGAGATGGAGCACTACAAATATGTCTTAGTAGTGATTTGTGCCTCTAGCAAGTGGGTTGAAGCCTTCCCTGTGAAAGATGCCACAGCAATGACAATGGTGAAAACCATGCTTAAGGAATATTTTCCTAGGTTTGGGTTGCCGAGGGTCATCTGGTCGGATAATGGTCCACATTTTATTGCTGCTGTAATCATACAAGTATGTGCAGGATTACAGATCGATAAACGGTTCCATTCGGCTAGACACCCTCAAAGTGCAGGACTTTTAGAACGCCATAATGGTATCTTGAAGAACAAGCTTGCGAAAGTCTGTGCCAGCAGTAATTTCAAATGGCCAGGCGGCTTACCTATAGCTCTACTGTCCATGCGGACGACCCAACAGACTAGAACTGGACTCGCCCCATATGAAATAGTAATGGGGAGACCAGCTAACATTTGGAATCTGCCGAAACCCAGAGCATTGAAAGATGTGGAGCATTTGCTTCTTGCTTCTTGCTGAATACTGTGACCAGTTAACTCAAAATTTGTATTTGATTTACCAACAGGTGTGAGAAGCCCTCCCAGTTAAATATGAGGGGCCAGGAAATAGAATTCGACCTGGGGACTGGGTGCTAACAAAGTCATTTGAGAGAGCATCCAGTCTCGCACTGTGCTGGAGAGGACCGTTCCAGGTCCTATTGGCCACACAGACTGCTGTACGAGTAGCAGGCAGGAGACACTGGATCCACGCGACACACACCAAGAAAATACCTTTTCCCTTGCCACTTGGCGAAGAAGAAAAGAAGGAAACCACTTGTTCTGTTTCTGGTGATCAATCTGTCTGGAACAACATCAAGGGTGTTTCAGAGATACTTCCTGAGCCCGTGGGGCCAGGGGAGATGGCCTGTTTGTCTTTGAAATCTTCTTTGGATCTTTCTGCACCCTTGAGCAATCTTTCCTCTGTTTCACCACTTCCATCAGGAAGCAACAACACTCTATTCGCAGATCATGCAGTTCCTGGAGTCTTTAGGCACGATCTGCGTCCACGACACTAGACTTACAACACAGCACGGCTGTGCCCATGGGAAACGACTGTTGAGCTAGTCCTTTGCCACTCTCTCATTGAAACATAACTAAATGGCTAAAAGCGGCAAAGCTATCTTCAATCAAGATACATCACATAGTCAGGAAATCACCAACGAACAAACGTAAGGAGTCCGTCGCTGACACCTTCTGGAACGAACTTTTGAGGAACAATGCCTGTCGCTACTCCTACTCGTACGGAGCAACCGATTGATTGTGTGGCTAACAAAGACATTGGACATAAAAATGCATGGTCCTTGAGGACTTATTGTTTTCTCTTGATTTTGTTAATTGGTCTAACAGTAATCATTGCTTTATGGTTTTGGTATATTGAGGGGGTGCATCCACTTGAAACTTTGATACCCACTGAGAGTGTTCCTACTACGTCTTCTCCTTTCGTGCATCTGCACACTCTATCTCCTAGAGATTCCCAACACAGACAGAGTTATCACAACAATTCACTTGTGTTAATTATGAATGCGACCCATGCAATTTTGAATAAAACGAATTGCTGGGTATGTTCGCATTTGCCATAACATGGGGGAAAAGGGTTGGGCTGGTATATTCATCCTTTGCCTTTAACTACTGCATGCTACACCTCTCTAAGGGCACTATTCTTTGGTGGTTGGAATGATAGCACCTCAGGGAATTTCGATGGAACTAATTTGAATACATTTGAAAGGCGAGTCCAGACGCCTCTGGGATGTTCTCTTTTTGCAAATAGGAGAAAACTTAACATTGCTTCTATTAGGCCTTCTGATAGACTTTCTAGACCTTCTAGACAATCGTTAATCTCTTTCAAGATGGCTCCCGTAGGCAACCGAAATGCCACGCCTCCTCCTTACACTATTAATCACAACCCCCACTCTGTTTCCTTCTGCATATAAAGGAATGGTTCTCATCCAATGGGTACTTTTGAGAGTTGTACCAATATTGCGAATTTGACGATTGAGGACAGACCTTTGTATGTAGGTGATCCCGTTTACTTCATATGTGGTAATGAAGCTTATCATTGGTTACCTAGGGATTGGCAGGGTACTTGTTATTTCAGTATCTTGCTACCAGGGGTATTTGTAGCTAGCACCTCTGAGGTCTCCAGAGCTCGTCCAATGCGGGACAAGAATGATGATACTCCTTCACAGGTCATGGGTGATGTAGCAAAATCCTTTGTGCCATGTTGGGGACAGATCATGAATTCTGGGGATATTAGGAGACTGGCAAGAGTATTGGAGAAAACTATCAACCGACCACTGACATACTCTACAATATGATGATAGAACAGAAAGTGATTAGATTAGTAGCTCTAGAACCGGATGATGTTAGACAACATCCTGGCTGAGCGTGGTGGAGTATGTAAATTAGTGGGTTCTGCTTGTTGTGTTTTCATACCCGATTCCTCCCCTACCATATTTAAGGCAATCCAAAATCTGCTAGTCCTAAGTACAGAAGTACATATTACCGAGGGAAACTGAGATCTTAGTGCTTGTTTTGGGACTTTTTGCGGTCTTGGGGATGGAAGCTCTTCTCGGTTTTTGTGATAGGCCTCGTTATTCTATTGCTCTATTGTTATTGCATACAATGTCTTCCTGCCATATGTTCGATGTTAGGGGGATGTTGTGCGCAAGCTGTAGGCACATTAGGGCCAAAAATACTTGCACGTGAAAAGATGAATAAAGTTTTTGTAATGGAGGATATTACTGTTAAGGATCTAATGGCGATCGATATATCTGATGAATGTGATTCGGGATGTATGGACATTGAAACGTGGAGTTACAAGTAAAGTGAATATAGTTAGTAAGCTATTGGCTTAGGCCAAAAGAAGGGTTTGTTAAACCATAATTATATAGTGACTACTTATATTTAATATTGGCCTAAGCCCAATCGTGTTACATGGAAAACTGAGTTGCAAAAGCTCTGATTTTTTAGTTTTTACTTTGCCGCCATTTTAAGGTTCATCCACCATTTTGATGTGTTTGTGTTCCATATTCTAAAGGGTGGTCTGTGTTTTCGTCTTGCAAGTCGATCCGACCGAATTTTGAGTTCTGTTAATGTTTGGGTTGTCTGTGAGCCGACTGCTTAAGCAAAGCAAAGAAACCTTGTGCTTCATATGAACTGCTATTCGAGTGTTGTCTGCACTCACAAGCCTCATCCTTGTATAAACAATGAGACAATGAAGAGTAAGCGACGATCGTATGTTTTAGCTGAACTACATTGTGAAAGATTCTTGACATAAGGCTTACCGCAGATCCGAGAACCATTGTATTATCATGGAAATGTAAATTCATGTAATACTTTGCATAATATTGTAAAATCTGTCATATGAACTAGACACAAACTCTAGACACAAGTTATTAACGTGAAGAGAGGCTGGACAATCCTGTAGGATATAAAAATGCCAGTGTTTAGATGTACATTCCCCCACCTCCTCACTGTTTTGGCTGGTAAACACGGCGAGGTGTTGGGGCCAGATAGCTTTCTGTTTTGCTTTGTAAACTGTACAGTAATAAAAGAAACTTGTATCTTTTCAGCCTGTGATTGGTGTATTTCAATTGTGGTACTCAGCCTCGATATTTCTTTGTTCTTTCAGATTGTGCGGTATACTCTATGATGGAAAAGAACTGCCCGAAGATAGAACTGTACACACCAGTGTGCCCTTTGCTAGTTTAACAGTTCAGACTGTGATCTGTTTCTATAGTCCAGGTTCTATTGTTCTCTTTGTTAAACTGTATTCTTCATATTACCGCCAGCGCAGCTGTGGGCTACAATTTGAGACACAGAAATACTGAAGGGGTGCTCCTAACGTTGGAAGTAAAGGAGCGGATTATAACAGTTTACAAGGGTAATGGGACACAGGCTTGCACTCATCAATGAACGCTCACTGGTAGCCCATGACACCGATGTTGCAGACCTTATCACTGCCAACCACTTAGACTTCATCGCAATCTTCGAATCATGGCTCCACCAAGCAGCTGGGTCCACATTAGCCTTAGCCATCCCCGACAACTACAACATCTTCCACGCAGACAGAAAAAACGGAGTTGGTGGTGGAGTGGCGCTTATTGTCAAATCCAACCTCAACATCAGAGAAGTAACCAATACTACTGTATGGGAGGACAGGTCCAAGAGACCTCCCCTCCCCTACAGTCCCCTGCTTGTGATGTCTATGACTCGTCAGGGGACCCCCCCTGACACCAGGGCCCAGGTGGTGGGTGGACCACTGGCCGACACATTGACCAAACGTACTGTATTAGGCTAGGTCATGGAAACCATTTTGAAAACCAGAACGCCATCTTAAGACATGATTCCTCGTGCGCTGCAGCATGGCCCCCACCTTCAGAGAGTCCTCACCTACCCCTGTTGCCTCCGCTCCCTGGTAGATCCGCTGAAAGCCCGTTCCCACGAACAGTCGGACATGAGCTAGTGTTAGAGCAAACACTGTATCTTTCACCTTACGCAGTGCATCATTATCCTCAGCGTGACCCGGGTAGCGGGGCTGGCTTGGAAAATAACTGTAAATTGTCCTCGATGAAACAAAAGCCTTGATCTTATACCAAGAAACTGTTTATACAGATATTACATGGACGCAGTAGCGTCCATGTAGTTATGGTTAAGTTGGTGTTTCCATAGGAACAGCATTTTTTGGGTGGCTTATAACTTCGCTCCCTCTGGACGAATCCTCACCAAACTATGCAAAAAGTATATGGCCCACCCTGAATTTTTTTTGCGAAGTTTGGAGAGGTTTGGTCCAGGGGGGCAAAGTTATAGGGGGGGTCCCAAAACTTTTGTTTTTTCCCATAGACATAATGGGAAAAAAATTTGCGCATGCCTACAGCCCAAATCGCTGGACAGATTTACACCAAATTTGCGGCAGGAGCGGGGGCTTGGTCCCGAAAGCGTGCTTTTGCAAATTTGGTGTAAATCCGTCCAGTAGTTTTTTTTTAAAATGACCAAAATGTAAGGCAAAAAAATGAGTGGTATCCCTGTTAGCTTCGGGGACGGACTTCCCGGTTCGCTCAGCGGACAGTGCCCTGATTGGCCGAGCGGCTTGCGCGATGTCCGCGGACATCCGACGTGTTCGCTGATTGGATGGCGTGGGGCGTGGAGCACGTCAGATTTTTGGTGGCACCCGTCATCTTGCATTCGCGGACGACCGCGGACAGCGCAGTGAAACTTGGTTTAAAAATTGTATTTAGTGGAGTGTGTTGGTGTGTAAGAGTGTTTAGGGAGGGTGGGGGAGTATGAGATAGGTGCAATGTTGTATTTTCTTATGTGCTAGACGCTTTTGTTGTAATCGATTTGTCTGCGGACAACACGGCTGTTCTGAAATGTTCGGAAATAAGCAGAATAGATTCGGTGTCAAGTTGAAAGTGTTCTAAGAACACTCGCGGTGTCCTGAAATGTTCGAACATAAAGAAAATGGGGGTGTCCTGAGGACGCTGTCCGTATCGTCCCTTGGCAAGTTGAATGTGTTCTAGGAACTTTCTTGTGTCTGCGGACATTAAAATGGTTGCAATGCTTGAATCTATGGGTGTGATATGCTGCGGTGGTTGTGGCCAGGGTATACAATGTTGGGTGCATGGCCATTTGGCCATGCACCCAAGACTCTATGCCCTGGCCACAACCACCGCAGCATATCACACTCATATGCGATGCACCCAAGAGTCTATGCTCTGGCCACAAGCACCGCAGCACATCACACTCATAGTGGTTTATAACTTTGGGTCAAAAACAAATTTATAAGGAACATTGTTATAAGGCAGTATGGGTGTGATATGCTGCGATGGTTGTATCTATCATGTTATACTTACTATTTGGTTTAGTAACGGGAGTCCATGTTTTTCTTGTTCATTTCTGTGATAAAAGAAAATAGCATGTTAGTATTAGTATTTTATAAAGATTTATTACATTGTACAACCAACATTTTGTTCTTTTTTTTTACCCTCATATTTAGTAGATGACAAACCACAGTACTGTGCAATTTGCTCAGTTTGTGTTTGTTGCTAAAATCATTGGGTCTGTGGGAGAAAAAAAATCCATGTTGGATTAAAAAGAAAACATTTTGTGTTATGCTACAGTTTGTTTGCTTGTTTGTTTTCAGTGTTTACTTGTTGTTTCTGGCTAATGCTTTATACATTGGATTGTTCCAGTTTTTGGGAGCAGTAAGATATTAGGTATTTGTTTGGATATTGTAAAATTTTGGAGAAGTTAGATACCAGTAGGCGTATTATAACTGTTTTTTTCTCTATTGAGTGGTATTAATTTATCTGATTAGTTGTTGTAGCATCTTTGGGCAGTTATATAGCTTTTGGAATATTGTGACAGTTTATATTTTTTTACTACAAGTGTACTTAAGGTTTAAGTACAGTTTAGTTATCAAATTTTGGTTTTAAGACATTAAATAAGCGTTTGTAAGATTTGCTGGTAATCTCTGCTTTAGAGTAATGGTACTATTGTTACATTCAAACCATCCACATTTCTTTTTTATATATGCAGTGTAGTGCCCTGAATTGGTTGTGGCTCTTGTGTGGTAGATTATATCTATTGTTGTGAAGGTTTTCCTACCAAGTGATATTTGACCATGTGTGAATCCAGTCAGCTTACAGTTGTTTTTGGTACCATCTGCGTTGTAACGAAGAAGCATTAGTATTACATATTTACTATGTGTTTGTATTACTAACGTGGAGCGATTATCTGAATTGCAGGTCGAACATAATCTACCATGGTTTGCATTTTGTAAAAGTTGCTGAAATGGAACGGATTCACAATTAGGTATTGATATATACACAAAGCGTTCATTGGGGATTTGTTCTTGTGTCACATTGTTGCAGAGAGTGCATGTATGTTTCCACATGTATGAAATCTGGAAGATTTCATTTATAGGTATGTTTTTGTTTTCCAGTACTAATAGTAAGTACATTAGAAATTCTTGTGGATCTTCCTGTGAGTTTATAGTGAATTTCACCATTCCAGCCCAGTAGTCCAATTGTTGTCTTATTCCATAAACACTATACGTGTTGTCAGGATTATTTGCTGCGTTTCTGTGAAGTACTAACATTTGCAAACACAATGGGTCTGTACTGTGTAAGTAAATGTTTTCAACAATTGGTGGTAATTGAAATAGAAAATTCATTGCTACATTTGCGTAGCAACTTACACCAACTATATTTGAGAGTTTAAATGGACCAGGTAGTTCTGTATCTGACTGCTTTCTTTGGAGTTTGTCTTCCTTCTTTGAAGAAGTACCTGGTTTACTTTCCCCAATTGATTCTTTTTTGCTTGTGGCACTTGAAGTATTACTTTCTTTTACTCTCTTTGGAGGATTTGCAGTGACATCCTGTTGCTTTTCTGTTTGATTTATTTTTCTTTTATAATGTTTTACTTTTTGTGGAACAGAATATGTGTTTAGATGGGGAGTGTATAGTGAACGAAGTATTCTAAAATGCAAGGAATATCAGCGTTTATTTTACTTGCATCAAAGTTGATTAGAAATAGACCTTCAAGTGTACGTAAGCGTGATAGTGCTACGTAGCTCATGCCTTCTTTAAAGACTGTGTTACCAATGTCTATCATTGCTTTGTCTAGGGTGAGACCTTGTGATTTATGAATGGTGACTGCGTAAGCAAGAGTTAGAGAAAATTGTTTTCTACGTAAATACATGTCTTTGAAGCGAAGGAATCGCGCTGTTGAGCGTCCTATTCTTTTTACTTCTGAAAGTTTGTCAAAGAGAATATTGACAAACTGAATTTTGTTGTCACGTGGGTATGTTTGAAAGCCAACAACTGTACCCAGTGCTCCATTAACTAGTCCTTGGTCCACGTCAAGGTTACGTTTCAACATTACTCTGCAATTTAAGGATAATTTTAATCTATTTTCCAAGCCTGCTGTGTTGGAGATTGATTTTTCTAAACTATTTAGTCTTGTTGTGGCTTGGTCACACATGGGTAGTGTCATTCCATGTGCATCTAGTTTGTCTGTGGTGCTAATTTCCATTATTGGTTGCATTTCTATACTTAACATTATTTCATTGAATTTGAAACAGCTTGCAAGAGTTGGCATTAAGGCCATACATTTTTGTGGGCTAATTGTTCCATAACATCTGTAGCACATGCATTATCACCATAAAGTGCATGAATGTGCCAGGTTTTCAATATTGCTTCTGCTTCTTTAGAAAGTATACCAACTCTGATACTTTTTAAGATGTTGGCATAAGTGATATCTGCAGATTGGCGCATGTTTTCTGTTAATTCTCTGTATTGGAAATGTTGCCGAAGGTTGCCATTTCCTATGCTGCCAACAGTTTTACGGCAGAGTTTGTGTCCTAATGTTTTAAAAATAGGCTCACCTTTTACTGGTGTCAATTGAAGAAGATCTCCGGAAACAATAATGTGTTTTCCTGTAAAGAGCTCTTCATAGTTTGTTTTGAGTACTTCTTGTAATCTGAGGTGAATCAAAGCCAACATTAGGTTGGACACCATGCTCACTTCATCTATTAGTAGCATTTTCATTTGTTTCAATACTCTGCGTAGTTCCATTGCAGCTTCTGCAGAAAGTTTGTAATAATATAATTTGTTTTGGTGTTCTACTGGCAGGAGTAGTAATCGGTGTAAAGTGACACCACCTATGTTGTAGGCAGCTAAACCTGTGGGGGCAGTGACAACAGCTGACAGATTGTTGTTTGTCAATTGTTGAAGGAACTTACTGATGATTTTGATTAGGAATGTTTTGCCAGAACCAGCTTCACCACTGACATACAATAGTATAGGTTTGTAATTTTGATAGATGCATTCTTTGTTTTCATGTTGTACACCATGTGCAATTTCTTTTGTTACTTCTTGAAAAATGCTATGTTGCTCATTGTTTAGCTTTGATTGTAGTATAGTTAAGTCTTCTGTATCTTCATACTGACACATGGTGATTTCTACTTCTATCATAGCTAATTCTGCCTCATTTGTTATTAGTGGGTCTCCCAGTGGTTCTTGGCTTCCTGTGACAGAAGGTTGACTACTGTCAGGAGTGTCCTTATCTACTTGGGCCTGGAGTTCTTCTTTGTGTTGCTGTTCATTGTGCAACATTGTTTTGTACTGTGAAAAGTTTACATCGGTTATACTGTTTTCATTTACTTTGAAAGCGTCTTTATATGAGTCATAGTCATCTAGTATTTCTTCTTCTTTTCTCCATGGTTTAAAGAGTTGTAGCAGGGACATGTAATATACTTTTTTATGTTGAGGAGTCATTAATGACAATTTGATATGATTAATTAAATTTGGTTTGGTGAGTTTTACTAAGCTGCCTTCACCACAGTTTGTCACTTTGTATTTACGGTTTTGTTCATCAGGTTTTATATTATTTTTGTATGTGTAGTTTTGGGCTATGTGGTATAGACACATGGTTTCCAAAGTGGTACTCCTGTTTGGGTAGCATGTGTCCAATAAATTGTTTTTTAAAATGTCTTGGCTGTTGGGATCATGTTTGGCTATTGTTTCTATATCTTTGTATGATTTAGAACTCTTTTTCTAGATTTAGCTGGACCAAGACTTAGCCATACTATATTTGCAGATTTACCATACAATGCAGTACCAGTTAATCGATCAGCTGCTTCATAGGATCCACATTCTCTATGGGACAGCATTTTTATGCCCAAGCTGTATAATTTCTGAGACACTGTTTTATCTGATGACAGGTCATTCCAGAGGTCTTGGAGCTCTGTCTTTTCTGATTTGGTTAAGTATGCAGTGACATA
This sequence comes from Ambystoma mexicanum, assembly GCF_040938575.1. NCBI lineage: Eukaryota > Metazoa > Chordata > Amphibia > Caudata > Ambystomatidae > Ambystoma > Ambystoma mexicanum. The sequence continues at coordinate 1,116,678,936 of NC_090931.1, forward strand.
TCGTGCAACTGCAGTAGAATTGTCTGCAATGTACTGCACATCTATGTTTGAATTCCAAAAGTGGGCAATGATTGCATTGTGATCATTGATATATTTTTCTTCTTTTCTTTTTATGCAATATGTATTTTTAGGTGACTTACCCCTTTAACACTATGTCTAACTGAAGACATGAGGTTGTTCACTTGACCTGTATTTGTAACTGGTCTAGGGAAACCAAATTGGCATTTGGTGTAGTATTTTCCTTTATTTTTGTATTTGCGACGACAATATTTGCCACATTTGTGTCTTTGGAATTGTAAACTTTTTGCATGAAGATCACTATTTGTGGATTCTGATGGAATTTCACAAGTGACATATTTTTCAATAAACTTTAAAACAGTGGCATCACTGTCTTGACCAAATTTAGGAGCATCTTTAATCCATAAAAGCATGTGGACATGTGGTGCTCCTCTGGCTTGGTATTCTTTTCTCCAAAAGAAGTGTTGCACTTCTCCAAGGGGAGGAACAGTTTTATTACAAATAAAATGTAGCATAGCAATGAAGCAATGGTGAAAATATCTTGAAACATTAACAGGATCCTGAGAACAAAGTTCTCCAGGTGTTAGTATATCTATGTTTGTTTTGTTTTCGTTTGACATGCGTAGGAAAGCATGTAAATCTTCCCATGCATATTCTGCACAACTTAATGTAACAAACCAAGTGGGTGGGCCAAGGTTTCTGATCATACAACGTACATCTCCATGACATCGGAACCAGTACTCTTTAGTACCACGCATATTTGCTAATAGATTTGTAAGATTTGCTTGTAAAACCTCATCTTTTTGTTGAACTTTTTGTAATAATTGTGTAGCTGTCATATTTTGAAAGTGTGATCCTGATTTTAATATGTGTGCAACTCCATAACAAAGTTGCTAGTTCACTTTCAAAGAGTAGGTGGAATATGTATTCCACATTTTGTCGAAATCTGGGATCGTCAGAATACATTCGTAGTGAGCGATATTCTGATGCTGATATTTTAATAGGTCTATCATCGTATCTTCCTCCTTTGCCAGTCAGAAAGAGTAGAGGAAAAGCATTTGCTTCTTTACTTTTTTCCCATATGCTGATTGGTGATCCTTTTGTTTGACGGATTTGGTAAGTTTCCAGTGTATCTTCTATGGTGTCATTAGAGTGCAATTTTTGTGTTACTTTTATAAAAAGTTCTGCGGAAACATACACACACGTGGTTTGGTACTTCAGCTGAAGTACTTTCAAATTTTAGTATTTCTTTTTTGTATGTGTGTAGTGAAAGGTTCCCATGTGCAGAATTGTTACGAAGTTGGTTTACAGCTAATTCATCTTTTAAGTGGGTTTCACTTCCAAAATATTTTGTCTGGATACAGTCGATTTCTTTTAGTAGGTCTTTTGCTGTACCATGTAGAAGAATGTTATTTAAATTGGCTAGTGCCAAAGCAGGACTTTTAGCACAGTACAGTTTATAAACTAGATTTCTTATACTTGCATGATGTGTCGATATCCTTTTGATATCATGGAAGGTTGTTTTGCAAGAAGGTCCTGTAATGCAGGCCAATGAATGCCCTTGTAGTCCTGTGTACTTGCGTACTGGACAAGCATCCATATTTTGCAGTAGTTTAATTTTGATTTTGTCTTTGCTTTTCACATATTGACTGAGGAATTGGCATAAAGACTTGAACATTTTTTTGGGAATGTTACACATTGACGTGCATGGCCATTTGACACTAGATGTTCTGATTCAGTTGAATAAATGGGTAAATCTACGTTTTCAGGGCATATTTTTGTAAAGAGTACTTCTTGTTCCATTATGGTATTATTAACTTTTTCATAACCTCAACCACTGCTATGTATGTTTGTTTGCTTTTGTTTGTACGCTTCTTCATTAAAGTATGGTTCTGTGCTTGTAGTGTGACTCCATTCACCTCCACAGATATTTAAGAAGTTATTTCTGTTGACATTTCGTTTATTGAGAAGTCTTTTTTGTAATTTAGTTATTAGTTTTGTTAGTGGTTTTATTCTGTTTAACACTAAAATAAATAACTTTCTTTTGAGAAGAATTGCACTGTCTATCAACACTTCTAAGATTACTTTTCTACGATAGGTTTGAAGTGCTGAACCTAGTTTCTCTCCTGTTTTCATAAGATTTTGAAGGACTTTGTGACGGAACATTTTGCCTAAAATACTTTTCTTGGTATGCTTACTTTGTACTACATCAAGATTTATAGAAGAAGTTTTATTTGTAGTGATAGTTGATTTTCTGTTAATTGTTTTTTGGCTTGTTTTACTTTTTGATAGAGGAGTCAAAGTTTTTGTACTAGAAACCTCTTCTGTTTCACTACATGACTGTATTAGCTTTTTTTTACAAATTCTGCTATAGATGGATGTTTATGTTGGAGAGTTTTCTTTTCATTTGCTTTACTTCTGCGTTCCTTTTTACGGAGTTGCTTTTTGGTAGGCATTCTTTAGGGTCTGTTGAAAAAAATACAGACGGTATGGGTTGGGGTGTTCTGGAATGCATGTATGTTGTGTGCATGAGTGTTTGAGTAAGATGATAAAGATGTATGTAATGGTGTGTGATTGTGCTTTGGGAAGTACAACTAGTAGGGATGGGTATTCTTGAATTAATGTGTTACTAAACTGGGGTTCAGATGACAGAAAAAAGTAAGCCAGTGGTTTGGAGAAGTATAAATAGTATATCTAAAGCTATACAATTAAAACAGTTGTTTGTTCTACAACATCTAAATTCTAGCGGCTGAGTTGGGTAATTTGTGTGTCGAAAAATAGGAAGTTGTGGGCCATTCTGCAAGTAAATCACTGTTTAAGACGGGGGGATTTCTGGTCAGAATGGTGCAGAATCTCTATTTGTAGGCACAGAAATAGCATGAATTAACCTTACAGTGTGTTTGAGTAATTCAAATATTATGGTAACATTTTACTTACTTTTTTTTCTAAAATGAGCAGTTTGCTTCTTAGTTCCTTGTACTTCAAATTCGGCTGCTTCTTTTCTGGAGAATGACCTTCACTGCAATTGTAAAAGAAAGGAATTAGGTTTGTATATAGTACTGTTTTTAATTTAGAAATAGATTTTTTAAATTGAAATGCTCAGCGCCTTTTCAAAACCATTAAAACTATTTTATGACTAACTGTAGGAAAGAAAATATCTTTACTATGGCTTGTGAAATTCATAATGTACCACTGTATACCACTATTCCTGTAACTAAGCTTTTCCACATAATAGTGAGTCAATGTCATAGCCTGCTTGTCCTATATAAATGTAAGTAATTATATCAATTGAAAAAATTAAAACCAATTATGTGTTTGTACAAATATTATTGTTTGAGATTTGATCATAGAGTGTGCATGTAATTTTGTTTGATTATATGTAGTCTATATATTTTATTTCAAAAATGTTGGTTTAATATTGTGTGTGTGTATGAAGAAATTAAACGGTATAAAGGTTTCTAAGTCAAAGTTCATTTTAGGACAATGAAAAAATGATCGTAGATTAATTTTACAGATTATACAAGGTAAAAGTCGGTTAGAAAATGTGTTCATGTACTGTATAGAAAATATGCATACCTGTAGTTTGTGTTCATGCATATGGATATGGACGAAGCTGCAAGTAGAAATCTTGGAGACTTGTATAGTATTTCTCGTAGATTGTGCTTGCCAATGGTATGAGACTTGTACTCCAAGAGATTCACCGTACATTTGCAGTGCTGATCTATGATGATGCAGTTACATGTAGAGGTCTTGGATTTGATTGGTGGATGTTCATGTGATTTCTTAGCTACATCCAATGAGGGAATGGTACAGAGAGTGAAGTGGAAATGGTAGAAGGGCTGTCCATGTTACGATATGTTCGCGGACAAGGCGGTAGTTCTAGGACACCACGTATTACATCCGGGGAATTTGGGGTGGGGAGGCATGCAAATGAGATTGACTGTAGCAAGGGATTGGTCAGTAAAGTTTAGTGAGTGTGTTGTGCTAGGAGAGGTTTTCTCAGATATTCTTTTTGCTGAGAGAAGAACAGATAGCTACGGCTGAGTGTTTCAAAAAACAGATTGTGTGGATTTTGAGAGACTCGTGGATACATTGGTTGAAGGTGCATGCAGAAAGCTGTGGAGTATCTATAGATCTTGGATTCCCACATGTGGAAGTGCACTGGCATGGAGTGTGTGGAATGAAGTGGTTGGACTTGCTACCTCTCTGTGCAACTTTGAAGATAGAGGAACATCCAGACATAATTGTAATTTATTGTGGAGGGAACAGTTTAGAACATGTGTCTGGAATTTATTTGCAATTTGCAATGAAAGAAGGACTTCAGAAGATCATGGGCATGTTTCCAAACTCCAAAGTAATTTTTTCACGGATTGCGCAGAGACAAATGTGGCTTAATTCTTTCTCATGTGGTCCACAAATGGAGAAAGCAAGGCGCAATGTCAATAAGGCTGTTTGTGCCTTCCTAAGAGATTTTGGCATGTCCTCTTTTCACAATGAAAATATTATGTTTCGTAGGACATACATTTTTCGCAGAGATGGAGTCCATCTTACTTATGCTGGCAATCAGATTTTTCTGAGAAATGTACAAAATGCATTGCGACCTTTTTTAGAAATACAGCATCCATTTTGAAGTAGGTGTTAAGTATTTATAATTTTTGACATACAAACACCTCCCAAAGGCTCTTTTCAGAGCCACCACTTGCTCCCAGAGAAAAATGCAATGGTTACAATAGGGTAGCACCCCAATTTTTTTTATGTTCGCGAACTGTCCGCTGACTTCTAAGATATACAAAGGGCCCTGCTTTATTTATCTTCACTTCTATTTTTTAACTGTGAAAGGCGGCTCTGAAAGAGCCTTATTTTTTTTGATTTTTGTTATTTTGTATTGTTTTTGTTTTTTTTATACACGACACACTAGGAGAGGAGGGGAAAGGAGGGTAAAGGGGGGACACCAACCACAGGAATAAGAAAGGGCGAGCTGAGAGAGGAAGATGTAGAGTGGGTTTTATTTGGGTAGTGAGCAGGTCTTCTCGTGCTCTGAGATGATAGTCTCAAAAGCACTCCAAAGTCGCTCCCCCCTGCAGAGTACTGTGTCACAGTACATGCATACAACTGTAAGGTAAGGGTCATCAGAATTCTGTATGGCCTGTGAGACAGCTTGAGGAAAGCGCTGTCCCACAGAGGTGTTCCTTGTGGTGACAGGATCAGAAACTGAGGATGAAGTAGAGGCAATCAACCTACTACGCTCTTCGCAAGGTACAACCTGGCGAATGGCCCCAGTGTGGAATGAGTTCAGGTGTCACTTCATGGTTGTGGTCCCAAAGCTGTACGCACCATGCATCCCGCGACTGAGTACCATTTTGCACTCATTGCAGGTGACACGGTTCGCACAAGCCTTAGGAACATTCCCATGAACGGGAAACAACCGCCACACCCAAGAATCACGCCGAGGGTGGGTAGTAGGGATTTCCTCTACCTCATTCTCGTCATCCTCTTCTTCCTCCTCTGTATCCTCACTCCTGTTCCCCTCTTCAGGCCCTTGGGGAGATGGTGGTGGTGCTGGAGGGGGTGGGGGTGGTGCTGAGGCAGATGTAGCACCAGGTGGCAATAGTGGAGCCATGGATGTCATCGTCTTGGAGATGGAAATCTCAAAATCTGCAAAGTATGCAGCAAAATGCAGTGTGCTCTGTGGAATAGCCAGAAACACAATGAGAATGAGCTCTAGGGCGTGTTCTTTTCTAGGGGTGCTTGTACGCGGTTCGCGGACATGCGCGCCGTCCGCAAGACAGATCGAACACCAAAAAAGGTTCAAAAAGTCACAAAAAGTATGTGGAAACTTAGGATTAGTATGTGGGATTTGTGGTATGGTAAGTTTTTAATGAGAAATATTGTGGATTACTTGGAAATGTACTTTAAACCTGTTCGGGGATACGAACAGTGTCCGCATTCAGAACACGCGATCAGCGTGGGCGCGGTCACATGATTGCTTCGTGAGCATGTTCGCTAAGGAAGCAGCCGTCCGCAGGACACCCAATGTACGGACATTGTTTTGCGCATGCGTGTTGATGTTCTACGGACAGTGTTCGGGTCCTGAACTAATTAAAAGTGCGTCACATGTAAAACAAACAGTTACGGACAGCCGTTTGTTCTTAGCAAAGTTTAACTTACTTGCGAACAATACGGACAGACATAGCGTCCCCAGCACACCTCCATTTTCATTTATTTACGAACAATTCAGGACACCAGGAGTGTTCTTAGAACAGTTTCAACTTGCTAGTGAACACTATGAACAGGCATAGTGGTCTTAAGGACACCTCCATTTTCGTTTATTTACGAACATTTCAGGACAGTACGAGTGTACTTAGAACAGTTTCAACTTGCTTGAGAACATTACAGACAGATATAGTGTCCTCAGGACACTTACATTTTCGTTTATTTACGAACATTTCCGAACAACCGCGCTGTCCGTGGACACCTAAATTGGTTTTAACACAAAGAACTGAAATTAATTACAACACAATATAAAAAAGTAACTTTATTTGACATATATAAACAATTTATGACTGAGAAGGTGGGGCAGAAACAAACAAAAACAGGAGAATTAGGGATTTCAACATAATTGGGATCAGGTGAAGAAGGGATGGAAATGTCATCAAAACGTTTTGGTCCATGGAGAGGGTTTGGGGTTAAATGAGTGGGATATGGTGAGGGGGGACAAGTACAGGTGGGACAATGGTTTGTTGTTGGTAGTTTTAGGTGGTCTTCCACAAAGTTCTTCAAATTGTTAAAATTTGCCATAAGTTGGTCCATTTTTTGGTTAATGTGTTCCAGAGTGTTATCCACCGCTTCTTTTTCTGTGGTAGTGGCAATTTTTGTATGGTCTGTAAAAAATAAAATGTATATGTTAAATGTATACAAAATAATATTTATTGATTGGTTTATATAGTAAAGTGTGTACCATTAGGTGCACTATCTTCTGACATTTACTCTTGTGGGAAATGCTCCTCTAGCCACTCCAGAGTACTACACATTTCTGTGAGAAAACAAAAAAGTAATATATTTTTTTTATCTAATACAGAAAGTTTATAAATATATGAGTAAAATGAAGTGCACTTACTATTTCAGGAAAGTATGTGATGAGTAGTCTGTACGTCTGGTCTTGCTCTTAGTTGTGGAGTGTCTGTGAGGTAATTATGTTGGAAGCCACTTTATCCTCGTTTGGTATATTCCATTTTAGAACATATTGTATTTAAATGAATGGTTAGTGTGTTACATATATGGGTTACATTTCTTAAGTATTACTACGTATACTTTGTATGTGTGCTGCTTTGTGAATTTGTTAAATGTTCCTATGTTATGATATAACAATTACATATACCCCTCCACAGTTTTTATACACTGACATCAATTTTTTACTTCCTGACTGTTACTGAAGAAAACTATGTGGCTTAGATATGGCAGTAAAGGAAAAAAAGGGAGAGCCAGCCATGTGATGTCATCAGTGATGTCCTCAATTACATTTGTGATGTCATCTTTGATGTCCTGGGTGTTAGTGTTAGCAGTGCACGGTGGCGCGAGTTATGGTTGCTTATCTTACCATAACTGCCGAATTTCAGGGGTTTTTCGTTTTTACTTTGAACCATAACGTCCCTTTAACAAAGTTTTTTTACTGAATATATATATATATATATGTATATTGCATTATTGCATTACAATATCCCTTCTGCACAACCCCCTTTGTCAAAAATCTACAAACACTGTAAGAATAGAAGAATGTGTTTTTGTGTGACAACATGGTCACGATACTCAAACCCCCTCAGGTATGTGCACACACTCAGTGCCCCTAGCCTCCTACTATGTGCTTCTCTAGGGGTAATGTAAAGAGAGTGATACCAAGTCCTTGTGCCATGACTACCCTGATGCTGCTAGAGTACAAAGGAACACAAGCGCAATAGTATTGTAAGCTCATGTAAATTGCTTAAAGAGATACATAGAATGCCATCAAATGTGAATGTACGAGTTTAACGTGTATTACTGCTGTCAACCATATTGGTCTGTTGCTCCTGCGTGCTCTACCAACCCTAATGCTACCTCTCGTATCGTGTTTACCATATAATGTAAGAGCTGATATTTTTGCAAATACTTACCCTGTAGTGATTAATAGAAATGTTGGTATAGTTAACATGTTTTGAAATGACTATGTAATGGTGCAAAGAATATAGACGTGTAACCCTTTAGAAAACCAATAAGCATTATAGATTATACAAATCCCTTTGTTTTCAACATATTTTGCAGCATACGAGAAGAGTATCATCGTGGGCATATCCAAGGTCACTTCCCCTCCCTTCCCATTGAAGCCTGCCAGAGAGAGCAAAGGCCCGAGCTACACCGCCTCACCTCCCCTAATTCGGCTGGAGCCGCTTCAAGCATTCATGTTCCCCCGCAGCATCACATGGCCACGACCAGCCACCTGAATTATTTACAGCCCATCAGTAATACCCGGCCATAACCAAAGTCCAGAGGTGCCCCCTAATAGGTCCCACGACCCACCAGGTCACCCCAGATTAATGACGCTTGTAAAACAAGACACCTAATATTGCACCAACATTGTGTAAAAGCATCCGTCATTACTTCTAACAAGACCTAAAGCTCGGACAGTTCACCCCGTGTCCTGAGACCTGCCCCATGGCCCATGATCCCTAGTCAACAGGAAAACAGCAACCATGTATTGATGTATCGTCAAAATATTCCACCTAATGTGCATTCCTCCTGTGTTGTATTAACCCTAAGAATAACCTATTGTAGGATTTACAGGATAACTGACATTGCGGCATTGAATGAACGGGGTGTGCATGGCCAATAGGGCAGAAAGCCAAGAAAGACATCCATCAATGACACTGACCATGCCTGGCCTGACAGCACCTCCCGGATGAGCCCAGCTGACCTGCCCACCCCACGTTGGCACCCGGCGGTGTCCACCAACCACGAAGCGACGCATCACAGCTGCACATATAGTTAGTCGACGCCACCCAATCCCCATGTACATGTGCCCCCTATAGTGTGTAGGTGACACTTTTTGTAAATATAAACGCCTGTCTTTGCGATTGTCAGACAGAGCGCTCTCGGAGTTTGCAGAGTTCTTTGCATGCCCTATTTGACTTAGATAAACTTCCATTAAGCTCACCCGCACTTGGTCCTAGCTTTATTCCCATTCCGGGAGAGTCCATTACTGCCTCTCATTGCGGGGAGGGTCGTGCTATCTGGGGATGCTCACTTTCAGTGGTGGCCCCAATTGCGTGATTACATCTCCCAATATATCCCTTCCGTCCCCTCTGGCATGAAAATCTCTGGTCGAAAGGGGAGACGCACGGTACGCCTGCTCCGGAAAGCTACCCGCCTACGGCAACTGGTACACTTAGAAGTGCGCACTCACTAGAGAAAGGGTACGGGATCCCGTTTCAAAAAATCCCCTTTGAGTACCGCTCGCCGGAGCTGGGGCTGGCCGTTGAGTGTGTGGCAGCGCCGCCTGGACGAACCCAGTTCGGAGACTCTCGGTTCAAGACGGGCACGTGAGTATTAAGTGCGAGTGATCATAAGAGGATTAGGGGAAGGGAGCAGGATAAAAAAAAAAAAAAAACGAGGTCATTTAAAAGGGGACACGTTTGGGACCACTAAAAGCAATCCTATACTTTCTTTACTTTTTCTTTGCATATGGCCATTAGGATCAAAAGGTGACAAGAGATAAAGAGACTGGAACCTAGCTCTGCAAGGGGGTAGAAGGCGGCGCCGCATAGTGCTATCTTGACTAGTACTGGGAATATATGAACAAGTAGAGAATAAGATAAAGGTGTCTGGTAGAAAAGGGAGACACTGAATATATTAGAAACTGCTATTCTTTCATTCTTTCTGGGTCTATGAATAAAAAATAGGGTAATACTGAGCAAAAAATAAAAAAATAAATAAAAAAAAGGGGATTTAAGCAAAAGGGGACCTCATATCAAATAAAGAAAGCAGAGGTCAACTAAGGAGGGAGTGAAAAGTTTAAAGTTTAACTATCAATAGGGTATTCACTATCATTGTATATGCATTATATGTGTTAAAACGTAGTACTGTTCTGATGATTTTAGTGAATGGTAAAATGTGCATGATTATGGTGTGGTCATGGCAAGTGTGACCAGGACACATTATACGGTGGTAAGACCAATGAATTAAGCTGTTTCTTTAGAATATTTGTGCTGAAAATATTGGTAGTGTGCAAAAGGTGGTTTGCTCTCGTATGTGCCCCCTAAGTTACTTTCAGTTTAAGCTACACACACGCACTCCCTTATTGCCCAGGTGTTGAAAACACACAATGTTTTAAAAGAGATATATATATAGTGATACACAAGCCAAGCGCATACAATGGAAACAGAAACACCCCTGGCCCATATTTGTAAAAGTTTACCTGGGCATGCTGAATGCATTAGAAAATACCACGATCAGTGGGTCACAGAGTTAAAGGGAGAAGGTCTGCCCCAAATATGGCCCGAAGGAGGATCATTTGACAAAAATGTTCTAGATATGGTGGCTACCTCATTTTTATGAAATATAAGGGGAAGCAGTTCAACAACAGGAGGGAGATATTAGATCTCCGGTGATTGTTTGAAGAGGTGCCTCCTCTCAAAAAGAAGGAGCCAACGACCAATTCGCCGTCCACCACCGATAACCCATTACTGATACCCAAAGACAATAAGGAGGTGATAGAGGAAGGAAAGCCAGGTGAAGTGACACGGTTGTACCCTATACTTAATAAACCGGTGCCCGCAGAAGGGTATAGCGACCCCACATATGTGCCCCCAACTCCAGCTACATCAACACATGGCCCGACTGCACCCCCACCGTATGAAAGCCATAGGCAGCGTGGACAGATAAGCCTACCCACAATAGACAGAGAAGCTAACGGAAGATTTAGATTCCAGGCTCTCATTAGCAAGAGAAGAATTATCTAGAATTAAAAATATTTGTGAGCAAAGTGGCACTAATGTTGCCCGGTCAGAGCAAACACCAAGGGCACAAAACCATGACAGGACAATTGAGGAGGGGTGGAAGAAGGGGGAAATATTGTTCAGAATACAAGAAGAGCCCACGTGAATAATAGAAATAGACGGGGCAAGTGAACATGCAGATGATGAAATAATGGTCACAGGGGGAAGAGAGGACTTGTGGTGTGATGTGGAGGACGACGAAGAAGGTGGGCGATTGAGTGCGGCCATGGGAGGAGAGAGCGGGAGGATGGATGGTGCATGTTTAGGGAGAACAATGGATGAGGAATGGACAGGGAAGATTAAGGAATAGGTTGGGGAGAATGGCGCCACTAGGAAAGAAGGAAACGAAGGCGAGTACAAGCAAAGTGACAAAGGGGAAGTTACAACTGCCATTGATACACAGGGGAGGAGGGAGGCCAAACTACATACCCTGGGCCCAGATGGATAAGGCCAATTTGTTAAAGCTGTTACCACCACTGTCCGGAGGGGCAAGTAAGTGGATATATGCATTCGAGAAGCACACAGCTGGGGTCCCCTTAGCGGTAGGGGATGTAAAAAGCCTGCTAGTATCAGCAGTTGGGGACCAGGCAGATAGAGTGTGGGTAAAAACTGGTTTCCTGGGGGTAACACTAGATTGTGACCGTCATGATGGTGCCTCATTCAACACAGTGCGAGCACGAGTGTGGGACGCATTAAGAGAAACATTTCCAGACACACCAGACTTACAGTCGGTTATGCAATGTACAATGAATGAGGGGGAAGATGCTATGGATTACATTTTCCGGGTAGAGGAGATGTGGAGAGTGGAAACGGGCATGCCCTGGTACCAGTCAACATCATTATTTTATTTCATAATAAAGAAAGGCCTGCCTAAAGAGGTACAGAAAGCACTTGACAAAATTACAGGGATTGAGGCGAAGGGGTGGCCCGAAATACAGAGTATAATAGTGCACCACTGCAAAAGAACAAAGAAACGAGAAAAAGAAATAGCGCAAAAAAGATTGGCAGATGAGGCCAAGTTAGTACAAACGAAACTGGTGAAGGTCGCTGCAGCAGTAGCGGCGCTCCCACATAACAAGGAGGGAGAAGGAGGAGGAGGAGGAGCTGGTAGCAATACAGGGGAGGATGGCAGCGAATTGGGCAGGAGTGGGACAACCACAGTGGAACGGACAGGAGCCATACGGAGGTCCGCAGTGGCAAGATTGGGCTCCTCGAGGGGGACGAGGTGGGTACAGGGGCCATAGAGGAGGTGGGCAGGGTTACGGTGGTAATGGAGGATATGGGGGTCAAGGTCCCAGAGGTGCACAAGGGAGCTGCTGGAATTGTGGGAGGTGGGGACACTTCTCACGAGAATGTAGGAACAGACCAAACAACGGGTTTCAGTATATGGAACAATACGGTAACCCCCACCCAGGGAGCCCATACGGCCTTCCAATGGGAAGACAGCAGAGGCAGCACGAGCAAGGGTATGTAGACCAAAGACCAGCTCAATACAATAGAACACAGGGCCACCCACAGAACGACGAACCTATGCAATACACACCAGGAAACCCTTTCGCCACAGTCGCGAATGGGGCACCTGCCCCAGCCCCCTACAGCGGTGTAGCAGTAGTGTCAGGCAATGTCTTAAATCAAGGGGGAGCCATGAGGCAGCCAGCATAGGACAGCCCACAGGGAACACTTGCGTGTCCCGTTCTATCTACCACCTAAAATGCAGCGGAGGAACCATTAGTATGGGCGCAGATAGGAGATAAGCAATTCATATTTATGGTGGATTTGGGAGCCGAAAAATCATGCATACGTGAAGGTCGTTTTCCGCTATCTAACCGTAGGTTGGAGACGCAGGGGTTCTCTGGGGCGGTCATTGAAGTTCCTTACACAGAAGATTTGGATGTGACAGTGGGGGGTAAAATAGTGAGAACACCCCTACTTTATTATGAACAGTCACCAATAAACTTGCTCGGAAGGGACCTTCTCAGCAAGCTCAATATGACTATATCCTTCACAGAAAGAGGGATAGTTTGCTCCACCCCAGGAATATGCCCGCTGCGTGTAATGCTGGTGGTACATGCGCGAGCAACAGAGGTACGTGGCATACCGGTAAATCCAAATGTGTTCATTGAAGGGTTGAAAACACTAGCCCGCGTAGTATCTGAGCTAAAAAGGTTAGCGTGGAGGGTACCAGCAGAATTCATCTTCTGCCCAATAGTGCGCACAGACATTACACCTGGTTCAGTGATATCTTTAGATTTGCAAGCGGTACAGATATCAGCCAAAAGAATTGCAGTAATTGGTATGGACATAGATGGATGTGAATGGCGCACTGTGATGTGCATCAATGCTGACATTGCCTTACGTGATCTGTCAGATGAGGATCTCTTTTCCGACTCAAAGTGATGGAGAGATAATAATAGAAATAGCAATACCATGTGATATCTTGATACAGATGAGACAAGTGCCCGTACAGTTGATGGCAGTTGTAGGAGCACCACCCTCCTTTTTTGATGATGACATGAAACTAGTGCCGAGCAACTTGTGGACGGCGGGTCCCCATGATGTAGGGTTGTTGCACAGAGTCACCCCAGTTACAATAAAGCTTAAATCAGGAGCAATCCTGCCCCGAGTGAAACAGTACCCATTGTCCCGTGAAGCTGAGGAACGGATAAAGGAAACGATAAGTGCCTTATTGGCCCAGGGAATAATAATATCCTCAAATTCCCCATGTAATACCTGCATTTACCCTATCAAGAAAGCAAAGGGAGGGGCATGGAGGATGATCCAGGATCTACGCCCACTAAATGATGTCATACAAAAAGAGTTCCCTCTAGTCCCGAACCCTGTATCGATACTTTGCAGTATCCCAAAAAATGCATCACATTTCACAGTAGTTGATTTGAAAAATGCATTTTTCTCCATTCCCTTGGCAGCAGAGAGCAGATACTTAACGGCATTTACACTAGGGGGAAAAGATATGAACATTGCAGTTTGCCGCAGGGTTACTGTGAGAGTCCCAGCATATTCAATCGTATCCTCCACGAAGACTTGAGAAACCTAACAGCTGAGAGTACGATCATTCAGTATGTAGATGACTTGCTCATTTGCGCCCAGAATGAGGAAGAGTGCAGGAAGGACTCAGTTACCCTCCTGAACACTGCTAGCCCACAAAGGGTACAAAGTGGACAGAGGGAAACTACAATACTGTCAACCAGAAGTATTATACCTGGGACAGTTGATATCAAAGGATGGCAAAAAGATAATACCTGACAGAGTAGAAGTGATCACAGCAGTAAGAGAGCCAAACACGGTAAAAGAAATGTAAACATTTCTAGGAATCTGCAACTATTGCAGAGCATGAATACTACATTACGCAGATTACACCAGACCCTTACTACAAGCACTCAAAGAGGCCCAGCGGGAGAACAAGGAAATAAAATGGTCAAAAGAGATGAGTGACTCATTTGCGTCACTGAAACAGCTAATTTCAAGCGCTCCAGTACTCGCCAACCCGGACTATGAGTGCAAATTCTACCTGTTTTCCCACTGCAAGGGAACCCTTATGACAGCTGTATTGACCCAAAAGACATCCATGGGACACCAGCCATTGGCTTACTACAGTGGCACGCTAGACGCAGTAATGCAAGGTCACTTCGCATGCAAGCAGTCTTTCGCTGCCGCCACGTTCGCCATTGAAAAAAGGGCCACTATAGTAGTGGGATGCTCCGTTACATTATTTGTGGAACACTCCCTTTTCGCAATACTGGAAAGATCAAAAAGCACACTCGCAACACAGCGAGCAACAGCATACAAGATAATATTATCCAGCGCCAACATCCACCTAGTAAGGTGCAGAACAGTAAACCCAGCCACATTTATCACCGAACCATGTACATTAGAAGACATGCAAGAGCACAATTGTGCAACATACACAGGAGAACAGGGAGAGGGCCCGGTGGTAAGTGAAAATGCCTTAACGGAAGGAGAAGTGTACTTTGTAGATGGATCAGCATCAATTGACATGGATACAGGTGAAAAACATGTGGGAATTGTGGTAGTGAGGTTAGAAGGTGAGTACGAGGTGCTAGTACAATATCGCCTGCCATCGTACTTTTCGGCCCAAACAGCAGAACCTATCGCCCTAATTGAAGCATTACGTGCCACCAAGGGATGCACAGTCACAATATACACATATTCAGCACACATGACTACCACCGTACACGGTGGTCTGGCCCGGTGGGGGCAGAGAGTGTTTCGCAGGGCGGATGGGACACCAGTACAACATGCCGAACTGTTAAACGAATTGATTGAGGCACTGAAAGAACCTAAATGGTGGCCAAGCTCATACGTCTAATACAGATATTGTATCTTTGGGAAACACGGCAGCAGACGCTGCTGCCAAGGAGGCGTCATATTTTCAAAAGGAAACTGCAGGTGAGTACATATTGCAGCAACAAGCGAGTGAGGAACTACCAGGAGGGTACAATGCCATGCCCATATCGCAAATACTAGAGTTGCAGGAAGGAGCAAGTGATGAAGAAAAAGCATTGTGAGAAAAAAGGGGTTGCAGCCAGTTGGCAACAGACTTATTATGGCGCCAAAATAACACAGGTAAAGTGGTGATGCCCATTAAACTGATGGAGATAGCGTTCCAGCAGTTACACTTTCTAGCACACAATGCCAAACACATAGCAGCGGAGATACAGGAAGATTGGTTTGTGCCCGGGCTCCAAGAACATATATCAAGATTAGCAATGGAGTGCACAACCTGTCAGATATACAATTCTGGGATGACCTTACGGACACTCAGGGGGACAGTTCCAAAACCTACAGGGCCCTTCCGGGAACTACATATTGACTACGCAAACATGGGGGAAAGGATTAATGGGGCACGCTACATGATAGTAGTTGTATGTCCATTCTCTAGGTGGGTTGAGGCTGGTCCATGTGCACGCCCTGATGCTAAGTGCGCTACAAAGTTTCTAGTGAGAGGTAATCCCGCGCTGGGGAATATATGCAACGTGATTCGCTCAGACAACGGCATTCATTTTGTGAACGAGCTGTTCAAGGAAGTTACTGCGTTATTGGGGATTAAACATAAGCTTTGCTCGATTTATCACCCTCAAGGTAATGGCGCTGCCGAGAAGATCAATGGCCTGTTAAAAGGAAGACTGTCTAAACTATGTTTCTCACTCAAAAAGAACTGGGTGTATTGTTTACCCCTTGCACTATTCGAGCTGAGAAATCAGCCAAGTAAGGACCATCACTTGTCCCCGCACGAGATTGTGACGGGAAGACGAATGCACACAGCACATTCTCCACTGCATAGACACTCAGATGCATACAGAAGCGCCATGATTTTAGGAGATGAGTTTGCTGATTACCTGAAAAAACTGACTAGGGCAGCGTGGGCAATATCCAGACAACTCTCACCTCCATTTACAAGAAAAGAAGGGAACACAGCTGTGTCCTTTGTGGAACAGGGCCCACAAGGCCAACTAATGCCAGGGGATTTCATTTATGTTAGAAGTTTTGTGCGCAGATGGAATGCCCCAAGGTTCCACGGCCCATACGAGGTCGTTTGTTGTACTCCCACCGCTGTCAAGGTCAAAGGACTCCGGTACTGGATACATTTAACAGATGTATGGAGGGCATACAATAATGTTCAAGAGGAAGTGAATGTGGAGGCACAGATAGCAGCAAACAATAACAAATGAAAATGTTGAATGAAAAGGTGCAGTTAAAAGGAAGTGTAACAGGTATATTAATATGCTAACGAACAAATTGACTTACAGGTACAAGAAAAAGATAAATGAATAACATTAATGCTTGAAATGAAATATGAAAACGGTGACGAAATGTGAATGAGAAAATGTCTCTCTCTCACGCTATAACTCTCGTAGATACAGTACAAAAAGAAAATGTTTACATGTATATACTTAATGCACTTTTATGTTTTAAATAGGAACAACCATGGCAACAAACGGCAGCCCGCAACGGATAGCAATAGAATATCTAGATGTAGAGATGCTATAGTAAAAAGTTGTAGATATTCGTATGAATGTGGACTGTCTGTGTGCATCATATTTTTTTGTAATACTGTTTGGCATAAGCACTTATTGGTTTATAGCACTCTGTCGAGATGAATGAGGGGGAGGTGGGAACGGAAGCAATATGACAAATGAAAGTACAATAACTGAAAAGGCAAAAGAAGGTGATTTTTTGGTATGGAACGGATACCAGCTTGTATGGGGTTATAACACGAAACCGCCCAAAACAATCAACCACTCCAAGAAAAGCAGTGTTGAAATGAATGTTAGCACAACTCCCCTGTCAAACGTCTCTGACTACAATGCCCACAGCCTAAATGACCGCAACCCTTCTGTCATATTGTGGCTTTACAATACCCCCACTACCCCGCCCACACAAGTAACCACCCCTACAGCAGACAGTACATTACATCATAGAATAAAAGAAGAGAACAAAAAGATGGCAGAGTTTGTATCTCTGTATGATGA
Organism: Ambystoma mexicanum; assembly: GCF_040938575.1. Taxonomy (NCBI): domain Eukaryota; kingdom Metazoa; phylum Chordata; class Amphibia; order Caudata; family Ambystomatidae; genus Ambystoma; species Ambystoma mexicanum. Next base: position 1,116,696,490 of record NC_090931.1, read on the forward strand.
ATGGAAAGAGGGGGGTGTGGGAAAAGGGGGGGTCTAGATTACACTTCGTCCATGAAGCTGCGAGATACCTTAGAAATAATAGAAGGAAAAAGGAAGGTGGGGAGTAGGAAGTATGACGAGTATTATGGTCTGGGTTTAGATAAAATGGAAGACCCAAGACACCCTCACCAGACTTAGAAATGGTATGCGGACATGAGCGCAACTGCCAAGCAAACAACAAATGAGAGTTGCTATGTCTGCTCCCTTATCCCCCATGCCTCAGGAACACCCAAAGTGTTGCTACCAAAGGAATTGCCTCTTATAAATGCCCAAGGTCTCCTCCATTTTACGCTGTGCAGAATTAAGAACACCTTTCAGGCACACGACATAACTTTTAGCATGCTGCAGAATGAGAAAACATGCTACCCAAAAGTGGAAGAAGTAATATGCCTGAAAGAACCATTTTTTATAATAAAGGGGACATTGTTCACAGACAACAGATGGAAGGATGAAGAGGTAACATGTAAAGCTGAGGCGCTGCGAAGAGTGTCACCTGAAAAGCTGCAGTGGATCGAAAGAACGTGTACACCCATCTGGAAGGAGCACATCGCAAAGTTAACATGGGTAACTGCCATTGAAAAACCGTTCAAACTGCAGAAAGAAATAATATATGAACTATGCTTCCAGGGGGAAGGAAAGACCGCATTGGGAATAAACAAAGACTGCAACAGGACTCTCACCATCCCAGACATGAGGAAGGGGACAGCAGCCCTCATGGACACTTACTGGGTGTGTGGCTGCCAGGCATACTTGCATCTCCCACAATCATGGAGCGGCAGTTGCTCATTGGCCACACTACACTCTGCCCTAATGGTGATACCAGAGAGCCACATTGATGGGGGCAGGAAAAGGCCTAACCGACAGAAGAGCCACAAGTGTATGTCCTGTCCTCTGGCAATAAGGAAGAAATGCTGTCCCGAAACAGGCGATCATCCAATTACATACCCAAAGCATCTTCAGAACTACTGGCACAGATCCCAGACAGATATCGATTATTTAGCTCTGCAGAGACTTTCTTTGCCTCACTCATTCCAAGCATCCAGGCACGGGCAAATGCTAAATGGCTCCAAATAACACGCTGGGAGCTGATCCAGTTGGCAAACGACACTGAAGAATGTTTCAACGTGATCAAGGTAGAGCTGAGAGCCCTGCAGCTAATGACAATGCAAAATAGGTATGTCCTAGACCTGTTAACAGCGATGGACGGAGGTGTTTGCCGAAAAATCAGAAGTGCATGTTGCACTTTTGTACCTTCTGAAGACGCAGATAATGGTACATTGTCCAACGTGATCGCAGCAGTGTACAACCTAGGAGAAAGAATGAAATCCGAAGGTGGGGCAGAAGCAAGTACGTGGTTCGACAACCTCTTCGCCTGGGTCCCATCATGGCTGGGAATGACTGTCAAACTACTAATGCCCACAGTAGTGGTTTTACTTCTAATTTTTTGCGTGTGCCAGATGGGCCTTCGATGTTGTGCAAACGCGGTACCAAATGGAGCATTGATGATGGTGACAATGGGCAATGCTCGAGGTACAGTGCAAGCTATGCAGGAAGCTCAAGTGCAAACAGGCAAAGAGACTGGGCCAAAATACCAGATGGTGCCGGTATACCACAATGGGGATATAATAGACAGATTATGGCACACAACAATTAGAGAGCCCAGGGAACTTGAATGGTATGAAGAGGTGTGGGTGGATTTGGAGGGAGATAGGGACTGTATTTACCTGACTTGTACACCAGAGGAATATGCTAGAAGGGGGGAAAGCCTGAGGGGGGTGTGTAGGGCGTGGATGCTCATAAAGGGCACCCCGGTGAAGTGGGAGAATGGAAGACCAGGCTCCCGTCCTTCACCTCTCGCGCTTGGCCTAAAGGGTCACGACCCAGACACCCGCCACGAGAAGAGTTTGTCCATTTACCAGATGACCAAATACCCTGGTATAGGAACATACGGATGTGTCCATCTGCCTGCCCAACAGCCCGCACTGGCCATGCCGACACCTGCGGCACGGACCAACTAGACTAAAATCTACACGTCTTTAGAGATGCCATGACAACCTAGACAACGGGAAGCACCTCTGCACAAATACACACATTGGACATTCCCACACCGATCTACACGAAGAATATACTCAGTGCTATGACGTAGGCGACAGGCATATTCACGGACGTGCATCTTTATTATTTTTACATAGGCTTTCAGAATGCAGAAACGCAAGACGCGTCATGAACTCATTTACAAAGCTTGCTCACGCTTTTCTTGAAACTAGTTATCACTATAAGAACTATAATGAAGACACGATACTGGTCATGGAACTATATGCTACTATAACTTAAAGCACCCATGCACCAACCGGATCACTTATGCACCAGGCCCAAGTAGGCCTCAAACAAGAGCTCCCGTGGACGTTAACAAAGCAAGAGTCTGGTTGCTGATCCTGCAGAATGGGCCCGGTGAAACAACCAGCCAAGGTCGCGATGTTGCAAACCCACATTCCAAGAACAAAGCATCAAAGGCACGATGTTGCAGCCTCGCACTCCGCGCACCAACGTTAAGGTCACACCTGCAAATTAAACCAGACACACAGTGGAAAAGCAATATTAATTGTGCAGAATTCTGCCTCGAACACGGTCCCTCCCCACGTGACCAAGCCGAACCTGACGAGATGCCAAACCCAGGAGAGAAAAGGCGTCTGGATCCCTCGCTACGAGACACAGGCAGATACACTTGAAAGGCTCAATGGACATCTGCGACAGTGGGAGCGGTCAGCCTTCCAACTATGAATAAATCCTCACATTGTCTGCATGTACCCATATTGAAACATTGTTGCAATCGCAGGTACACCGAGAGCTGGGAACAACGGTGGTCCCAGGCTGGGAAGCTCACGGGTGCACCAATCAGAACATGGGGCTCTTATCTCAGACGTCAGTAATATTAACCAATCCTCAGGAGTCTTCATGTAACAATTTTCATGTATCTAATTGTAGGGACAACCCAGATATATCACCCGACTACCCTTTGTCCAGTTACATTGTCCTCTATATGTGCGCTATACTAACCCTACCACTCGAGCAACCAATTAAGAGTGGCGATAGGTTTTGTGTTAACTTTCTGAAGTGACGCGGATAGCGCGTCATAATGCAGTAAAAAGGGCCTGCGAGCCCCACGATTGTGTGTGTGTCAGGACGGACGCGTACGTTCCTTGACCCATCCCTGCCGTTTTTGTCTAATAAACAGCAGAGTCACCTTGCTCCTTGTGTGTGTCTCGCGCTCTGTCTCAACTGGGATACACGGGAGGAGTTGGGGCCTCCCTGCCTGGAGGTCCGCGGACGGCCCGGCCGACCCCGGCAGAATTTCCCCCCCGACAAGTTGGAGGCACTGCTGAGATCTGTTTAAGATCGACTTTTTCTTTTTACTTCGACCCTCTATTTTTAATTTTTCCAGGCACTCCCGTTGCGAGGAGGCCCGGCGGCGCGGCCCCCTCTGCCGTTGCCCCCTTCTGAGGACTACAGGACCATCGCGGAGCTGCGAGAAGACCGGACGGCGCAATCCGGATATTGGCCCTCGGGAGCCGGTTGAGAAGTATCCCGCCCGCGGTTTGGCGAGTGTCCAGACGTGGTCCAGACGAAGGGAGGTGGTGAGCCGCTTGGAGGGGTGCACGCAGTCGAGCGGCCCTGCATCGAGAGAACTTGGTGAGCATGACACGCACAACAAGCAATGCGAAATTGTGAGGGAGGGGGGAGGAAGTGAATGAGGGAGGTGTTGTACAGATGCGCGGCGAAGGTCTAACAACTTAGTGTTGCCAATGGAATGAATGGTAGCGAAACGAGTGTGAGAGCAGTCGGCTACGTTACGCGGAAGAGGGAGGGCGGAGCACGAAAACATCACGTGCGGCCGCTCGTAAGGCACTGATTGGCCTAAGTCGCGACTACGTGTAAGGGTGGGTGTGTGTGTGTGGTTTCCTACGATTTGGCATTTATTGATCAATGAGTAGACGAGGATCCCTATTGTTCGAGCAAGAAACTCGATAGGTAGATGACGATTCCCTGTAGGCAGTGGCTAGTTAATTAAGTTGCCCAATACGGAAGATAATTGGCTGGTTAAGCCCTCCTGTTGAGGGGCGTATCACACGCGAGGCAACGCAGCGTGCGCAGTCCGATTATATTATTGATTTGATTACCTTGTTCCAGGAGTGACAGGAAGACAGCTGTAGGGTTAGCGGGGGTAGGTTGCAAGTGTATTTTGAACTTAAAAGAACATAATAAGAATGTACCATTAGCTCGAAGAGATCGGTGACGTCACCAGTAGGGATTTAATAGGATAGCGCGAACACAAGGAAGTTTGGTTTTGGGAGTGGTGGGGAAGAGAAATGTGATAAGGGAGCGGGCGCGGAGATAAACGATAAACGAGTGGATCGGGAAAAGGAGAAGGGGAAAGGGGCGTGGCTGCGCACGGAGAACGCCGGCCATGGCAAGTGTAACAGGGGGAGGAGAACGGGGAAACAGGACGATTGTATAAGAGCGTCATAAAGGGTACACAGCCGCAGGGGGCTGTGTGCGCTTCGGCCGCAGGGGGCCGTAAGAGTGTAGTAATAGAAGGGAATAGACAAATGTAAAACCATACATAACGGATTGTCGTAAGTCCCCATACTTACGGGGCCAGGTAAACAATATAAGGTTGTATATTGTAAACTACCAGTGAAGGAAAGGATAACAAGTGGAGAGTCACCATGTCATACGGGACAGGGTCGGGAGGGTGGGGGAACACCCTCACTACACCATTACAACACATATGCACCACACTGCCACCCCATAGGGAGAAGTTAAGTACAGCATAGAGTGGACCCAGGGGACGGATAACAAAATGTTAACACCATGGCCACCTAATGGGAGTTTCGATCCATATGCCCAACATTCACTGCTAAACCATCTGCACAATACATACAAGGGGAAGAAGTTGACAAACCATGTGGAGGTGTTTAACTTATGGAGGATGTTCCAGGGGTCCCGACCGGGACCAAATGGAATGTTCACTATGGGGGAAACACCGGAAGAAAAGGAGACTAAGAAAGAAGGAGAGGATGGGAAACAGGGGCGTGAAAGCACAAAGAATACGGGGAACGGAGGAGAGGGAGGAGAAAAGAGTGTTAAATCAGACGACATAAAAAAGGAACCAAACAACGAGATACCCATAACACCGGGAGTGAAAACGGAGGGAGGAGGGTTGTACCCTTTAAGAGAATTAGGAGAAATAGAAGGACAGTTAAGGGCGGCTGAAGGATACTCGAACCCGGCATACAGCCCTCCACCATATGTGGCTCATAGGAAAATGGCAGTGGGAGAGGGGAAGATTGGAGAAGAGCAGACTGTAGAGATAGGACATGGTGTGGGTAGCTGCACAAATATTATTAAAATTACGAGGTTCACTAACTGGAGAAGAGAGGGAGGTAGTAAAGAGAACAGACGAGGATAGTGCAAGAGAGAGTGAAATAAGGGGGGAGGAGCTATTACGGCAAAAGGAAGAGATTTTAGAGGAAAGATTAGCAAAGCTAAGGGATGAGCAGAATGAACTGATCAAACAGCTTGAGAGGGAGGAAAAAGAGAGAGAGGAAAAGAAAAGAAGGTAAGAACGAATTGGAAAAATTAAGGGAACAAAATGAGGAGCAAAGGAGAGAAGCTGAAAGGGTAAAAGCAGCAGCAGACAGGGTATCAAGAGTAGTGTTGAGAGAGAAGAAGAAGGAAGAAGAAGAAAGAGAAAAGGAAATGGCAATATGGAAGAGGAGGGTACTATCAGAGACAGCTAAGAAATATGAAGAGGGGAAAATAATAGAAAGTATCGTGGAGAGAGAAAGAGTGAAACGGGAAAGGAAGAAAGAGGATGAAAGAATATTGGAACAGATGAGCAACGAAGTGATGGAGGAATTGAAAAGAAAAAGGGAGGAAAATAGTAGGGAGATGGAGGAGAAAAGTGAAGGAGAAAGAGAGGGGAGGAGTAGGGAGAGTGAAAGATGGGGGGATGTATATAGAAGTAGAGAAGTAGCAACAACATCAGCACTAGGGGGAGCGGTTGATAACAAAGGAAAAGGAGAAATAGACCTAATAGACTTAGAGACAGTAACAATAAAAGGGAAAAAGGCAGAGTGGGGGGTGCCATTTATGAATCATTTTTGCAGTGAGGAGGAAGAAGGAGTGGAGAGAGAAGGAAGAAAGAGTGAAAGGGAAAGCTTAGATAAGCTATACCTCACTCGAACAAACATAGACTCACCATGGATCAGTAGGAGAAGGGAGGACTTGGAGAGAAGTGAGGAGGGAGTGAAAGGACTAGTGGAAAGACAAACCCATGAAAACACACCATCCCCATCTCCATCACGCCCTCCCCCATCGCACCCTACATGCTCAACCACCGCACGCTCGCTGCGCAGAATAAAGCTCGCGCCCTTCATGGACGAACTGACACCCTATGCATGTAGGCTTAGAGACCTCCCTAGTCGCAGGCAAGACAGACAAATAAACACGCCCACATTAACTACAGGAAATGACGAAAGGGGAAAGGATGGAGAAGGAGTTAGGAGCAGGGGTAATAAGGACGAAATTGAAGAGGTAAAGGAACCGGAAGAAGAGGAGGGGTGTGAAGACTCGATATTGTGGAACATAAAGGGTGACACCAGACACAACTTAATGCCACTGTTGGAGAGAGGAGGGGTTAGACCACAGTACGTCCCTTGGAAGCATACGGATAAGGAAAATATAAAATGTAGGCTCCCATCACTAAGTGGAGGTGCGGGTAAGTGGATATATGAAATGGAAAAACACACCGCAGGACAAAAACTAGCAGTAGGAGATGTAAAGGGCCTGTTAATATCAATATTAGGGGATAGAGCGGATGACATTTGGAAGAGAGCGGGATTCCATGGGGTAACAATAACAAACACATCGCATGATGGAGCACCATTTGCAAACTGCAGACATGCGCTATGGCAGGCACTGAGAGTACAATACCCAGACACATCAGACATAGGAGCAATTACTTCCCGTAAGATGCGTGAGAATGAGGATCCTGTTGATTATATCCAGGATATCCAAGAGAAGTGGCGCATGGAAACTAGAGAACAATGGGACAAAACACCAGCCATATTTTATCATATACTAGTACAAGGGCTCCCAGAAGGAGTTCAGAAACAACTAAAGAAAGTAGTGGGAATGGAAGCAAAACCATGGCCAGAAATACAACTGACTATAGTACATCACTGCAGGACATGGCAAGGAAAGATGAAACAAAAAGAAGAGGACAGGAAAACAGAAGAGGCTAAACTAGTACAGAAAAAACTTACTAAATACACAACGGAAGGGGCACTAATAACTACGCCCACACCAATGGCCCAAAGCCCAATACAAGTAGTGGCTGCACAAGATCCTGCTCAAATAGCACCTCCACAGATTATAACACAACAAGTCCCAGCCCCGCCACTGCAATTACACGCACCAAACATGGGAGGAGGGTACCCAATGCAAGGAGCTGGGTATTATAGTTATAATAGGGGGAGAGGAGGATTTATGAGAGGGAGAGGATACGGATATAATGCCCAACAGCAGGTGGGAGGACCTAGACATTCCTACCCCACAGGGCAACCAGTATACCAGGACAACACAGGGAGCTTCCCATGGCAAAGCAGGGAACCACCCGTGTGTTGGAGTTGTGGGTTATTAGGACACATGTCACGTACGTGTAGGGTCAGGCCAGGAACACCAGCATGGAATGAACAAGCACAACCTAGGACCTCACAAGAACTGCAGGGTATACAACAACAGCAGACGTTACAACAAGGAAATGACCCACAGCAACAACAAATACCACAACAACAGCCACTGCCACAACAACAAGCAACGTTAACACAGCAGCCCCAAACTCAACAAACGCAATTGGGTAGGGTGACGGTCTTGGGACACAACCCTTACACAGGGAATGGCCAATCATTGTACCCACAATAGGACAGCCCACAGACGGCCTTGGTGTGTCCCATCCTGTCAGTAACACCTAATAGTGCGGAGGAGCCACGCATAGAGGTAACGATAGGTGACAAAAAATTATCATTCCTTGTTGACACCGGGGCAACCCGGTCTTGCATAAGGGAAGGTAAATTTAAGATGTCAGGCGAAGCCATGAACACCCAAGGATTTTCTGGGGCTAAAGGGTTGGTTCCATTTACTGATAACGTTCCCTTATCTATTGGAGATTATGATCTGTCAGTTCCACTTTTATATTATAGTGCCTCACCAGTGAATATACTGGGGAGGGACATAATGAACAGGTTGAATATGACGATCTCCTTTACAGAGGATGGCATAATTTGCTCTACTCCAGGGATTAACATGCTCGCAGCACATCAGATTATGCAAGCATACTGTGGACAGACAGCGATTAGGGCGGAGCCAGTAGATGGCGAGCTATTCCAGTATGGAACAGACATGGCGTTTGCATGGATGCCAGGGATAGAAGGGAAAATATGGAGGAGGCCAGCAGCCTATCTGTTCCGACCAGAAACACCTGTTAATGAACCAGAAGGAAAGGTGTTTGTAATGGACATTGAGAGCATTATTGCAACAGCTGATTATATTGCTGTACATGCCCAAGATAAAGAAGGGAGAGCATGGAGGGCAGTGATAGCACTAGCAGAAGGATGTAGGCTGACCCAGGTGTCAGATGAGGAGCTGTTCTCAGAAGAAAAGGAGGAAGGTGAAATGGTGTTCATGATGAGTGTAGGAATATGGCTAAGGGTGGCTCACAAACAAGTAGCACAGAAAATTGCAATGGCACTTGAGGCACCCGCATGCACCCCAGTCCCCTTCTTTGAGGAGGATATGTCAAAGGTGCCCAAATCATTATGGACTACTAGCCCTTATGACGTGGGATGCATAAAAAGCATAGGGGGTGTAAGGATAAAATTGAAAAAAGGTGCAATACTACCAAGAGTGAAACAGTACCCACTGTCAAGAGAGGCAGATGAGGGTATATATGAAACCATAACGGCTCTTATAAACAATGGCATATTGTTCCCCTCAGAGTCACCCTGCAACACGGCTGTGTACCCAGTGCGCAAGGCTAAAGGGGGGTCTTGGCGCTTCATACAGGACCTCAGGCCCTTGAATAACATAGTGGAAGCAGAGTATCCAGTAACAGCAAACCCGGACACAATATTGTGTGGCATTCCAGCAGAAGCATCACGGTTTACAGTGATTGACCTTAAAAATGCTTTCTTCTCAATACCATTACACCCAGACTCACAAGATTTGACAAGCTTCACTTACCGAAACACAAAGTGGAAACATACCAGATTGCCACAGGGGTATTGTGAATCACCCTCAATTTTCAATAGAGTAATACAGATGGATTTGAGTAACGTTGAAATGGAAAGCACAGTGTTGCAGTATGTGGATGACATAATAATTTGCAGTATAAACAAAAGTAAATGTAGAGAGGACTCCTTAAAAATGTTGACGATATTGGCTGAAAAAGGGTACAAGGTAGACATGAATAAGATACAATACTGTCAGGAACAGGTACTTTACATTGGCCAACTGATATCCCAACATGGAAGAAAGATTGCACCACAAAGAGCACAGGCCATTTCAAGCACTCCAATGCCACAGACTGTGAGAGAACTGCAGCAATTTCTGGGGCTGTGCAACTACTGTAGAGCATGGGTATTTGATTACAGCTCATACATAGGACCCCTGCTTGAGGGTTTGAGAGAAGCAAATAAAGGAGAGAAAAAGTTGAGGTGGACTATGGAAATGAGAGAGGCCTTTCATGAATTGAAAGACGCAATTTCAACTGCTCCAGTACTGGCATCCCCAGACTATGAGCGACGATTTTTTATATTTTCACATTGCGACTCAGCAGTGATGAAGGCAGTATTGGCCCAAAAAACGAGCATGGGCTATAAACCAGTAGCATTTTACAGCGGTCACTTAGACCCTGTGATGTTAGGCCACTTCCCTTGCGAACAAGGTCTCGCTGCAGCTGCCTTTGCAGTGGAAAAAGCATCAGCAATAACCATGGGGTGTCCGACTACACTGTTTGTGGAACATGCACTATTTGCAATATTGAATAAACCTAAGTCCACACTAACAACACAAAGGGCATCAGGTTATGAGATCATCTTGTCTAGAGCTGAACTAGCAATTGTTAGATGTAGCACGGTTAACCCTGCAAGGTTCCTAGCAGAAGTAATTGAAGAGGGAGATTATGCCCATGATTGCACCCAAATAACTGAACTGTACTCGGGTACTAGAAAAGTTGAAGAACACGCACTAGAGGGAGGTGAGCTTTTGTTTATTGATGGGTCATCAACTATTGATCAAGGAGATGGGATAAGGAGGACGGGGCAGCAGTGGTTAAAATGATGGAGGCGCCGGTGTGTGTGGCTATGAAATGTGTACAATTACCACAGCATTATTCTGCTCAAGCCGCAGAACTGGTTGCACTAATATTGGCATTGAAGGAAAGTTTTGACAAACGAGTAACAATATATTCCGACAGTGCATATGTTACATCCACTGTCCACTCAGGGCTATCAAAATGGAGAAGAAGAGGGTTTAGGAGAGCTGATGGCACTCCAGTGCAACATGCCCTCTTATTAGCTGAACTAATTGAAGTAATAAATGACCCCCAAGAACTAGCCCTAGTAAAATGCACCGCACACACCAATGGGGAAGATCACATCTCAAAAGGGAATGCAGCAGCAGACGCACATGCGAAATATGCTGCATACTTTGGTGAGATATGGAACCCTACAGACTCACAGAGAGGGAGAGGGAGGGGAATGGCTAGGGAGATGTTGATGAGAGAAGGGTACACCCATCTTCCAGCCACACAGATTATGGAGCTACAAGCGGCTGCACCAATGGCCGAAAAAGAAATATGGGTAAAAAGAGGATGTACAATGTCACCAACCGACGCATTATGGCGCCAGAGCAGCACTGGGAAAGTTGTAATACCATTGGCACTTTTAAACACCGCCCTGAGCCAATTACATCACCCAGCCCATACAGGCAAGGAAATAATTGCAGCACGAATTAGAGAAGATTGGTTCTGTCCTGAGTTAAATTCTCATGTGTCAAATTTTATCAGCAATTGTCTTACATGTCAGCAGTTTACGGCCTGTCATACCCTAAAGGTGATAAGAGGTACCATACCCCGGCCAGAGGGACCTTTTCGGCACCTTCACATTGACTATGTTGATATGATCAACATATGTCAAGGTAATAGGTATATGATTGTAGTAGTATGCCCATTCTCTAGATGGATTGAAGCAGGGCCCTGTTCACACCCAGATGCATTTAGAGCAGCCAAATTCCTAGTAAGGGAGGTCTTCCCCAGGTGGGGAGTGTGCGAGGTGTTAAGGTCAGACAACGGCCCACATTTCGCAAACAAAATGTTCCAACATATTACATCCTTGCTGAACATAAAACATAAATTTGCATGTGCATACCACCCACAGGCTAACGGTGTATGTGAACGCCTGAATGGCCTACTGAAGGAGGCAATTGCAAAAATACAACAAACAACAAAGAAAAGCTGGTTGTATTGCCTTCCATTAGCCCTATTCGAATTGAGGAATAGGCCAGGGTCCGACCACCACCTCACCCCGCATGAGGTGGTTACTGGACGTCAAATGCGCCTTCCCCTAACGCCAACGTCAAGGGCATTCACTGACCACGAAAGTTCAGCAAGTGTGTTAGGTGATGAAATGTATCAATATGTGTCTTCTTTGATTACTAGTGTTGTGTTTGTGTCTCAACAGCTCGAGCGCACACGGGGCGGGTCCACCAGCAATCAAGAAGAAGGCGCCAGTACCGAATTAGAAAAGGAGAACTTGTGCAAACTTGCCAAAGGTGACCACGTGCTACTTCGCAATTTCAATAGGAAGTGGAACGATAAGAGGTTTACTGGCCCCCATCTGGTAGAGGACGTATCAACAAGAGCAGTAAAACTAAAAGACAAGCGTGCCTGGAACCACTTACATGATGTAAAGATCTACAAACTGCAGACCCGCCCCAGCGCCAACGACAGGTCCAGTGGAAGAGCAGCAACAACATCCCCTACAGAGGAAGGAAGTTCTACCACAGACAACGACCCAATTGTTCCCTTACCGTGTCACTACCCAACTTCCCCGGAGACAATAACTGACGAAGAAAGGAGTGATACCCATATTGCCCACCCCATGGTCACACGCTCAAGGAGTAAAAATACTTCCGCCACCTGAGCCCAAACCCCCGCCCATTGACCCCCAAGTATAGTCATAACCGACCTGAAAGACATTGCCTCACAAATACACCTGTAAACACGTGAATGTTCTCTTTTTCTCTCGCACATACAGGAACTGCGTATTGTATTGTTAAGAAAGTAGCTTACTAACAAGTTCACTGCCCAGGTGTAGATGGTACTCCCAGACGATAACTACCCAGAAGAATTGTCACACCAATTTGTATACGAAATAAAAAGGCCAACGTACCTAAAAAGGAGAAGGGTGCGTGTCTACTACACAGCATTCCTCTTGGCCATATAATATTCCATGCCCCACCTTCGCCCATACTTGCCGATCCTAAGAGACAGATCACTTAGAGTAGCGTGGGAACAGCTCTTCGCCTGGGCACTGAATGACTATTTGATAGGGAGAGCTTAAAGGAAACAAACCACTAACATTTAGTAACCAGCATTTTTGAGAATTTTCAGGCGGGCAACTTTAACGTCGCAAGAATACGCTGCCAGGACTGAAGCAAGGTAAGAGCAAAATGACGGTGAGACTAGCATATGTAATAAAGGTAATAGGGATTTTGATGATCACCGGGTTCTTGGCTGCTTCTGTATGGCAGTACAGCTATGCTATTAATTTTATTGCTGCACCTAAACCTAATATACCCCCGTCCCCTGCTGCAAAAGGTGTTACGTCAGGTGATAGTAGTAACCTTGCACCCAAGCAAAATAGAGTTAAACGCAGCACATACTCAGACAATAAAGGTATTGATAATTTTATACAAGATTCAGCACACGTCACAAACAACATATGGTACCAACACATGACCCGCATTGGTAAACAAACAACTGAGGACAGCTGCTACGTTTGCTCATTAATACCATACGCCATGAGTGCTTCACGAACATTTGTTGCCACAGAAATTGATGAAAAGATAGCACAATGCATAATATACTTGGCACTGTTCCAAACGAAAGGAAGATTTCAAGGGATGGTAGTGCACATGACATGGAAAACACGAGACTCATATCCATATGAAAACAACTTCCTCAAGACCTATTTGAGTTACCACAAGACCAGTTTACATGCAGAAGCATTCAGATACATAACAAGTGGCCCTGCAAAAGGAGAAACAAAGAAAGTAACACTGCAGTATCTACCATGTGATTGGTACGCCACCGAAGTTCCGGGTAAACAAGGATGTTGGGAGAGGCCGCTGGTGACGATAACAGGAAAGGTGTATCTGGACAACAGCTGGGAGATAGGAGTGATTGGCAGCAACATGGTAACAAAAGAAACTATCTCAACTATCGAGGCCCACAATCACCGATGTTGGACGACGTGGATCAAGTATGTACCAATGCTCACGTGGGTAGAAACAGATGAAGACCCAATAACAATACTACCGCTGACTGCGCCCAAGGTATGCTACCAGCATAAAGGAGAGGTGGACGTAGGATATAACACCAATTGTGCAAGTGTGACGGAGTTACCTGAGGGGGGAGCAGGAACAGCAGTAATAATGGACCATTATTGGGCCTGTGGAGAAAAGGCATACCATACACTGCCCCCCCTGTGGAATGGTGTGTGCACAATGGTGCACGTCAATGTACCATCACTAGTGGTACCTAAGAAGCATGTTAATGTGGCGAACTTTCCCAAAATGGATGAAGGGGACAAGAGAAAAAAGAGATCTGCACCACTTAAGGAGGAGCAAGGGAACAGGACCAACAACAATGATACTGTTCTAAATAGAAGGAAAAGACAAGGAGAGCCATTGACAGGAAATTACCTGTGGGGAAGGTCGGAAACGGAACTAACCTCCATACGGCCAGAACACAGACTATTCAGCAGAGCAGCAATGTTCTTCTCTTCAACAATACACCCGGGACTGCAGGCTTACGCAAACGCGAAATGGCTCCAAATAACTAGATGGGAACTAATGATGACCATCAATTCTACAGTAAATGGGTTTAACGCAATAAAAGAGGAGCTGCGAGCTATAAGAATGGTAGCACTCCAGAACAGATATGTATTGGACCTTCTCACAGCAATGGAAGGAGGAGTTTGTGCAAAGATAGGACAATCATGCTGCACGTTCATACGTGCCAACGATGCTGATAATTGTACACTGACTGAAGCAGTTTCACAATTGGCCCAGATGCACTCCAAAATGATGGATGAAAGTAACGGTGTAAACAAGGATAAGAGCTGGTTCTCAATATTATGGTCATGGATGCCATCCTGGCTGTCAGATGGACTGAAAATAATAGTGGGTTGTACTATTTTGGCTGGAGCTACGCTGATCATAATTAGATTTTGGAAGGCCCGGAAGGCACGCACCACTGACGAGTTGCTTGAAATGGTGGGAATGCACCCCCTGATGCCAGCAGATGACGGCCAACATACAGGTGTGATAATACAGGAGAGGGAGAAGCTGCGCACCCAAATAATCACCAACCATCTAGACCCACCATCAGTGAAGATCGAGAACCCAAGAAACCCCAGGAGTTACATAGGGAAATGGGTATACTGTACTCCTGGAGGAACCTGTGAATATATGTATTGGTCATTTGAAGATCACGTGAACCATTATGGACATCTAGGAGGAATAACTAAGATATGGCGAGTAAGAGGAGATAACGAGAAGGATATGTTTGTGGTCGACAAGTCGACCAGAGGGGGGACTGAAGTGGGAGAATGGAAGACCAGGCTCCCGTCCTTCACCTCTCGCGCTTGGCCTAGAGGGTCACGACCCAGACACCCGCCACGAGAAGAGTTTGTCCATTTACCAGATGACCAAATACCCTGGTATAGGAACATACGGATGTGTCCATCTGCCTGCCCAACAGCCCGCACTGGCCATGCCGACACCTGCGGCACGGACCAACTAGACTAAAATCTACACGTCGTTAGAGATGCCATGACGACCTAGACAACGGGAAGCACCTCTGCACAAATACACACATTGGACATTCCCACACCGATCTACACGAAGAATATACTCATTGCTATGACGTAGGCGACAGGCATATTCACGGACGTGCATCTTTATTATTTTTACATAGGCTTTCAGAATGCAGAAACGCAAGACGCGTCATGAACTCATTTACAAAGCTTGCTCACGCTTTTCTTGAAACTAGTTACCACTATAAGAACTATAATGAAGACACGATACTGGTCATGGAACTATATGCTACTATAACTTAAAGCACCCATGCACCAACCGGATCACTTATGCACCAGGCCCAAGTAGGCCTCAAACAAGAGCTCCCGTGGACGTTAACAAAGCAAGAGTCTGGTTGCTGATCCTGCCGAATGGGCCCGGTGAAACAACCAGCCAAGGTCGCGATGTTGCAAACCCACATTCCAAGAACAAAGCATCAAAGGCACGATGTTGCAGCCTCGCACTCCGTGCACCAACGTTAAGGTCACACCTGCAAATTAAACCAGACACACAGTGGAAAAGCAATATTAATTGTGCAGAATTCTGCCTCGAACACGGTCCCTCCCCACGTGACCAAGCCGAACCTGACGAGATGCCAAACCCAGGAGAGAAAAGGTGTCTGGATCCCTCGCTACGAGACACAGGCAGATACACTTGAAAGGCTCAATGGACATCTGCGACAGTGGGAGCGGTCAGCCTTCCAACTATGAATAAATCCTCACATTGTCTGCACGTACCCATATTGAAACATTGTTGCAATCGCAGGTACACCGAGAGCTGGGAACAACGGTGGTCCCAGGCTGGGAAGCTCACGGGTGCACCAATCAGAACATGGGGCTCTTATCTCAGACGTCAGTAATATTAACCAATCCTCAGGAGTCTTCATGTAACAATTTTCATGTATCTAATTGTAGGGACAACCCAGATATATCACCTGACTACCCTTTGTCCAGTTACATTGTCCTCTATATGTGCGCTATACTAACCCTACCACTCGAGCAACCAATTAAGAGTGGTGATAGGTTTTTTGTTAACTTTCTGAAGTGACGCGGATAGCGCGTCATAATGCAGTAAAAAGGGCCTGCGAGCCCCACGATTGTGTGTGTGTCAGGACGGACGCGTACGTTCCTTGACCCATCCCTGCCGTTTTTGTCTAATAAACAGCAGAGTCACCTTGCTCCTTGTGTGTGTCTCGCGCTCTGTCTCAACTGGGATACACGGGAGGAGTTGGGGCTTCCCTGCCTGGAGGTCCGCGGACGGCCCGGCCGAACCCGGCAGAATTTCCCCCCCCCCCCCCCGACACCGGCATGGGACGAAGCAGTGGCCAATGAAAAAGAATGCCAGAGGTTGGGGGTGTTACAGTATTCGTTACTTAAGTAACAAAAGGGGGGAAATGTATGGGAGGACAGGTCCAAGAGACACCCTCTCCCCTACAGTCCCCACCTTGTGATGTCCATGACTCATCAGGGGACCCCCTGCCACTAGGGCCCAGGTGGTGGGTGGACCACTGGCCGACACATTGACCAAACGTACTGTATTACGCTAGGTCATGGAAACCATTTTGAAAACCAGAACGCCATCTAAAGACATGATTCCTCGTGCGCTGCAGCACGGCCCCCACCGTCAGAGAGTCCTCGCCTATCCCTGTTGCCTCCGCTCCCTGGCACATCTGCTGAAAGCCCGTTCCCACGAACAGTCGGACATGAGCTAGTGTTAGAGCAAACACTGTATCTTTCACCTTCCGCAGTGCATTATCCTCAGCGTGACCCGGGTAGCGGGGCTGGCTTGGAAAATAGCTGTAAATTGTCCTCGATGAAACAAAAGCCTCGATCTTATACCAAGAAACTGTTTATACACACATATATACATATATATATATACATATATATATACATATATATATATATATATCATTACAATGATATCCCTTCTGAACGACCCCCTTGTCAAAAATCTACAAACACTGTAAGAATAGAAGAATGTGTTATTGTGTGACAACATGGTCACGATACTCAAACCCCCTCAGGTATGTGCACACACTCGGTGCCCCTGGCCTCCTACTATGTGCTTATCTAGGGGTAATGTAAAGAGAGTGATACCAAGTCCTTATGCCATGACTACCCTGATGCTGCTAGAGTACAAAGGAACACAAGCTCGATAGTATTGTAAACTCATGTAAATTGCTTAAAGAGATACATAGAATGCCATCAAATGTGAATGTACGAGTTTAACGTGTATTACTGCTGTCAACCATATTGGTCTGTTGCTCCTGCGTGCTCCACCAACCCTAATGCTACCTCTCGTATCGTGTTTACCATATAATGTAAGAGCTGCTATTTTTGCAAATACTTACCCTTTAGTGATTAATAGAAATGTTGGTATAGTTAACATGTTTTGAAATTACTATGTATCGGTGCAAAGAATATAGCCGTGTAACCCTTTAGAAAACCAATAAGCATTATACATTATACGAATCCCTTTGTTTTCAACATATTTTGCAGCATACGACAAGAGTATCATCGTGGGCATATCCAAGGTCACTTCCCCTCCCTTCCCATTGAAGCCTGCCAGAGAGAGAAAAGGCCCGAGCTACACCGCCTCACCTCCCTCAATTCGGCTGGAGCCGCTTCAAGCATTCATGTCGCCCCGCAGCATTACATAGCCACGACCAGCCACCTGAATTATTTACAGCCCAGCAGTAAAACCCGGCCATAACCAAAGGCCACAGGTGCCCCCTCAGAGGTCCCACGACCCACCAGGTCACCCCAGATTAATGACGTTTGTAAAACAAGACACCTAATATTGCACCAACATTGTGTAAAAGCATCTGTCATTACTTCTAACGAGACCTAAAGCTCTGACAGCTCACCCCGTGCCCTGAGACCCGACCCCATGGCCCATGATACCTAGTCAATAGGAAAACAGCAATCATGTATTGATGTATCGTCAAAATATTCCATCTAATGTGCATTCCTCCTGTGTTGTATTAACCTGAAGAAAAACCTATTGTAGGATTTACAGGATAACTGACATTGCGGCTTTGAATGAATGGGGTGTGCATGGCCAATAGGGCAGAAAGCCAAGAAAGACGTCCATCAATGACACTGACCACGCCTGGCCTGACAGCACCTCGCGGATGAGCCCAGCTGACCTGCCCACCCCACGTTGGCACCCGGCGGTGTCCACCAACCACGAAGCGACGCATCACAGCTGCATAAATAGTTAGTCGACGCCACCCAATCCCCATGTACATGTGCCCCCTATAGTGTGTAGGTGCCTATGACACTTTTTGTAAATATAAACGCCTGTCTTTGCGATTGTCAGACAGAGCGCTCTCGGAGTTTGCAGAGTTCTTTGCATGCCCTATTTGACTTAGATAAACTTCCATTAAGCTCACCCACACTTGGTCCTAGCTTTATTTCCATTCTGGGAGAGTCCATTACTGCCTCTCATTGCGGGGAGGGTCGTGCTATCTGGGGACGCTCGCTTTCACTACCTTCCCCTCCGCTAAACTCCTTTCCATCAAACTTCCACTATCTAACACGCAAACCATTCTCCTACACATTACCTATAGACCTCCAGGTGCCCTACCACCCTCGAAGAGGATATCTCTCTCTTGCTTACCACGAACACCAAACCCAATTCTCAAATTATCATCATAGTTGACTTCAATCTGGGACTCAATGACCCAAATGACAGTCATGCTACCTCTCTCAATGATACCATCACTCACTTAGGCCTAACTCAACACATCAACAAAACTACACATACTAAAGGAAGATCTCTAGATTGGCTAGCAGATGCTAATTGCAACCTCTCACTGACAGATAACACCCCGTGCGCGTGGACAGACCATCACCTCATCACCTTCGCGATACCCAAAACCTCACCTAAAACAAAACTCCCTACCAGGACACCCCAAATAATGTCCAGAAACAATCGTAATATCACCATAGATATCAGACCGCTCCTCATGCCCATCACTAAAGCTAACCTGCCTACTCAGAGTGACAACCCATCTGCCCTGGTAGATCTCTACAACACCACGCTGGAATTTGCCCTCAACCAGATAGCCCCTCTCAAAAAACGAAAGGCCAAACCTATTGCCCCCACAAACAAATGGTTCTCAGCAGAACTGAAAGATCTCTGCAACATTAAAAGAGCGGCAGAAACCAACTGGAGAAAACCCCCCCTCTCCCACCACTAAAGATAAATTCTCATTGGCAGCCTCCTCCTACAAATCTACTATCTTAAATGCTAAAAAAGAGATGTATAACTTGAGAATACACAATGCCAAATCTGGCACGAAATAACTATTCTCTATTCTAAGAGAGCCTGAATTACCATTACCACCCACTGAGGACTGCATCAAGGATAAAGCCTGGTGCAATAATATCCAACTAGCCCTATCTAACAAAATTGCCCTTCTACAAGCCAAAATAGAGTAAAAAAAAAAGAAAACCTCTCTGCTAAAGACCACCTTAAAAGCAATAAGAGCCGCACCATTCCCGACTACTCCCTTTTCCACTTTTCCCCAGTCACTGAGGATGAATTTGTAAAGATAATTGCCACCCTTAAACCTTCTAATTGCAAAGGTGACCCATGTCCGCCTCAGTCGTCAAGGATGGAGCCAAAGATCTAGCACCATTTATCACCTCACTGATTAACTCGTCCCTTTAAGATTCAGCTGTTCCCAACAACCTCAAAGAAGCCTGGGTCCTCCCCCTCCTTAGAAAACCCAATCCAGACCCCAATACTCTCACGAACTACAGACCCATCACAACAGTACCTTTTCTCATCAAAATACTAGATAGAGTGGCTTACCTCCAAATACAACAACATTTGGAAGACAATAACCTTCTAGGCCTGCGACAATCCGGCTTTAGAACCAGACATGGGACCGAAACAGCCCTCCTGGATCTAAAAATCCAAATGGACGAAGCCAAAGACAAGGGCAATCTGGCCATCTTGCTCCTGTTGGATCTGTCCGCTGCCTTTGACACTTCTCCTCGGCTGCCGCATTCTCTCAGAATGCCACTAAATGGATTCAGTTATTCTGATAGATCGACTGGGGTCTTCGCCCCATCAGCTGCCGCTGACCCTGTCCCAATCCATTGTTGGAGTTCCCCAAGGCTCTTGCATTTCTCCTACACTTTACAACTTCTTCACTAAGCTTCTCTTTGACCGCCTTGATGATCTGGGTGTCAGCTACACGAATTACGCAGACACCCGGGTCCTCATCACACTCACTGGGCGCTATGACGAAGATGATGCTAAACTCAATGAAATTTACCTAGAAATTCAAGCCTGGATGGCCACACACAGCCTCTGTCTTAACGATGACAAGATGGAACTGCTCATCGTAGGCTCTTAGGCTCGCCTCAATAAATTGGACACCAGATACCAATCTTTCACCATTGATGGCAACGTCATAAAAGTCTCCAAAGAGGTCAAAACACTAGGTGTGTACCTTGATTCCACCCTATCACTGAAAAAACAAATAAATGCCACCGTTTCATCTACCACCTATACCAACAAACGTATTAGTTCTTGCAGGCCATTTGTATCCACTGCGAGCTGCCTCACCTTATCCAGAGCTGAGCATTGATATTATCCAAGCTAGATTATTGCAATACACTCTTCCCTTGGCACCACTACCAAAAATCTGAACAGACTCCATATCTTCCAAAATAACGCCCTTAGATGCGCACTCAACCTCCCACGTAAAGCCCTTATCTCCACGGCCAGCAAGGAAGCCCACTGGCTCCCTATCCGCGACAGAATCAAACTAAGATCCCTTTTAATTACACACAAATGCCTGTCGCTGACTGCCCCACGATACTTGTCTGACAAATTCTCTAGACATGCCTCGTCCAGACCCACCAGAACCTGTACCTGCACCAACTGCAGATTCCAAAATTCAATTTAAAAACTGCAGGAGGTTCTAGCTTCCCAGTTCTTGCCGCACAATGCTGGAACACACTCCTGCTATCTATCAGATCGGAAGCCTCCTTCTGGCCCTTCAGAGCCATGGTGAGATTGTGGCTCTCTGCCTAATCTATTGTTACCCGCCCATTCACTGATCAGATCTCCTTACATCTCCACCGTACATGCTAGCCCATAAATGAACTGTACAACCCTGTAACCTGGTCCTATACTGTCTACTGCACTTGTATCTTGTCACCTACTGTATTCTTCTATGTACCATTGAATGTATGCAGTTTTGTCGCGCAACGATATGTAACCATGTTGTCCACAGGTTTTAATGCGCCCAGCTACCTGAGGGTTTGGCTGCGCTCTACAAATAAACAAACTAAACTACAGCCGAATCAAGAAGGTCAACACATATTTCAGACGGCAATATGATCTTCATATAAACATATAAGTAATATTTACAAAACGCTGATATGGGCTGATGTTAAAACAATCACTTAAACACAATTCATTTTGGCAATCACTAAAAAAGGCATGTTATCCCATGCCACGCTTGCGCCTGTTGTAATAACTTCATCGTATGTGAGCACTGACAAGAATAATGAAATACCCCTGAAAGATGGTACCACTTGTTAGAGTGAACGCGTAATTCGTGCCTTCAAAAATCCCTGTTGACTGTAGCACGTAGGCCAAACTACACGTAAACTCAGAGAGATTAGTGGAGCATAATAGTGGTGTTCACGCATTCAACACAACATTCAGTGTGTCAAACCACTCTGAGTGACGGTATGTTTATGGGCATTAAGGACTAGTATTGGAAGGCGTGAATCATCCGCAATGGAGTGACAAAGAATTGGAACGCCTCAATCACCAAGAGGGCTTAAGAGGGCCATCAACTGTACAATATTTTTTGTGAAATTCATTTATTTTTGTTGAATGTTTAGTGATTGTACCCTTCTGTCTTTTTCCGTTGCGCCTACCTGCACTTAAAAATGCCCAATGTTGGTTGTCCTTAACCTATGTATGGTCCCCGGTGACTGTTCCATTTACTCCCCTGCGCAACCTGGTCAGAATGTCACTCAAACTCAATCCCATTTTAAGAAGCTCACTGCTTCCTGTCAAATCTGATTTCTTATCTATTGTACGTTCTTTTGTGATCAAGAGAGCATTGTTCCCCCTGTATATAAATACATTTAGAATACTGCATCTAGTACTCTTAGTTTTAATTACAAAAACATCAGCTCTGACTGTGATTCAAGCAGTGCTTTGGGCATGTGATTAGGGGTGGTTACTGATGCGTATCAATTCTGATTGTGTACGCATGCCACTCTGAATGAGAAAGAGACCACACGGCGGAGACTACCCGAGAGGGCGATCACAATAGGGGACACCATGCTGGTGCGCAACCGGAAGCCAGAGGGGAAGCTATCACTGCCATATGAACCACAACCATTGGGCGTGACCCATGTCAAAGGGTCGATGGTCACGGTCGCCAATGCAAGAGGGACTGTTACCAGAAATGTTTCGTTCTTCAAGCGCATAGAAACTGCAACCCCTGAAGCAGCCGTCAGAGATGATCCCGACCCGAGTACGGGAGT
Source organism: Ambystoma mexicanum (assembly GCF_040938575.1). NCBI lineage: Eukaryota > Metazoa > Chordata > Amphibia > Caudata > Ambystomatidae > Ambystoma > Ambystoma mexicanum. The sequence continues at coordinate 1,116,719,262 of NC_090931.1, forward strand.
GCCGGTGGAAAACGATGGGCCGCCAGAAGCTCCGGTGGCACCCGAGGACCCCGACGCCGGAGCACGCAGGTACCCGAACCGGGCGGGGCGCAAGCCACCGCTGAGGTTCAAAGACTTCTTCATGGACCCTACCTCGTAATTAAGGCAGAGGTATCGTGAAAGTTATGATGGACCCTGTTGGTCCCCATGTTTTATAATGTTGATTTTGTTTTGGGGGAAAAGGAGGGATGTTGCGTAGCAATTCTGATTGTGTACGCATGCGCGAACCGCATCGAGGCTCGCGCATGCGTAGATAAGCAGAATTGCTACGTTGCAGGAGGGAAGAGACACGTGCTGAGAAGGGACCACGCCTTTGTCCCGTTCTCTTCTAATTTAATAGAAAATATTTAACATGGTACGATTGTTTTTTGTTTTAGCACTTGAAAAAGAGGAAACATTCCTCTAACCGTGTTGTGCATTTTTTAGGGACTTTTTTATTTGTTTACCAATAATCACAATAACCTTATGTGGAATAATTGGATGTGAATAAAATCATGAAACAACTTTGCTAACCAAGCCAGGGTATTTGCTAACTGGAAACTAAGGGCCTAATTCACAGAAGTGTTTTATAATGGCAAAACCCCATTGGAAAACGCTCTGTGAATCAGGGCCCAAGTGTGTGACTTTTAAGAACATTCAGCTGCTTTACTTGGATTACATCAAATCAGCTGCTTCCTTAACACTTCAAAACTTTTCCCCATTATTGTTCAAGTACAACGGAAGCGCTCAAACAGGCTTAGCAGTCAAAGCCCTAGCAGAGGAAATAGCAAAGGTCAGTCTGGTCTGGCATACAGTGGGTGATGCATTTCTCCTCTATACTGGGACTATTGTTCTTGCACTATAGTCCCTTCTCTCTTTACAATGGTAATACATGATTAGAGCTTTGTTCATTGCATCGATGTATCTATTGTTTATGAAGCTTTGTTTCCTCTATGCAGGTACAAGGTCCATTGGTTGTTCTTCCCAAGTGATCTGCCATTTATCCTGTTACCCCAATCTTAGGAGCCGAAGATTGTGCCTGCAGGACAGATGAAGCATGCTTACCTTGACGAGGTGCAGCAGCTGCGACTTCTGTTCCTATTCGCTGCGCAGGGAATATGCCAATCTTCCATTACACTGTTGGCAAATTCTTTACAAAATCACTTATCCTCCAATGAAACTCTGAGGAAGTGAAATCTAAATGTTTCCATGTTATACTATATGGCCTTTGTATAGCGCCTACTGCCATTGGTATGCCCTCAAAACGCTGTGGGGGTGAATGCCCTTTGGAGGAACCTGGTCCAGATGTGAGGAAAGGGTTCTAAAATGCGTGTGTCAAGTAGAGCTAGTACCTCGCAATACGAGAAGGGGATTTATGATTGGGATTCTTCTGTGATTTTGGGACATGACCACATAATAACAGATCATAAAGGAAATACGGGCATTAAACTCACATGAGGGGTTTCTAGATGGTACTCTATCCGCTGACTATATTTTAAGCCCTGATGAAGACCTCACAGAGGTTGAAACACATGTCGGCTTTGTGTGTCAAAGTAACATTAAAATCTTAAGACTTTTGTAGACTTTGTATTTTGAAGAGTAATCAAATTCTCGAGAATTCGAGAGCAAAGGTGGTCAAATTTAAGTATCGTTAGTTCATAGCCAGGTGATGACTTTCCGTCTGAAGCTAGGGTAGGGTAGGGTTGGTCAGTTCTAAGATCTAAGGGGAGTCCATTCCAGAATTGTGCAGCTGTGACGGGGAAGCTGGAGCCGCCAGCAGAACTCCTTCTATATCTAGGAATCACTAAAGTGTATGCATTGGTCATTCACATAGGTCGATCAGAGGTTCTCTTGGTAACTATCTACAAGGTAGGGAGGCGCTATGTTGTTTAGCCATTTGGAGGTAAGAGAGAAAGTTTTAAGGGTTATCCTATCTTTGATTTTTAGCCAATGGGTATTTATTCTAAGTGCAGAGATATGATCTCTATTCGGGATATTTAGAGCTGCTCTAAGGGCGTTATTTCGGAGCCTTTGCAGTTTATCAAGAATGTACTTATTAGATCCTGCATATAACGCATTGCAATAACCCCGTCGGGATAGAATAAGTGCATTGGCAAGTCTAATGCGGCTAGTCTCAGATAGGAATGGTCGGCAAGCTCGGATCAATTTGCATGTGTATGCTGTGGAGGATGCTAGGACGTTAATTTGTTTCTTGAATGTGAGTGCTGAGTCGAGATAGACACCAAGGGTTTTGACTGTAGGCATCACTTTGATGACATTATTGTCGATGTTGAATGAGGCATAACTAGGGTTGAATTTTTTAATGGCTATCTCAGAGCCTAGAATCAGTAGCTCTGTTTTGTCGTCATTCAGGCAGAGGCCGTGGGATGCCATCCATGCCTGAATGAGGAGATATATCTTGTTTACTAAAGCTGAATCTTCCAGGAAGTTGCCCGAAAAGGGGATGAGGATCTGAGTGTCATCTGCGTAGTTAGTGTAGATGACACCCAGACTGTCCAACTTGTCAAATAGGGGCTTAGTAAAGATATTGTACATGGTAGGAGATACGTATGATCCTTGGGGAATGCCACAGGTAACTTGTATAGGGTCAACTGCTGCTAAAGGGGAGAAGACTCATTGTACGGTTAGCAAGGAAGGATTGCATCCAGGTTATGGCATCACTTGAAAAATAGGCAGCTGAGGTGGTTGCATAATCCTGCATGATCTACCAGGTCGAAGGCCACCGAAAGGTCAATGAGGAGTAGCATAACTGATTTGCCATTGTCCTTCAACTCGTCAATTTGGGTCTTGAGGTCAATCAAGGCTGTTTCTGTACCATGAAGGGGGCGGAAGCCATATTGACGGGGGCATAATAGGTTGTTAGCTTCCAAGTAGTCCTGGATTTGTATATAAGCTACTTTGTCGATAATATGAAGTAAAAATGGGACTGTAGTAATAGGTCTATAGTTAGTTGGTATAGACAGGTCAAGAGTTTGTTTTTTGAGATAGGGAAGCACCCAGGATTGTTTGAGATTGTTGGGCACCAGGTTCGACTTAAAGGATGTGTTAATGAGCTTCGAGATGAAGGGAGCTAAATCTCTGGCTGCATCCTTTATGATTTGGACTGGGCAGTTGTCACCTATGCAGTTAGAAGGTTTCAGTGAGAGTATAATTGTTTCTGTCTCGAGTATGGATATTTTTTTTTTACTGAATATTTTGTTATGTATGGCCTTGGGCTTAGGCCATTTGCTTTAGTTCATGCTAGCACCCTCCAACCAGCTCAAAGGTTGAATCTTTCTTGACCAGTTCGCACAGACATAATAGGGTGGTAGCTCGACCCGATAGCAGCCCACTCAATTTAGATTTAGTTGTGATAGATGTATGGTTTCCAGGATGTTCAGAAGGGAATTGTGTCATGTGGAATGTCAAACCAGATGTTGAAGTCTGCTAGTATTGCGAGTAGTGGCTGGGAGACCAAGATGGCTACTATAGAGCCGCTAAGGGTCTCTGAAAAGCATCTATTGTAACCTGGGGGTCTGTATATGAGTAGGAAGCTGTGGGTGTTCAAGGGGGTGGGCAGAAATGTTATCAGGAGGAATTGGCAGTTTAGGTTGCAATCGTGTTCCTCCAAGTGAGAGATGGAGAGGTAGGATTTGTAAAGAATGGCAATGATATGTAGTATGGTCAGGGAGGCCTCATGTGTAATGGGACGGAGGTCTTGTGAGAACCAGGTTTCGGTTATGAAGAGGATATCTGGGATGTTAGATGAAATTAGGTCATAGATGATGTGGCGATTTTTTGCAACGGATCTGGCATTGATCAGAATCCACTTTAGCCCGCTGAATGGCGAGTGTTTGGGGTGAGGGTTGTAGATTCCGGGAGGGAGTTGGGAGTGGAGGGGGGGTGGAAGCTACCGGGTGGATGGAGTTGGGATGGTTTAGATGATTGGGTGGATGAAAGCTATTGCACTGATAGATGCCTAGAAGGTGGGGGGTAGCTAGTGCATGACTCGAGTATGTTGTCTATTGGAGTCAGAGAGGGGCAGGATGGCAGGTTTGTGATGCATTTGAATGTGAGATGACTCTCTCTCAGCGGGTGCCTGGGTTCTCCAGGGTGTGAGGGGTGATGATTGCCAAGAGTGATGTGTGTGTGTGTGTGTGTGAAAAATGCAGGCAGGGTGGGTAAATGGGGGTTGTAGTTGTTACTAAGGGTGGAATTGTGCGTGGGTGGTGAGGAGGGAGACCGTTGAATGAGATGGGATGGTTGATGTGGATTCTGTGCTGGGTAGGGGGTTGAAAGGCAGTGTATGGCTCTGAGGGAGATTACAGTCTTGTTTCCAGTTGAGCTGGGAAGGGGGTCTGGTGACAGTCTTCCATCGGATGTGAGGGAGTCTTCTGGAGATGTGAGTAAAGAGGTATCTGGAATTTATGCCTGGTAGAGTATTTAGCAGGTTGACGAGTGACTTCACTGGGTTGGGTGTCTTGGGGGAGGCTGTAAGGGAGTATGTAGGAGGGACCTAAGTCTGGATGTAATATAGGGGGGGTTGTAAAGAGAATGCACGGAAGGCACAGAGTCTGTTCTTTGGGAGTTTAGGTGGAGCAGGGGGCGTGTGCGTGAGGGTAGGAGGGGCGGCTGAACACAGGACGATGGCAAGGATTCTTTGAAGAGTGTTTAGGAATGCAAATCATGAGTCTGAGTAGTAAGGGTGAACGAGAGCGAAGTAGTAGAGCGATCCCAAGAGGGAGGGGTCTGGTGGAGGGGATGGTGATGGTAAGGTAGCCTAGATGGGGGAGGGAATGATGTAAAAGGTGATGCAGGAAGGGAGGTCAAGGCTTGACGGGGGTAGGACATGCCCTCTTGTGAGTGCTAGGTTGGATTGGTAGAGGTGGCATGTAAGGATGGGGTATGCACAATGTGTCACAGTGTTTCTGGAGCGCCACTGCGCACCTCTAACTTTCGAGCTGCTTGGCATGGCAAGAAGCCCAAACCCTGGATACCAAAGCACTGCACGTATGGCAGGGCAGAACAAAGACAGAGTTCAATTGTGATACCCACACCCAGCGTGGGGTTTCAGAGGAGCGATCCAGCGGCAGAGCCCACCTCTACAACGCAGGAGTGGCCGAGCACCCGCTGTGTGAGGAAACTAAGTTCTAAGCAGACTCAACCTAGGAAAACTGTAAAGTTATGTTGATGAACCATCATGGTAGCAGGATTCAGTTATGTTACCCTGATGGGCACTGTCAGCTGAAAAGATGCAATGTGTTGGGGTATGACCCTAGGGAGATGAGGAAGCACTGTGGAAGGAAAATGCAATGTGGCAGAACTCGATCTCAAAATTCAAAATGCAAGCAGATACAATCTAGCAAGCCCTGTGGGAGGAAAGTGGAATTTGGCAAAACACTGCGACAGCAAAATTCAAAATGCAAACCAACCCACTCTAGTGAGTCCAATGGGAGGAAAATGGAATGTGTCAGAACACCACGATAGCAAAATGCAAAATGCCAACAAACCCAATGTAGTGTGTTCTGTGGGAGGGGAATGCAATGCAGCAGAACACCACAATGGCAAAATGCAAACAGACCCAATCTAGCGAGTCCGATGGGAGGAAAATGCAATGTGGCAGAACACCATGATAGCAAAATGCAAACAGACCCAATTTAGTGAGTCCGATGGGAGGAAAATGAAATGTGGCAGAACACAACAACAGCTAAATGAAAGCATATCCAATCTAGCGTGTTCTGTGGGAGGGAAATGCAATGCAGCAGAACACATTAACAGCAAAATGCAAACTGACCCAATCTTGCAAGCCTTGTGGGAGGAAAATAGAATGTCTTAGAACACTACAGCAAAATTCAAAATGTAAACCGACCCAATCTAGCAAGCCCTGTGGGAGGAAAATGCAATGTGTCAGAACACAACAACTGGACACTTCAAAATGCAGAAGTGCAGCAATGGCGTGGTCTCCTACCTGGTTGTAGCTGCAGACTGTGAGGGCGAGACCCCACAGGGATCGGGCACCCATGGCAAACAGGCAAACAAGGACGTTGGTCACCCAGAGGAGAGTCTTTTGCCTGAGGCCTCTGCCCTTGATATGATAGTTTATTTATATAGCGCCTATACACAATGTGTTTCAAAGCGCTTCAAGGCAAGGGAGGGAACAAGGGAAAATACAATGACATTTTTACAGGCCATGAACAGTAAGGATGTGAAATTAACTATCGTACTCAGCCTGACAACATTTCAGATAGTGCAAGAGCTGAGACAGATAAGCAAGGGAGGGGGAGAGTGGGAAGGAAATGGAAACAGACAGGCGACTACCGTACTAGGCATGACGACATTTCTGGTAGAGCCGGAGAAAAACAAGAGGTGAGGGAGAGGGGTTCAGAAAGGTAGGGGAGGAACAAAACAAGCGACTATCATACTAGGCATGACGACATTTCAGATAGTGCTGGAGGGGTGGTGGGGAGGAAAAAAAACAGTAAGGGAGGGGGCAGGAGACAGACGAGGTTGCTATCATACTAGGTCCAGGGACAATTCTGATAGAGTAAGTGCATAGAAGAAAGTACGGGGAGGAGATAGGAAAAGGGAGAAGGGAAAGGAAGAGAGAACAGAGTTAGCAGTCAAAAGAGTGGAGAAGCAAGAGGGGAGAGTGAATACAATTGCAGAAGTCAAGTATGCCCAGTGGGATCCGCTGAAGAAAGCCGCCAACCTTGGAAAGCTAGCCAATCAGGGTGCAGCAGGGTGGGATTGGGCAGAGGAGGGAAGGAAACACTGCGGCTAACGTGCAATCCGCTCCAGGTCTAGTGCCTTTGAGCTTATGAATGGGAGAGGGTCCAAGTGGGCCGTGGGCCCAAAAGCTCTTCTTAAGGAGGCAGATGCACGTAAAACAGTCCAGCATAACTTCTATCGTAATGAGGAAGAGATTCACCAGTACCACCATATGCACACCACAGAACCCGGGGGCTGCAGAACCCAGGCGCTGCAGCTTAAACAGCGTGCTGGACAAAGGCTTTGCTAGAGGAGGGCTGGGGGGCTATAGCACTGCGTCTTTTGGTTTTCGTCTCGGATAGAAGCTCATGGGCTACAACCCAAAGGCTAGCTAGCCCCGAGTCCCGGCATTACCGTAGCCCCAGATCTTTTCCAGACTTAGCAACACCCCTGGTGCTGGAGAAGATAGCCTATGCCCAGTCGGAGTTAAGACTTGAAGTGGGTGAATATCTCATAATACACTGCCTGGCCCAGGCACTCGCCAGTGTTGGCTTCTACCACTAAGGCGGTCTTCCCAGACACGTTCAGAGAGCACATGTGCGGGTAACAGGCTTTCTTCTTGCCACATGTGCCTAGCGCCAGCATCAGAGAGCAAATGCACCAGGTAGGGTGTGTGAGGAGAGAGATCTGAATCATGGGGTTGCAGTCAAGGAGAGGCACAGACTACTGAGTACTGTTGCACAGGACTGAGTTCAATGTGAAGTTGTGTATGCTGCACAACCTGCTTGATGGGCAGATGAAATGCCTAGGCCACCCACCCACCCCCCATACATACATTAGTGGGGAAGGACAGCTCTGTCAGCAAGGCTGGGCAGGTCACAGCACTGTGCCATTATGATCCCCACATCCAATCCTTACCAATTCCCTCCAACCAACCACTGCTTCTATCCTGCCTACTTCCCGACCAATTCCCACGTCTTTTCAAGGCAAGACAGGAACTGACGCCTCACCACTAATTGGAGGGATGAGTACCTTCAGTGGAAGCAATAAAACGTGATGATCAAGACATGTTTCGATCTCACAAAGTCTATCTGTACAGTTCGAAGTGCTCCCAGTTAATGTAGGCCGAGAATCCCATAACTCACTCCAGTAGGCCACCTTTAAATCAGTCACGGAATAACAGTAGACACAAAAAACAGACTACCTGTCCTTACCTATTGTCCTATATATGCGACAAAAACAATAAAACAATAGATTAACCAGAGAGTGGCTGTCCCTTATGTATCACTCAGAGGCGTTTCTAGGGGGAATGGGGGAGCTGATGGGGATATAACCCTGGGTAATTTGGTTGTAGCCCAGAATATAAACTCTGGGGCTAAAACCAAAAGGCTAGCTAGACCCAAGTCCCGACACTGATCTTTTCCGGAGCTAGCCACACCCCTGGTATAATTTATATATTTGAACACGTCAGAAAATTCAAGGTTACAGTGTTTCACATAAGTATGCGATGGGAGCATCTATTATGAGATTGGAAAAAAGGAGAGAAATATTGACACTAATTTATATTATAGTCATAAATCACTTTATTGCGTGTGAAAATATAAATCTGTGCAAGCGTTATTTACATTGTTTTTGAATGGACTATATATGTAATTGAAATGTATGTGTTCCTTAGTGAAGGGGGCATAACCGTTATAATGTACCTGTTTCACTATGTAGTTGCAAAATTGTACAAAGCACAGTGCAATTAAAACAACAGTAAACAAACCCCCTGTTTGTCACTCACATGTACTTACCTTTTATGAAGGTTCCTGAAATGGTGGCCCTTGCTATGATACAGAAAAGAGACCTCGGTGACTTTGCTTTGGCCCCCTATGTGCCAGTAGAAAGAAAGCCTGCTTGCTTTTTATGTAGAGGGCTGTGAATCGCCGTCCTTCACCGTTTTCTGTCAGGCCCATTACATGCCTTGCTGAGGTCTTTCTGTGCAGCCCAGCGATTCTGTTTACGCCCCTTTGAGGGATGAGGGATGAGGGATGGAGGGCAGAGGAGCAGTTGTAGAGGAGAGAGACCGAGCCGCTGACTGACCTGCACGGGTCAGCTCGGCAAAGAAGCCTGCCCCAGTGTTCCCTCGCTCATCAGAGTTGCATGACTGCGAAGACGAGGTAGGAAGGGGTTTGAGGAAACTGCTTCCTAGAATAGTCTATCCAGGCCTACCCAGATACCTGTGGTGTTGTCGTTTTAAGAATGAGTGTCATGACTACATGTCAATAAAAAGAGCCTCAGCCAGCACGTGCCACAGAAGGCGGCAGACTCCATGAATGGCACTTTTGTCTCTGTACCTCATTATTGGGCCTGCATGATGATCCTGTGTGATCTCAGCCCTGCTACCCTGGCCTACATGCTCATGCCATGTGACCATGGTTACACAGCCACCGCTGATCTGGGTGCCGCCAAATCAGCATGTGTGTTTCCTGGGAGCCTCCAGGCCACTGTCATGCTGTTTGACAACAACCCAGTTGCCAGCCCAGGAGCCCCCAGCAACTGATGTCTTGACGTGTGAACACAGCAATCAGGGTGATCCCTGCAACTGTTTCTGCCGTGTGACCACAGCAATGTATGTCCCTACTGGGTGCCCCCAGCACTGACCGGGCTGGCCTGTGTGACGACAGGTCTGTTGCCGTCCGCTGCACCTTTAAAGCACAAGCCTGCTAAGTACATTGGGCGTAGTTAGTGACGACGGGCAATTGGAGGAGGGAGAGGGCCCGCCAGTTAGTTCCGGTAACCTTACGAATAAAGAAAGTCCTGTTACACGTTCCTCCGGCTCTACATCCTTACTGGTTTGCAAGCGGCCGATCCCAGCCAACATCTGGCGACGAGGCCTTCTCCACGTGAGAGCCGGACTCCTCCTTTGCGGGTGACTCCCACCGCGCGCCCTCCAATGCTCCGCGGCCGGTGTTCCCACCGGGCCGCCATCCTCCTCCATACGCTCTGCATCCAGAGTCCGGCACCCTTGCCAGCCAGCTCTTCCGCTACAGGTGCCCGCCTTGCCTGCAATCCACCTCCGGAGCCCAGACACACTCGGGGAGAGGCACCCGACACTGCTCCAGCCCAAAGATCCATCTCCCTGGGGGCTGAACCGGCACACCAATACCAGCGGGCAGCCGCTCGAAGAAGGCGCGGGCCCGCTCGCTGCTGCTCCGTCACATGGCTCTGAAGCAGCGAGACCGCCGCCTTCACACAAGCCTGTCACGGCTCCTACGGTCCTCCAGGCAGCGCACGTGACAACGGAGGCCATATTTCCTTGGTCTGGGCACAAGGAGCATGCCGGGAACATTTACTCTTGTACAGGTGGCTCAAGGCCCGTGTCACACTGTACATGCTCTGGAAAATTAACCCTTGCACGTCTGGAACACCAACCCCTGCATGTGTGGCTCAAGATCTATGTCACACACAGGGTGGGCTCTGGAAAATTAAAAACTTGTGTGGGAGAACACACACGCCACATCCTGGAACTGTCCACTCTCCTCCCCTGGAGACCCCAGGTGCCCGAGCACGAGCAAGCGGTTTGAACCCCCACGGTACTGCAATAGACCCCATCAGCACACCACACAGCCTACCAGTGTTTGCCTCATCACCGGCACACTCACCGACCACCATGAGCAACCCACCATCCCCACCGCCAGCCCGCAGCATGAAATTCATCCAGCTGCGCATACCCCTTCCGTTCTCCATCCGGACCGAGTATGGACCGAGTGGATGGAGGACTTCCACCATTTCGTCAGAGGCTCGGGGGATGGTGACACGCCCCACTTGCGTGATGTCTTCCTCAATTTGGTGGGGGGGGAGGTGAAAGCAATCGTCAAAACCATTCCAATGGCCGACCAACCTGATTTCGCCTCTCTAATCGCCGTACTGGACAGGCTGCTCAGCATCAAACCCAATCGAGACTGAGAGATACCTCTTCAATCAGTGCATGCAGAAGTCACAGAAGGCATGACTTCCTCTTCAATCAGTGCATGCAGAGGTCACAGAAGCAGAAGTCACAGAAGACCAGGGATGAATACATAACCCGCCTGAGAGTCAAGGGGGCCCACTGTCAGTTTGATGCTTTCTCACTGGACGAGGCCATTCGATTACGCGTCATTGAAGGCTGTCTGTCACCCACGCTCAAGAAACAATTGCTAAAAAAGCCCCTCACGATCCCAGAAGTAAGTGAACTTGGCAGAATATTCGAAAGGGTTGATGCCCAGGCGGCATCGATGGCAGGCACGCCTACAGCAAAGCAGGACACCACTGAATTCATCGCTGCAGTTCAGTAACCCACCTCACGACCGGGGGACAGGGGCGGCGCCCCTTACAGGCAATTCAACCAACAAGTGCCGAGACAACCGACAATGCTACTGATGTGGCATGGCATTTCCGCACTCTGGGTCCTGCCCGACCCTGTTGCAAAGGTGCGCCAACTGCGGGAGAGAGGGTCATTTCCAGTCCATCTGCAGGAAAGGCAAGCCGTTCCCTACCATGAGGCCCCAGATGCCCTCCAGAATCCCTTATCGCCCACCGCAACCTCAACACTTCCAGCAGAGATTCTACCAGCCCAGCCCACGAAGGTATGTCCGGGCTGTCGATGAATACCACTTTCAAGACTATCCCCAGGGCTATGCATACCACGAACAAGCACCTCAACTGACCGCCGAGTACGATGACCCCCCCCCCCCCGAGGGGTACCAGGAAGACGAGGTCATCCAAGACAGCACGGAGGCCAAGGAAGCCCCAAGGATGCCCCAAGGATACAGGTCAAGATGGGCAACTGCTTTTTCCACTTTCTAGTAGACTCTGGTGCCACTGTGAACATCATGGGGGAACAGGAATACCTGAAGATTCCCGATAAACCGACACTTGAACTGACCTATTCGAGGATTTTTCAATGGGGCACAGCCACGCCCCTAGAGGCCATCAGCCATTTCAGACGCCGACTCCTCCTCAAAGGGCGGCAGATCGACACGACCATCCATGTCATCCGGTGCCCCACAAAATGCTGGTGCCTCCTCAGCTACTACACAGCTTCATGCCTTGGACTTAGACATTCATGACGGGCCAATGACATGATCACGCCCGTCGCTGTCGACCAGGGGCGGGAAGACGCCATAAGGACCATCACACCACCGATAGCACTCAAGCCCTCATCTCCAAAAGTGATGTCATTGTGAAATTCCCTCAACTGTGCACAGGCTTAGGAAGACTAAGAGCCCCCCCCTCAAGCTGCACATCGACCCCTCTGTGAGACCGTTGCCACAGCATCCCAGGAGAGTCAGATTCCACCTCCAAGAACCAGTCTCCAAAGAGCTCAACCAACTGCTCTCCGATGGCATCATCAAGCCAGCGACTGGGCCCACTCCCTGGGTCTCACCCCTAGTCGTTGTGCCGAAGGAAGGGGGAAGCTGCAGCTGTGCGTGGACATTAGGGTGGCCAACACCGCCATCCAGAGGGAGAGACATCCGGGGCCGTGCATCGAGGACATGTTTGTGCAATTTAACAATGCGCGCATGTTCCCCAAGCTTGACCTAGTACAGGGATACCACCAACTGGAACTGCACCCCGACACCAGAGGGATAACGACGTTCACCACCCATGAGGGACTGTTCCGATACTGGAGGTTAAACTTTGGTATCTCCTCAGTGGCAGAGATTTTTCAAGCGGCTGTGAGGCAAATCATCAGGCCAATCACTGGCGCACTAAATTACAGCAATAGCATCCTCTTGTGACGACAAGCTCCAAAACCTATTTGAAGAAAGACCGGTTTTTGCTAGCCAAAGAAGCAGCAATTTGAGAGATTTGCTGGTCAAAACCAAACCAAAGAAAAATACAAGCTACATTTCAAAGAAGCAAGGAACCTTTCCCTGTATGTCATGCAGCAACTGTAATAATATCATTAAAGGCAACACTGACGCATTCCAGAACGGGTTAAAAGATCAGCATCAAAAGCTATTCAACGTGCATGACAGAAAACGTTATATATTGCATTAAATGTCCCTGTGGCTTGTTGCGCTTTTCTGCTTGTTTGACCAATGTACGAGTTGAATGGAACGAGCATAAATCAAACATAAGAACCAAAAATCAGCACTCTCCAGTTGCTAGACATTTCAATCAAGCAAACCACCAAGTTTCACAAATGCGTTTTCAAATTTTGGAAGCCATTGATGTTTCAAACAGTGGGATAAGCATAACCAAGCAACTACAACAACGTGAAGCATATTGGATAGGGAGGCTAGACACGGTCTCCCCTCGGAGATTGAACGAAGAACTGGATCTGCATTGCTTTATTTAATTCACCTGGTGTAATAGGACTTGTGTGCTATATTGTCAAAAGAAACAGGCAAAGTGCAACACACCTGAGAGTGGACTTTAGCAGCACTGATTGGAACAACACTGCAGTATACGTATTTGTATTTTTGATACTTATTGTTGTTTTCATGAATTAGGTACAGCCATGTTTTGATACATGCTAACATAACTCATTTCTCTTGTTTTCTTGAGCAATGTAGGGTTGTAGTCAGTCAATTTTGTAGCTGTGTGAAATAAACAGCAAGTGAATGCACACAATTAATTTCACGCACTTTAAGGTAAGCATGAGTAGGCAATGTATTGAGGAGAGCTGTGTTTTTTACGGGTAATCATAAACATTCAAAAGTTTTTATAATTGTGCTTCTAAAGAATTGGTATGGACCTGTAGTCACACATTAATCAGTATTGCTTGACGCGCATGATCATGCACTCTAAGCTCAACCTAGCCCATTCATTTGCTTATCACAGCAAATGATATTCTTTACCACCCATTCGCGATCGTTTAAATGCTTTTTCACAGCGCATTGCTGCAGTGTTGTTGGAATTTCCAGACGACCTGCACTAGCAGCACCCACGTTGCCTTGGCAACCAGCAGCGTTGACCAAGTTGCGTTACGGCGCACACGTACGCTACATTACTTATATCTGCGTTACCTTGGTAACACGTAGTTTTTGGAACTGCCAACATCTCGGCAACAGAACGCATTGCGTTGCAGCAGCAAGATACAGGTGAGCGATCACAGCGGAGCTAACTTATCTGGTCCCCCTCAAATATTGATCGAGCCGAGTACTAACTTATAGTCTTGTACAACGCAGGTCCCACGTACATGAGAGCAGACGCACCAGACACACTCTCTGCACTTCAAATCCACCACGGTTATCACTGCGCTACATAAATGTATGGTATAAGTTTAACTACCTTCATGACAAGGTATGATGGTACATTATTAGTATGCATATGTTTGAATCATCTAATCTGTTTATAGTTTAATGATACACCGTATGTATTGGGATATTAGAAAGGAATTGTTTTTTAATTACTCCTGCAGAATTCACAACTGTAAGGATAGTCACATGTAGACTGGATTTGATGAATGGGATCGCACCTTGGACTCCCTTAAGCAGGACAAAATTATCTTAAGTGGCCGCATCAAAAACACGGCCTAAGTTCATCTATATGCAGGTACTGGTGCTACAATTAATCATATAGATTGCAAAACTGAACGTAAGGGTTTGGTTGAGCCAAGAGGCATGCACTAAGATTCAATATATGTGAATTAACATGTTTAACAACTTAAGATGTATGTGACTCAGATACCAAAGCACAATGTATGTAATATTGTTATTGGATACACCACGTCGACTGAAATAGGTACTTTTTGTTTGCTTTTTGTTAAGTAGAATTCGCCCTGAAGAAGGACCAAAGGTTGGGTCCAAAATGCATTGGCAATTAGCATGAATTCAGCCTCCTCATTTTAAGATGAGCCTCTAACATTAAAAGACATTAATTGCAGCATTGGCAAGTCTATTTATTTAGCCAGCTGAATGGCAATCTATGGACTATTTTTTCAACAGTATATTAATTGGATTTAATTCTGCAGTAGTCTTTACTACACCATTGGCGACCCAAGGTCTTATGCATGATTGTTCATTGGACATTATTTTTTGCTTTCAGTTTTTTCCAGTGTAAGTGTACACTGGTTGTGTTGGGTCTCACCATTAACTTCCTAAGGAAAACTTAACTACACGTCTAACCTGAATTAACCAGCAGTGCCCGCCCACACCTCTTGTCTTTAGCAACAACATCCTCGTCTTTGGGGAGTCTAAAGAGACTCACGACACAGCGCTCCTCACCACCTGCGAAGCGGTTCAGGCCACGGGACTGACGCTCATTGAAAAATGCTGGTTCAGTAAATCTAAACTGAAGTTCTTTGGGCACATTCTCGGGTGAGGGGATGATGCCTGACCCGGAAAAAGTGGATACCATCACCAATCTCAAAGAACCCAAGCAGGTAGCAGATGTGCAATCCTTCTTGGGAATGGCAGGGTACTGCGCCAGGTACAATCCGCACTACACCTCAATCACCAAACCACTCAGGAGGCTACTACAGAAAGAGGCTGTGTTTGAGTGGTCCCCACATGTCAGCAGGCATTTGAGTCCATCAAAAAGCCCTAACGGAAGCTCATCGCCTGGCGTATTTCAACCAATCCTGGCTCCCGGAAATAACAGTGGACGCCAGCCCTGTAGGCATGGGCGCCATTCTTGCACAGACAAGCGGAGCGGACATCAACCCCAGACACATCATGGCATATGCCAGCGGGGCTCTATCCACACCGGAGTCTGCCTACTCCCAGGCCGAGAAGGAGAGCTTGGCTGCAGTGTGGGCCTGTGAGCATTTCCACAACTTTATTATCGGAAAGAAATTCACACCGATTACCGACCACCAGGCACTCCTGTCGTTATTTGGCAATCCACATACAAAGATGCCTCTGAGGATTGAGCGATGGGGCATCAGACTGCAGGAGTATGACTATGACATTGTACACCGGCCTAGGGGCGACCTGAACCCGACGGACTACCTACCCCGCCACCCTGCGGGCCCTCCTGTTACACGAGCCGGTGGCATCGCCTACATTGACTACGTGGCTGCCAGCTCTCTGCTGCCTGCTCTTTCCTTGAACACGGTTGCAGCTGCGTCTGCTGCAGATCCTACCACCTCCCTCGTCATCAGCCTGACGACCTCCAATAAATGGAAGGACTACTGCCGAGCAATGTTGGCCCACGTTGTGCAAGGTTGTACAAGGAGATAGAGAGACTGGCAAGGGTACAGTCTGAACTGGCCATCAAAGACCACACCATACTCCTGAGTGGCTGCCGAATCGTTATCCCTGCCGCCCTCCGAGCCGAGTTAGTCCGGACAGACCACCAGGGACACCACGGAGCTGAAAATACCTAAAGACAACTACGCTGCCACATCTGGTTCCCGTTCCTGGATTCGCTGGTCGATGAATGGATCAAGAACTCCCTGGCCTGCCAGTGCACTGTGCCGGACGAGCCCCCGGTACCCTTGCAACCCACACAAATCCCAGAAAGGCCATGTGAGAGAGTCGCTGTTGGCTTTTACGGGCCACTGGAGTCCGGGAACTATTTCCGCCTCCTCATTGATGAATACTCCAGATTCCCTATCATCAAGAGACTTGCCACCACGGCGTTCCCTCAAGTAGCAGTGACCCTGGACGAGATACTCAGCGAATGGAGCATCCCAAGGATGATTAAATCCGACAACAGTCTGCCGTTCAACGGTCATGAATTTGAGGCACTAGCGAAGCATCTAGGGTTCAAACACCTGAAGATAACAGCCCGGTGGCCACAGGCGAATGGCATGGCAGAAGGCTTCATGACCTCGATAAAGGCGGCGCTCCAAAGGGCTTGCATCGAGGCCACAAATCCCCATCAGGCCCTCTGCCGGCTACTGCAAGATTATCGAAATACCCTGCACAAGGTCACTAACAGGACCCCCGCAGAACTGATGGTCTGGTATGATGTTCACACACGGATCGTGAGAGAGTCCTCGACCCCACGGGGCGCAGATGCCGAAGTGGCCCAGAAGGATGCTGAGACGAAAGAGAAAGCAAGGCAGGAGTCGGACGCAAGGCGCCGAGCAAAGCCCAAGGACTTCCAGATCGAAGTCCTTGTTCAACAGCCCATGGTGAAGAAGACAGATTCCCGGTTTTCCGCAAGCCCCATGTGCATCACGACCATCAAAGGGACGATGGTCACGGCACGGAATGATGACAAAGCAATCGCAAGGAACAGCTCCTTGTTTAAACACTAAATCAAAAGGGAGGAGAGCGAGTCTCCCCCGCCAGACCCGGATCAGGTGTCTAGGGAGCCACGAGATGACCTGTGGATCCCACCAGGAGGGGATGCGAGTCAAGCAAAAGGAGAGACCGGCGACCGCCAAGCCAGACCCCAGAGAATAACGAAGAAGCCATTACGCTGGGTCGAAGAATGTTGACACAGAAGTTTGAACATTTGTCCGGGGGTGGTGGTGCCGTCGGCTGCACCTTTAAGGCACAAGCCCGCCAAGTGCAGTGGGCGTAGTTAGTGACGGCGGGCAGTGGGAGGAGGGAGAGTGCCCGCCAGTTCGTTCCTGTTACCTTACGAATAAAGAAAGTCCTGTTACACGTTCCACCGGCTCCGCGTCCTTACTGGTGTCCAAGCGGCCGATCCCGGCCCACAAGGCCCAGCCGCAAACAATGGCGACAAAGGGGCCTGTAGCCTGCGATGCTGGTGCGGCTGGCTGCTATGTCTTGCTGGCAGTTTGCTCTCGGGTCGTAGTTGGGAGAATGGAAAAGAGAAGTGCTGTTGGCGCAGTCTCCCGGGCTCCTAATTGCAGAATCCTGACATGCGGGAGACGCCGCTGCTGCTGGTGGGTTGTCCTCTTGGAGCTTCAGAAGAGAAAGTCCTCTGGTGATCCTGGACTAAGCGACGGTGAGTTTTGGAAAAGCACCTACAGCTCTGTTTAAACCCAGGCCACACCAGAGGTGAATTTGCGTGTGCGCTGGGGTCAGAGCAAAGGATAATACAAGAGTAGGAACGGCCTTCAGTGTGTTGCATCACTGGAGCTAGGAGAAGCCCTCCCTGATGTTCCCGGGCCCAGCAGGCGGTGAATTTCTGAGATGCTCCTAGTTTGGTGCTTTGGAAAAGGAAGTTGCGTGGCTGCCCACATTTGTTTGAGATTTTGGCAGTCAAGCTTGGCATGCTCCAATGTCAGAGCCGAAGAGTGCCCCCTCCGTCCCTGAATGACCCCGGCTACTGGCCGGTGAATTCGGCTGTGCTCAAAATTTGGAGCTTGAAAAAGAAAAAAAAAAGAGAACCCCCCCCCTTTGTTTTTACAGGCCAAGAGATGGCGGTGAATGCCTACGCTGCGCTCCATGGCCAGGGCTGATCAGCTGATGTTCCTGCCTGAGGGAAAAAGGAGGTGTGCCTCCAGGGGGCGCTGTATGAGCCCGGGCTGCGACAGTGATTTAGATGCGTGCCGCGCTTGAAGCGAATGTGGGACATCTTTCACCATGGCTTCTGGAACTGAAGAAAGAAACCCAGCTGTGTGAAAATGGCAAAACAGGGCATTCATGTGGCTGATTTCACCAACCATGAAATACACTGCAAAAGAAATATTGATGTATGCTCATATTGGCACAGAACATGTTCTGCAAGTGTAACATGAAGATGGAAAAACAGAATTGGAAATTCACATGGTATTGCCATGTCCTTTGCGCCCTGCTCAATGCCAATATTGTAAACTTGAGTTTGCACACAACAAAGTGCGCGACCGTGAAGATTACTGTGGCACTCAAACAGAAAGTTGTGGTCACAATGTTAGGGTGAAAGTTTTACAAGCCCGTCCTACAGTTTGTGGAAAAGTGCTTGAAACCCTGAAAATTAACATCGAAAGACTACTCTCCGGGTATAACCACAGAAGTGAGGATGAGACCTGGTTTGATTCGCTAATAAGAAGAAATAGCCTGGATGAAGATCCTGTACGGTCTCAGGCTAGGCTACCAGACACCTTGCAACCAGTGTCTTGCTGTCTGCCCCAACATCAGGTCTGCAGCTGATGTGGCCCCCGGCATCCCCGGGTGCGGCTTTGCCGACTCATGAACTGTGCTCGCAACCATCCTGAACTGATAAAAGTGTGAGGTCAAACTGGTTTCCTGCAGCCCCGCAAACGCTCAAAGAGGACTCAGTAAACATGTGAGCATGCATGTTATTGATGTGATTAAAGTGGCCCCAGTAAGGATATGTATGTGACGCTGTGATCGCGCAGGCTGTCGGCATGCTTAATATGGTTCCAGTAACTGACAATGGTGTCATCCGTTGATTGGAGTTCTCTTATCCCCCGCTGAATAAAGTTTTCCCTCATAGTGTGTTAGAACTGACTGCCAACATGCCACCGGCAGTCTACCTACCAACTCTGACCATCACCCGCAAAAGATGTAAAGAGTGGTCAGTCTAGATTTTAATGTTTGTAACTGGGCGAGTCGCAATGTATGTGGTTATTGTTTTACCCCAGGGTTCCCAGGTGGACCAAGTATTGCTGCTTGTGACTGTTGATTTATTTGATGTCCACTGATGTTGTCTTTGATTTGTCTGTTAAGAAATATTAGGTATGGTGTTGCCCCTTTCAGAATGTGTGTCATGACTGCCCGTCAATAAAAGGTGCGTCAGCCAGCATGTGCCCCAGAACGGCGTCAGACTCCATGAATGGCACTTTTGTCTCTGTATCTCATTATTGGGCCTGCAGGCTGATGCGGTGTGATCACCGCCATGCTGCCCTGGGCTACATGCTGATGCTGTGTGACCACAGTACTGCGGCCACCACTGATCTGGGAGCCCCCAGATAAGCATGTGTAACCTGTGAGTCCCCAAGGCCACTGTCATGCTGTGTGACCACAGCCCAGTTGCTGGGCCGGGACACCCCGGCAACTGATGTCTTGCCGTGTGAACACAGCAATTAGGGTGATTCCTGCAACAGTCTCCGCCTTGTGACCACTGCACTGTCTGTACCTGCAGGGTGACCCCATCACGGATGGGGCTGGACTATGTGACCACAGGTCCAGCCACAACAATGGCAACAAAGGGGCCTGTAGGCCTGCAATGCTGGTGCGGCTGCCTGCGGTACACTGCTGGCAGTATGCGCTGTGGTCGTAACTGGGAGAATGGAAAGGTCAGTGCTGCCACAACAATACCCGCCTCACGCAGTCACCCCGGGCCACCACTTCAGGTTATACACAATTCTTTTCCAGCCCCAAAACAGCCTTACGCTACAAAATGGGAAAAGAGAAAAGAATCGTATTTACCTTTGAGGGCTGTTCCCGCAACACGCAATAGACTAACAAATCTGCCCCTTCCACAATTAATTAGGCAAGGTGATTGCTTTGGCAAGGTGATCACTTAGGCAATGTGATTGCAGGTGGGGGACACCTTTTGTGCAGCCCAGGAGAGGTAAGCAGAGCTTTGCCCTAACAAGCGTTGTTCCTTTAGCTAAACAAAAAAAAACAAAAAAAAAAGAGAAAAGAAAACAAAACCATTGTACACTATCCCACATTTAGTGGCAAAAGGGGACACAAAACCGGCCAGGTGTGTCCTGGGTGGCTAATCGCTAGAGAATGCCCAGTTATAATAAGAGTTTCCTGCCCTGCCCAATGTTAATTAACAAGGGGGGTCCTGGGAGTCCCTCTGCCAGACATTAGTCCTGGTTACGAGAGACGTACCCAGAGTCTTTAGCTCACTATCTTTCACAGAGAAGAAATATCCCAAACATATCAGTCTTTGTCTTGCCCTGGGGCAGTCCAGCACCGAAATGCTAGGCAATTCTCCTCTGAACAAGAGTACCAACAGAAACCCCAGACACGTGTTTCCGTCTGGTTGGACCTCATCAGTAGGGTGGATCTGTGCCTCTCTAAGAATAGTGAGCAAGGGGTCCACACGTCTGGATTCCCCTAGTAACTTAGGGTGAGACCCAAAGTTACTTAAATATGCAAATTAACAAGGGGGGACAGTGAGCTAAAGACTCTGGGGTAAGTCTCTCGTAACCAGGACTAATGTCTGGCAGAGGGACTCCCAGGACCCCCCTTGTTAATCTGCCCAATGTTAAGAAATAAATAAAAACACTTCACCTTGGCCAGCATAGGACGCATCTGCCTGTGGGTAAAGGCATGTAAAGCCACCACAGAGTGCTGGGATTGCGTCACCCAACTATGGCAGTCCTGGAATTAAGCCACCTTAGTCAGTCCGCCTGGCTCGAGTCCCTTCAGGGACTGTCTCCCTGGTTGCTGGCTATCAGCACTGTTGCACACATTAAGCCCAGATGCATCACCGTTAGTGGAATCTATGGCAGCGGTGCAAGGTAATTGGTTGCAAACGACATGACTTCGTGGTCTGAGGGCAGTCATTTAGAAGCATCAAGTGAGAGACTGTTAGCCACTTTACAGGTCCAGTATGGGCGAGGGATAGTTCACTTTTTGTGTAAACGGTTGTAAAGACTGGTAGGGGGTGTCTGTACGTCCGCTCTCTATATGGTGGAGGAGAGGCACAGAGGACCCCAGCCAAGATTCTCTATTATTGGTACGTGGTCGAGCAATCAAGGCCTAGCTTCTCAGGAGGTGATGCAGGCTGGTTCTTAAGTACAGTGTAGTCCCCTAACCCCCACAAAGGAATGTCCACACACTGTATTACTGAAAACACAGTCTTTATATAATTAATATTCAAAGGTATGTACACGATCACAATAACGCACTTTTTACTCAGAAGTCAATAATGATAAATATATACAATTCTAAAGTGGTACCAGCAATGTTATCGAATCTCATTAAAGTGCATCAACTGTACGTTTAAAATGTCACACAGATCAATAACGAGTAAACCAGCAATAGAGATAGGAAGGAACGCAAGATGGTTGAAACAATAGGCAGGATTCTGGCCCCGTTACCTAGACACAGCTGTGTGTGGAGATCCCCCCCCACTTGGGCAACCTGTAAATAAAGATATATAGCACAAGCCCAGTCCATATGTTCAATAGTCTCACTTCTTCCTATTAAGGTTTTACCCCCCCAATGTACCTGGTGGAGTAGAGTTCTCCGACGATGCGTCGACCGATCCTTCTTGAGTGACTCCCTTTCAGGCGGGAGCCACGGATCGTCGAGAGGTGTCGGGGAACTTGGCGTTCGGTGTCGGGGAATCGACCGCCCTTCTTGAGTGCCCTCCCTTTAAGGCGGGAGTCACGGGTCGTCGAACGTCTGACGGTGAACAGGTTGAACTATGGCCGTGAAGTGGCAGCTTCGTTCCTACCGGTGCTCGTCGACGACAGAGCGTTGGCGTCCTGCAAGAAAGAGGCGTGCGGGGCACCTTGGTGACAATAGTTCTGGACCTCAAAGAGATGATGAAGAACTGTGGCCCAGCAAGAGCGTCGAATTGTCGGTGTCTCTGTGGTCTTTACGTGGCGGGAAACCCACCAGTGGATGCTCCGCGGCGTGTCGGTCGGGCCTTCTCCAGCGGGAGACAAGCGGGTGACGATGCAGACGAGAGCACCCGATCATCAATTGAAGTTCTTAGGCAAACGGGAGCACGGCGGCTCCAGTCGGCGACGGCGGTCGTCGACAGTGGCGGACAACAGTCCGAGTGCTTCTCCTTGGAGTTCCGCAGCAGTCCCTGTATCGGGCCGGCAGCCTGTCGAAGGTCTGTCTACCAGGGAGCTTTGGCAAAGATCAGCTGTGCACGATGGTCCCTCGTAGCTTGGGAAGAGGGCGCCTTACCAGGTCCTCTCTGGGTCAGTCCTTGGAGGCACAGCAGCTTTCAGATTGTGAAGGAGAGCAACAGCAATTCTTCTCGTCCAGCAGGGCTTCAAGGTCAAGCGTCAGTTACTCCAGTTACTCGTCGTAGCAGACTTCAGCTTCTGAACATGATTCCTAGCAGTGAGAGGTCCCCAGATATACTGTTGATCTCCCATTCATTCCTCTGGGTCACACTCAAGCATCCAATCACGACTAGGGGCATTCATGCAGGCAGCCAATCAGGCACACAAGGTATTCAGGCCATTCACTTCTCTCCAGACACTCAGAACAAGTTATGTGTATTGGGACAAGTACCGAGCCATTCAACACTCCAAGCTGCATTCATACCGGTTGCGGGCAGGGCTGTCTCAGTCATTGGGTTAACCACCAGATACTAGACATCCACAGCACAGAATGCATATTCGTCACACACTCTATTCACCCGGGTCCCTCCCACAGGAGGTACCCACAACATACATTACCGGGAAGGCTCCAGCTAGTCTGGCCGGGCCTTCACAACACCACCATATATGGCATTTGCACTAGGGGCACAGGGTTGTACCCCCACCCATGGGTGCCATAAGGGTATCCCACTGGTCCATTCACCAAACCAAAAGAAAGCGAGCTGCACCTCCAGGAGTCCCACATGAACTCCTGCGCGGAAAACACGACAGAACACATGATAAAAAGCAGTAAAGGACAAGGATACGGAGGCCCTGTCCCTCCGATGCATTTCCAGCATCACAGTCACCCTCCCCCAGACTGAGGTGGAGGGTGCCTAATCTCCCACGGGATAGACACCTCCCTTCTGGAAAGGCCATCTGCATTATCGTGACTCTTCCCTGGTCTGTGCTCTATGGTGAAGTCTAGCCCTTGCAGGCTAATGGACCACCTGAGCAGTTTCGGGTTTTCACCCTTCATCTGCATAAGCCACTTCAGGGGCTTATGATCCGTTTGGACTTTGAAGGTAGACCCCGTAAGATCAGGCCTAAAACGCCTAAGGCTCCAAACTATACTAAAACATTCCTTTTCAACAGTAGCCCACCTAAGTTCTCTACCCTTGAGTTTTCTACTGATGAATATGATGGGATGTTCTCTCCCTTTGTCATCTAACTGGGACAAGACCGCTCCAATTCCGGTGTTGCAGGCATCCGTCTGGACGATAAAGGGTCGGCTGTAGTCAGGCACACACAACACGGGTGCCCGACACAGACTTTCTTTCAAGCCATCAAAGGCCCTCTGACAGTCTTCAGTCTAATTAACCTTCCTAGGCTGTTTGGGTGAAGTCAGAGCTGTCACTGGTGCAGCTATGATTCCATAGTCCGCCATGAAATTGCAATAATACCCGGTGAGGCCCAAAAAGGCTCTCACCTGGGTTTGAGTAGTGGGAGTCTCCCAGTCCTGTACATCCTGTACCTTACTGGGGAGAGGTTGGCTTTGACCCCCTCCTACCTCATGACCAAGATACGTGACTTTCCCCTGAGCTATCTGGCACTTGGTGGCCTTGATAGTGAGGTTATCCCTTTTTAAGGCCTGCAACACTCTACCCAGATGTGTCAAGTGCTCTTCCCAAGTGGAACTGTAGACGGCAATGTCGTCTAAATAAGCCACACAAAAGGCTTCCAGCCCACTGAGAGCATGATTGACCAATCTCTGGAAGGTGGCAGGGGCATTCTTCAACCCAAAAGGCATGACCCTAAACTGGTAGAGTCCCTCTGTTGTTGAGAACGCCGTCTTTTCCTTGGCATGGTCCATCAGAGCTATTTGCCAATAGCCTGAGGTGAGGTCAAAGGTGCTCACAAATTTGGCAGCACCTATGGTGTCCACGAGCTCAGCAGCCCTGGGTAATGGGTGCGCGTCAGTTCTGGTGACCAGTCCACACAGAACCTCCAATCCTTGGTACCGGCCTGGGAACTTGCCTTAGGGACAAGGACCACAGGACTGGACCAGGGACTGGTTGAGGGTTCAATAACACCCAGATCCAACATCTTGGCGACCTCGGCCTGGATGTGGTTCTTAAACGTATCTGACATTTGGAAGCTCTGCTCTTGACGGGCACGCTGTCACCAGTGTCGATCTCGTGCTTACACCACGGTGTAAGGCCTGGCGTCAGCAAAAACAGAGAGATATACTGCTGGAGCAAAGTCCTGCAGGCCCTCTGCTGCTCGGTTGTCAAATCTGGAGAGAGCTGCACTCCCTCCACTGAGCCATCTTGAGGGTTGCTATGCAGAAAATCAGGAAGGGGATCACTCTCATCCTCTTCTTGCTCTGAAGCTAGCAAGAGACATGACACGTCTGCTCGCCTGTGGAAAGGCTTGAGCCTATTGACATGGAATACCTGAGGCGCTACCCCTGGGACTCCCATGTCAACCAGATAGTTGACCTTGCCCATCTTGGAGACTATCTGGAAGGGTACAGTCCATTTATCTGCCAATGCCCGAGGCTTGGTAGGCTCCATCACGAGGACCTCCTGTCCCGGAGTCCAATCCACTTGCGATGTTTTAAGGTCATACCAGTATTTGTTCAATTCCTGGCTGGCCTTGAGATTCGCCGTTGCTTGACCCATCTGCGTCATCCTACGTCTGAGGCCTAACACATAGTCCCCCACTTGCTTGGCGGAACCGAGAGGGGTGGCTTCCAAACCTTCTCTGATCAAGGCAAGGGGCCCCCTCACGGGATTTCCAAAGAGTAACTCAAAGGGGCTGAAACCAACGCCTTCTTGAGGTACCTCTCTGTAAGCAAACAGCAGGCATGGCAGGAGGAGATCCCATTTCCTCCTTAGTGGCTCTTCCAAAGTACCTAGCATGCCCTTGAGAGTTTTATTCAATCTCTCAACCAGACCATTGGTCTGGGGTGGTAAGAAGTGGAGAACTTGTAGGTTACCCCGCACTCTTTCCACATGATTTTCATGTAACTAATCATGAAGTTGGATCCTCGGTCAGAGGCAACCTCCTTGAGGAATCCAACATGGGGGAAAATGCCCAGGAGGGCCCGGGCAACCACCTTGGCAGTAACAGTCCGAAGAGGTATAGCCTCAGGGTACCTGGTGGCATGATCTACCAAAACCAGGATGAACCGATGTCCACCTGACGTAGGAGGGTCAAAGGGACCGACGATGTCGATGCCCACCCTCTCAAACGGTGTGCCAACCACTGGCAATGGCTGCAGTGGGGCGATGACACTGCCTCCAGTTTTGCCAGACAACTGACAAGTTGGGCAGGTCCTGCAGTGGGACTCCACTTCTACTCCCATCCGAGGCCAGTAGAAATGGGCAGAGCGCCTCTACTTAGTCTTCTTGGTACCAAGATGACCAGCCAAGGGCACCTCATGCGCCAACTGCAGTAGGAAGGGCCTGTAAACCTGGGGTACCACCAACCTCTTGAGGGCACCAGGTTCAGGCTTAGTGGGCTCACTAACAAGGAGCTCACCCTCCCAATAAATCCGGAATGTCCTAGGCACTTCTCCTTGTGCCTGGGACAGGGCCTGTTTCCTCAGACCCTCGAGAGAGGGACACTCTCTCTGTCCTTTACAGAAGTCTGCCCGGGAGGGTCCCCCTTCAACTAACAAGCATTGAAGATCGGGATGATCCTCCGGGTTGAGAACTTCTCCAACAGGAGTCTTCTGGCTCTTCTCCCACAGGAGTTGAGACGGGGTTTACCACTGGACCCAGCCCGTCCGGAGCATGGATCCCAATGGGTGCTGTAGGAACAGCAGGAAGAGAATGAGCTCCCTCCACAGAGGCGGCCTTCTTGCGCTTCCTTCGTCGTGCCTTAGGCCGCGCCTTCGGCTCGGATACCTGACTCACAGCCAGACCGCAGCAGCAGTCATGGGAAGACCATCCGTGATCAACCCCAACTCTACTAGATCGTTACCTAACAGAATGTTAGCAGGGACATTGTCCTGAACCAGGACAGGAAGCTTTGCTGTCTTGTCTCCAATTACGAGTGTGACTCGGGCTACAGGCGATAATTTGGGAGGCCCACCAGCTAACCTGGTGGTTCTCAGAGGAGCATCTACATAGTCCTCTGGCTTGAGCAGGGTCCTGTCCACCAATGCCATGCTTGCCCCAGTGTCTCTCAAACCAGTAGAAGGCTGCCCATTCAGGAGGACACTTCTCAAAAATCTACGGGTGTTCTGTGGGATAGTCGCCAGTACTTCCGCGTACTGGTCCCAGGCCCCAAGGGACACTAAGGAAATCTCTACGGGAGCACCAAAAGTGATCCCTGTAGAGGAGGGGAGGACAGTGGCCTCCACCTCAGACATGGGGTAAGGGTAGGTCAGGCTGACAGCCTGTACTCTGAGTGCCTTACCTTTACACTTGGAGTCACCCCTTTTGTGATCCAGAGCGCCACAGTCCCAACAAGTGCCGGGAGTGCGGGGTACGGTACTGGAACCACCGGGAGCCTGCTTTGCAGCATGTGGACCACTACTCTTATTTCCACCCACAGATGACTTATCCCCACTAGATTTTTGGGTCTTAGGAGAGGAGGGTTTAGGTTTATTCGACTGTGACTGCTTTTGGGACTCCTCAGCTTTCTGAGAGGCCCCCTTTTCTTTGTCCTTGTCCTTCCCACTGGAGTCCTTAGGGGACACCCGGTGGGAGACCCACTTGTCAGCCAACCTAGCCAGCCTAAACGGATCCAAAATGTTCTAGTCAGCAACATACTGACGCAGCTCTGGTGAACAGGCTTCAGAAAAATGCTCAAAAAACAACAGGTGGGGAAGGAGGCCACCAGGGGGCGCACGGACAGGCATGCTCTGCGCGTGAGCTCCGCTACCACGGCCCCCAAAGTGGACTGAGCCCCCACTTAAGGCCCCCCCCGTGGTAAAAATGAACGTGCTGCTGTCGGAAGGCCCCCCCCCATGTGGTGAGAATCCGGAGCAAAAACGGTGGAGGACTCGCCCAGAAATCGCTCCGTGAAGCCGAGCCACCATACGAGCGCTGGGACGACTGGCAGGCCTTCAGGCAACAACGAGCGGCGAACAGCAGAGAAGCTGGAGCAGGCCCCGCAGCTGAGGGCCCCGAAGAAGAGGACACTGCCCGCAGTCAACGGGCGACCCTCCACCACGAACGAGCAGCGCTGTGAGCGGGGAGCCGGAGACAGGACCTGAAGGTGGGTGCCCTCAGGCAACAACGAGCGGCGAACAGCAGAGAAGCTGGAGCAGGCCCCGCAGCTGAGGGCCCCGAAGAAGAGGACACTGCCCGCAGTCAACGGGCGGCCCTCCACCACGAACGAGCAGCGCTGTGAGCGGGGAGCCGGAGACAGGACCTGAAGGTGGGTGCCCTCAGGCAACAACGAGCGGCGAACAGCAGAGAAGCTGGAGCAGGCCCCGCAGCTGAGGGCCCCGAAGAAGAGGACACTGCCCGCAGTCAACGGGCGGCCCTCCACCACGAACGAGCAGCGCTGTGAGCGGGGAGCCGGAGACAGGACCTGAAGGTGGGTGCCCTCAGGCAACAACGAGCGGCGAACAGCAGAGAAGCTGGAGCAG
Source organism: Ambystoma mexicanum (assembly GCF_040938575.1). Lineage (NCBI taxonomy): Eukaryota > Metazoa > Chordata > Amphibia > Caudata > Ambystomatidae > Ambystoma > Ambystoma mexicanum. The sequence continues at coordinate 1,116,747,158 of NC_090931.1, forward strand.
GCCCCGCAGCTGAGGGCCCCGAAGAAGAGGACACTGCCCGCAGTCAATGGGCGGCCCTCCACCACGAACGAGCAGCGCTGTGAGCGGGGAGCCGGAGACAGGACCTGAAGGTGGGTGATACGCGGTGCGAGGTGGCGCCGCTGTGAACCTGGCCCCTTAACGCCGCGGAGAGCTGGAATAGCCGAAACCCCAACGAAACGGGACACGTAGGGCGAAACCGGCTACAATAAACCTGAGAGACAGTCTCACAGGGAAAACCCCCGACAGACGGCTCGCCCTACCGCAGCTTGGAGGAAAGGACGGGGCGGACACTGTATGTTACGGAAAGAAGAGACCCGGGGTGATAAACTGTGCTCCACAGCGGCTACTGTCCTGGAGGTGCGCAGTGGACGAGAACGCAACCAGGAACACCCAACATAAGATTAATGAGCAAAGCGTCCCCGAGCCCTTCCACATTATACCCGGTCCTGCACACGTCCATCGGACTGTATTGAATCACAGGAGACCAAGCACCGACGGTGAGGCGCCACCAGGGGGACAAAGCCTATGATCAAGGGGAGAGGCCTCAACTGAGGAGATAATCACTCTGGACTGACAATCCCTGAAAGGAAAGAACATTCCATTAACTCATCGCTGGGACCCAGGCTACTCGCAGCAATACACAACTTCAAGCAATCGCCAGCAGATATTCTGATCCTAAGCCGAAAAAAATCTCCGACAAGCTTCGCCCGAGGCACACTTATCCTCCATCGCCTGCAAAACGGAGTGAAGAACGCATAAAGGTACTGGGGGATAGTCCACTGTGCCGTCACAACGACCCCACTTGCATTCATCCTGCAGGCACACCCCCCCACATCGCATAATAAACTCCCCTGCTGTCTAAAGAGCACCTCAGGTGACCCACGTGCACCAGTGAATCTACCACACTCTGAACATAACCACGGCCGCACCAGGATCTCACAACCCCCAACGAGCCAACCAAGACCACTGCTACTGAAGTACAGAGGGTTGGGCCCCCGATTCAGGGGCGTGTGCCTCCTCTGCAATCTGATAACCCAAATACCCCAAGCAACACCACAGTACCTCGGGAGAACCAATGGACATAAAGGACAAACTGGCCACATTCTCCTACACCCCGACCTCTACCGAGAATCTGGACTCCACGATGGCGAATCAGAGCTCCTCAGTGAGTGAGTCCGCGGCTACCAAGGGAGACATCGCTGCTCTCCTGGGAGAAATTAAAAATATGGGGGCCAGCATTGGCTCCAAAATTGATAAAATCACCCAACGACTGGACACCATGGAGGAAAGGTTGGACGGAGTTGAGAATAATCAAGCATCAATAGATACCCTGGAGGCGCAATTGGACCAGCGGATGACTGCATTGGAGCAACGTGAAGAGAGCTTCAAACTTAAGCTCGACGACTTGGAAAACCGGGAGAGACGGAACAACCTGAGAATCTTCGGTATTCCGGAACGACAGGGGGAAACAGAGAGTGACCTGAGGAATGCCCTCCATGATATCATCAAGCTTTTACTTGCCGACGAAGAGGTTGATGAACCCAAGACAGAAAGAATACACAGAGCTGGCGGCCCTCCAGGCGGACCTAGATCAGTCCTAGCTCGATTTCACCGCTTCCAGGACAAGATGAGGATCCTAGAGAAAGCAAGAAGCAGTGACTCAATCACATTCCAAGGATCCCAAGTTACGATATATCAAGATCTATCCACTATGACCTTGGCACTCCGTCGCATGTATGGCCCCCTCACCAAACATCTGAAGGAAAAGAATATAAGATACAGATGGGGATACCCCTTCTCCCTATCCTTTGACTATAATGGGAACAAAATCAAGTTGAGTTCGGAAGGGGAGATCAAGGCGTGTATTTCAGATCTTCTTGGTCCAAACATGGAAGAGGATGGTCGAGAGGACCAGCGTCGAGAGGAAAGAAGATGGCGCATACAGGGGCCCAGAAGGAAACGAGTCAAGGGTTCAAGAAAATACCGGAGAGGTAACACCCCTCCAGGGGGTGAGAACTGATGAACCACAATACTGGTAAGATGGCACACATTTTAATACACATGTTCATGACCCGAACTGCCTAAGGATCTATGAGCTCTGAAGAGATTTGGGTCATGTAAACGGAAGAGGGGGGTGATCGGGGGCTCAGTCAAGACTGTGATGTTAATGTGATCTTGGGGACGTGAAGTAACGGTCCCCAGGGGTGGTTCGATGCCGGATCCACATTTCTACGTGGGCCTGCACGAACGCCGTCAAGTTGGGAGGGTTTGGGGGAGGGTGGGTTGGGCGGACAACAAACGAACAGAATATGATGCGTCAGCGGCAACACAAAAGATGGCTCAAGAATCCAAGAGTCCTCATCTAAGATACATCCACTCAATGCAGGTCACAAATTCACGATCGACATACTATGAAAATGGCACCGGTTGAAGAGCGGAAGGACAGGGAGTCCCTTAGGATAGGAACACTTAATGTGAAAGGCCTCAATTCACCAACCAAGAGATCACTGGTGGCAAGGGAATTCCGTAGATCTCAAATTGACATCCTCCTTCTACAAGAGACGAAGTTCGCTAAGGGAGAAGAGAGGGGGATATTAGGGAAAAAAGGGGGAAAGGAATTCTGGGGCTCTGGCCCACTCAGGAAGGGAGGAGTTGGAATTTTGGTCAAAAATGGAATTAACTTTGAAGTGGAAAAGACTTGGTCTGATGTGAGTGGGCGTGCCCTCCTGATTTCCGGGACGATCGCAAAGGTCAGAGTAACAGTGGTAGTAATATACTCTCCCAACACGGGACAATCCAAGTTTCTAGAGAAGACAATACCCAAAATAATGTTGGAAGCATCGGGCCAAGTTGTTCTCGGAGGAGACTTTAATCTGTGGGCAGACCCGACCAAGGACTGGGAACCAGGTAACCCTGAGACAAGAAACCAACCGAGAAGTGATTACACGGGACTCCCTGACATAATGGAGATATATGATTTGCAAGACGTATGGAGAACTAAACACCCGCATGATAGAGGTTACACATTTTATTCCAATCCGCACAAAACTTTTACCCGGATCGACTATTTGTACCTCACCAGGGTCCTTCTGGAATCCACGATATCGTCGGAAATCATCCCGATAGTGTGGTCAGACCATGATATGGTCCTGTCAGACATAAGATGGGCAGACTTGCCCGTTCCAGGAGGAAAGTGGCGCTGTAACGAAAGCCTGTGGAAAGATGCAGTATTTAAAACTGAAATGGCGACTGAAATCGAGGAATACCTTAAACTAAATAACAATGGGGAAGTTTCCAAGCAAACAGTATGGGAGGCGGGTAAGGCCACTTGGAGAGGTATCCTAATACGTGAAGGATCTACTAAGAAAAGGGAAAGGAAGATCATCGAGCATAGGCTTCGGTCTGAAATATGCAAACTGGAAAGCGAGGATAGGGGACACCTAGGAGCAGATTGTGACAACATTAAAATAGCGCAACGTAAAAGGGAAGAACTAAGATTATTGGAACACGAACAAATCGTACGCAAACTTCAATTTCTCAAACAAAAATTCTATGAGAAAGGGGATAAAGCTGACGCACTACTTGCAGCCAGATTAAGAAAGCAAAGAGCGGAACGAAAAGTGAAAGAGATAATTGAAGAAAACCCCGAGACCCCCCCTACTCCCTTCACCATACCGGAGAGCTTCGCTAGCTTCTATGAGCAATTGTACACCTCAGAAGTGACCCCAGGCCAATTAGACACAGATCACTATCTCTCCCTGGTAGATATGCCTAAAATTTCACACTCTGAAGCTGATCTGTTGGAATCCCCGATATCTGAACCCGAGGTCCAGGAAGCAATCAAGAGGCTCACCGTAGGCAAATCTCCTGGTGAGGACGGGTATACTGCAGGGTTTTATAAAACCTTCAGCGCTCAACTTATACCATTCCTGACCGAGCTCTTCAATGAGATACTAGAAACAGGGACAGCCCCCGATTCCTTCACGAAGGCCCTCATAACGGTTATCCCGAAAGAAGGAAGGAACCCCAAACACTGTAGCTCATACCGCCCAATTTCTTTACTTAATTTAGATGCCAAAATCTATACTAGGGTACTAGCTGCTCGGCTAGAGGTACTAATCCCCCACCTTATACACAATGATCAAGTCGGGTTTATAATGGGTAGGCAAGGAGGGGATACCATGCGCAAAACTCTCCATCTCATCCACTCATCACCAGAGTTACCAGGTAACCCTGCCCTATTGTCGATAGATGCAGAAAAGGCCTTTGACAGAGTGGAGTGGGGGTTTCTGTGGGCGGTCCTTAGCAAAGTGGGAATAGGGCCGAGATTTAGGAAGGGTATACAAGCTGTATATGCATCCCCCAAAGCGTCTATTTCGGTCAACGGGGAATACTCCAGGTGGTTTGGACTAGGACGAGGCACTAGACAGGGATGTCCCCTCTCTGCGATTCTCTTCGCGCTCTCCCTGGAACCTCTAGCCCAAAATATACGAGCCAGCTCCAGAATAGAAGGCATGCGATTGGGGACCAGGGAATATAAGATAGCACTCTATGCTGATGACATACTCTTACACATTACTAACCCCTCTACATCCGTCCCGCATGCTCTTCAAATATTAGAAGAATATGGCCAACTCTCTGGGTTTAAAGTAAATAAGTCTAAATCAATATTGTTCCCTTTGCAAGGTACACAAGAAGAAAACGAAACTAGGTATTCTCCCCTTGACCTCAGACTTGAACATTCAGTACTTAAATACTTAGGCATCCAGATCACTAAAAACTTGGCGGATTTATATAAAGCAAACTTCCCCCCCTCCTCCGTAGTTTTTCGGCTGATCTGCAAAGATGGGACAAGCTCACAATCTCGTGGTTAGGGCGGATTAATGCCATTAAAATGGTATGTCTTCCCCGATTCCTGTACCCTTTCCAGATGCTACCTATCGAATTACCAGATGAGTTCTTCGTGGAGGCCAAAAGGCTCATGTTGAGATTCCTCTGGCAAGGGAAGAAGGCGAGAATCGGGTATCACACCTTGACGCTTCCAAAGGACAGAGGAGGAGTAGGTCTTCCCGACCTGCGAGAATACTACAAAGCCTCACAATTACGTGTCCTTATCCCACACTTGCGTGACCACAACCACCTCCAGTGGATCCACATGGACAACCACTATTTCTTCCCAGCCACAGTGTCAGAATGGTTATGGACCCCCCGTAAGAGAATCCAGCGGAAAATCAAGGGCCATCCAATACTGAGTACCATATGGACAATCTGGCAACCAAGCAAAGCAATGAACAAGATTACCACCTGGCCGTCTCCACTGAGCCATTTATGGTCCCCTGGTATGAATGACCGAATACCCGACGTAGGTAGATACCAATCCTGGTTTGAGGCGGGCCTTGAAAGAGTAGGGCAACTTCTGAAAAAAGACACTTTCATATCTCTTCCGGACCTAACAGAAGTCCTAGGAATAGGCCCACTATCCACTTTCCAATACATCCAGATAAAAGGAGTCCTTACGAAACATGCGTGGAAGGAAAAGCTCCAGAGAGAACTCACCCCGTTCGAACGAATCCTGGACTCCAAGTCTGAACTAAAGGGTCTGATATCCTTGATGTACAGGGAACTCATCGAAGCAGGCAACGGATCGACGGAACATCTCAGAAGCCGATGGGGAAGAGACCTGGGAGAGGAGATAGACCCTGAACAATGGGAATTGATGTGTAGAGCAGCATCCAAAACATCCCTTTCTAGCCAATACAAAGCACATGCCATTAAACTCTTACACCGCTGGCAATACGACCCACTCAAGTTGTCCCGGATGTTCCAGACACTGAGCCCAAAATGCTGGAGGGAATGTGGAGGGACAGCCGACTACTGGCACATGTGGTGGAGCTGCCCACACATAAAGGTATTTTGGGAAGAAGTCCTGACATGGATCAAAGATGTAGATGGCATACATAGAGATGCGGACCCACGCCTGATTCTCTTTGGACTAGAGAGGGACGAGGACGGATGGACTAGACTCAGAGGTCTTGCCCCACAGTTACTCCTCGCAGCCCGAGCGTTGCTTGTAACAAAATGGAAATCCAGAACAGTCCCAAGTAAGAAAGAATGGATCTGCCTGTCCACCAACATCTACACGATGGAGACGATCACTGCTTCACTACATAAAGCGCCACAATGCGAGACCCTATGGTCGGAATTCCGAAGTAAACATCTTTCTGAGACGGACTCCCAATCAGATAATGATACCGGACCATGAGTTAAAACAAAACCCAATGGCCTTCATTGAGAAACGGTGTTGACCCCAAAACCAGAGAGAACCACAGGATAAGTGGGTAAAACTCTATCCACTATGGTTATATTGATGGAAAAAGTGATGTCGCAAAAATGCACGTCCCAATGGGGGGAGGGGGGTGGAAGGGTACGGGTTATGTTATTTTTTCTGTTACAATCAAAGAACGGACTTGAATATAGCAGCGATCTACTGAAGAAAAAAAAAATTCCAATGCTGTTTCTTTAATGTAACCATACGCTAATAGTGCTGTAACAAGTGAAATGTTTCATCTGTTTTTTTTTCTTTTTTCTTTTTTTCTTTCTTTCTCTTTATGTTGCCTTAAAACCAATAAAACCAAATTTAAAAAAAAAAAAAAAAACAACAGGTGGGACAATTCAACAAAAGTTTTCACCTTGTAACCATCAATCCACCCTATCATATTCATGTGCGCAGCACTCACCCAGCCAACCCAAGACACATTCTCTCTTTTCTTAAAATCCCTGAACCTTTTAAGGTATTGGGTAGGCGTCTTGCCAAACTTGGCAATCAAAGCAGATTTCATACACTCATACTGACCCCTTTCTTCCACACTCAGCTTCAGAATACAGTCATATACAGTTTGAGACACTCTGCTTAGCAAACACTTAGCCCAATCTCTTTTGTCAACATCATGAATTGCACAAGCCATTTGAAACGCTTCAATCCATTGGAGGATATCAGAACCCTCCGAAAACACACCAACCAAATCCTTCATAAATTTAGTTGCTGGGGACCTGATACTCTCACTGGGTTTCACTGAAGTCTCCACTCAAGCTTTCTGTAGCTGGATTCTCTGACATTCAGTGTCCTTGTCTTTGAGTTCAAGATGCTTATTTTTTAGGTCAACTTGTTGAGCCAGCTCCTCTTTCTTAAGCTCAGCATCTATTTCCAACTTGCGATATTCAAAGGCCAATTTCATCCTTAATAACTCAAGCTCCAAGGTATTGCTGGGATTCGGAACAGAGGCAGCAGGAATGGTGGCATTCCCAGAAACAGATTCAACAGAAACCCCAGGGGCAGAGTCCTCATTGGTTGCATTCCCAACCTCATCAAGAGTTTCACCATCGGTCTGGTAGTCCACCAGGGCAGCCATCAGCTCCGCCCTAGACTTATCCACAAAGTCTAACTCCCTTGCTTCACAAGCACTCCCCATAGCCTCTAAGCTCATCCGAGTCAATTTACCATTCGCAATAGACTGCATTGCTTGTAATGCAGTTATTTTGTACACACCCAAACCTCAATCTAATAAAGTGCGGATGTTTTGTAAGTGGCACAGTTATACACTGATTCTTAAAACCATAAGCATCCCACCGCTGCCACCAGTGTAAAGACTGGTAGGGGGTGTCTGTACTTCCGCTCTCTATATGGTAGAGGAGAGGCACAGAGGACCCCAGCCAAGATTCTCTATTATTGGTACGTGGTCGAGCAATCAAGGCCTAGCTTCTCAGGAGGTGATGCAGGCTGGTTCTTAAGTACAGTGTAGTCCCCGAACCCCCACAAAGGAATGTCCACACACTGTATTACTGAAAACACAGTCTTTATATAGATAATATTCAAACGTATGTACACGATCACAATAACCCACTTTGTACTCGGAAGTCAATAATGATAAATATATACAATTCTAAAGTGGTACCACCAATGTTATCGAATCTCATTAAAGTGCATCAACTGTACGGTTAAAATGTCACACAGATCAATAACGAGTAAGCCAGCAATAGAGATAGGAAGGAACGCAAGATGGTCAAAACAATAGGCAGGATGCTGGCCCCGTTACCTAGACACAGCTCTGTGTGGAGATCCCCCCCACCTGGGTAAATAAAGATATATAGCACAAGCCCAGTCCATATGTTCAATAGTCTCACTTCTTCCTATTAAGGTTTTACCCCCCCCCCAATGTACCTGGTGGAGTAGAGTTCTCTGACGATGCGTCGACCGATCCTTCTTGAGTGACTCCCTTTCAGGCGGGAGCCACGGATCGTCGAGAGGTGTCGGGGAACTTGGCGTTCGGTGTCGGGGAATCGACGGCCCTTCTTGAGTGCCCTCCCTTTAAGGCGGGAGTCACGGGTCGAACGTCCGACGGTGAACAGGTTGAAATATGGCCGTGAAGTGGCAGCTTCGTTCCTAGCGGTGCTCGTCGACGACAGAGCGTTGGCGTCCTGCAAGGAAGAGGCGTACGGGGCACCTCGGTGACGATAGTTCTGGACCGCAAAGAGATGAAGAACTGTGGCCCAGCAAGGGCGTCGAGTCGTTGGTGTCTGTGGTCTTTAGGTGGCGGGAAACCCACCGGTGGATGCTCTTCGGTGCGTCGACGGTCGGCCTTCTCCTGCGGGAGACAAGCGGGTGACGATGCAAACGAGAGCGCCCGATGATCAATTGAAGTTCTTAGGCAAACAGGAGCACGGCGGCTCCGGTCGGCGTCGACAGTGGACAGTCCGAGTGCTTCTCCTTGGAGTTCTGCAGCAGTCCCTGTATCGGGTCGGCAGCCTGTCGAAGGTCTGTCTACCAGGGAGCTTTGGCAAAGATCAGCTTTGCACGATGGTCCCTCGTAGCTCGGGAAGAGGGCGCCTTATCAGGTCCTCTCTGGGTCAGTCCTTGGAGGCACAGCAGCTTTCAGATTGTGAAGGAGAGCAACAGCAATTCTTCTCGTCCAGCAGGGCTTCAAGGTCAAGCGTCAGTTACTCCAGTTACTCGTCGTAGTGAACTTCAGCTTCTGAACACGATTCCTAGCAATGAGAGGTCCCCAGATATACTGTTGATCTCCCATTCATCCCGCTGGGTCACACTCAAGCATCTAATCACGACTAGGGGCATTCATACAGGTAGGCAGCCAATCAGGCACACAAGGTATTCAGGCCATTCACTTCTCTCCAGACACTCACAACAAGTTATGTGTATTGGGACAAGTACCGAGCCATTCAACACTCCAAGCTGCATTCATACCGGTTTCGGTCAGGGCTGTCTCAGTCATTGTGTTAACCACCAGATACTAGACATCCACAAAACACAATGCATATTCGTCACACACTCTATTCACCCGGGTCCCACCCACAGGAGGTACCACAACATACATTATCGGGAAGGCTCCAGCTAGTCTGGCCGGACCTTCACAACAACACCATATATGGCATTTCCACCCAACAGCCAGTCAGGGGGAAGGGACAGAGTCAGGGCTTCTGAGGACTTTGGGAAAACAAGGTAATGGGTAATAGAAAGCAAGAGGCCACCGGGCCCATCTGGTTTTCCATCAGGAATCAACTGATCCCAATGGCAGGGCCGGGGCATCCCAAAATGGAGGATGCTCCGCGCACCTGTCAAATTCAGCATGGAGCTGCCACCAGCCCATACCCTGCTCTGCGGGCCACCCACAGGTGCCCAAGGGCATAGGTTTGTACCCCCACCCATGGGTGCCATAATGGTATCCCACGGGTCCGTTCACCAAACATAAAGAAAGCTAGCTGCACCGCCAGGAGTCCCACATGAACTCCTGCGCGGAAAACATGACAGAACACACGATAAAAAGCAGTAAAGGACAAGGATACGGAGGCCCTGTCCCTCCGATGCATTTCCAGCATCACAACGGTAGACTCCCTCTATACACCGCCAAGACAGGGCAGTAGTCCCGCCGAAGGCCCCACATGGTTATATCCCTTGGGAACTAAGGACTGCATCCAAGGAAAGAGAAAAGGAGGGTTCATTACCCCGCTTCCTTCATACTCCTTAGTGGTTCTCTGCTTAGTGCCAGTTCACCTAACCACTTGAGGCTGCCATCATTGGCGCAAAGTCAGTTGCTGTCATGATCTCTGCTTCCAAAAGGTCAGGGTTTTCCCAACTCCCTTGGAAGCAGATCCATAACCCAGGTTCCGAGTGCCAACCAGTCCCAATTGGGACCTTTTGGACCCAGTCCTGGCGCCAGTGGCACCAGGCTCATAAATATGCCCAGTCCCAGCGCTGGAAGCGCCGGGCTCATAATGCTTGGGTGGACTTACCTTCAGCAGACCATGCTGCTTACTTGCCTGCCAGTTGAGCCTCTGATCCTCTTCTGTTTGGAACTACTTTTCCTGTTGGGTGGGGCTGGAGCCACTCCCTAGATTCAGAACACTGGAACTCTTCTGGAAGGCAGGAACTCTTTTCTTACCAGGAACTCTTTTCTTACTTAGGCGTGGCTGTGGAAGGAGACACCTAAGCTCTACAGGAGGCTATTTAAACCACACCCGGTGGATGAATCTTGCTTTGCGTTACTCTGCAACCTCTGCAGCAGAACGCTCATTGTGTCTTCTGCATCCGGTCCTGGGCCTAAGGAAAAAGGCTTACCATCCTGAATCCAGTCTTCAGCAACACCTATAAAGACAAGAAAGAACAGGTTAGCATTCCAGCATCTAAAAGGCAAAGGCTTACCATCCTGAATCCAGTCTTCAGCAACACCTATAAAGACAAGAAAGAACAGGTTAGCATTCCGGCATCTGAAAGACAAAAGTTTACCAACTCTTCGCACGCTCCGGAGGCCTTCGGCGCTGCATCCCGCATCTGAAAGACAAAACAAGGTGCGTTTAAAGACATTGGGGAACTTTAATACTCACGTGCCATTACTCCTTTCCACATCTAATCCAGTGGGTATTCCGGCACCCTGCAGCCGCTCCGAACTCGTACCTGCAAAATAAAAAGACAGTTAGAGCGCATAGTGAAGCAGGCAACAAGCGCTTACTTACGTGCTTCCAGGCGCTTCTATTCATCACACGGGCTCCATCTTCAACTCACTTCAGCCCGTCATCCGCCATCGCCGGAACCCTGCAAAACAAGAGACATCATTACTAAAGACTTTAAAGACATTTGAATGACTCGAAACTTACCGTTCGTGCAGTAAACGACGGACAGCAGTCCTCTGAAGTCAAGAGGCCTGCGCTACCTATCCAGTGAAGAAACTGGTTACAGCACCCTGCCCCGAGGCAGATGGAGAGCTCGGCATTCACTTACCTAAGGTGAGAGCGTTAACCTTTGGGGGTCTACAGGAGAGGAGAAGAGGAAAGAGATAGGGACACCCCAATAACCCCAGTTCATTAACCCCATATTTTCTATCTGCAGACATCTTACTCTACACGTCAGGCATACAGTGCACAGAGGTCCAGCCCAAAGAGCCAACCGGGTGCTACACATCACCTTTGAAGATACGGTAGTCGCCCAGTCAAGACCGGCGCCTCTGCGAGAATCAGGTGAGCGTTACAGTTGCCATACCCAGCCCTACCATAGTGGCTGTAGCATGGTGAAGTGAAATTGGGATCGGGGTTGAAAGCCCAAGGAAGAAATGTTCGAGGGCGAAAAGACTGAAGATTATTTTTCTGAAATAACCTTCGGTCTTTTCTCCCCTGAGCATTTCCGACTTGGCCCACAGCCTTACCTGCACCCCCACCCCGCCTACTTACCTTGCGGCCGACTAGCTGTGTCCCTGCGACACCTGTTCCATACATTCCAACATTCTGATGCACCGGGGAGGGAGATTTCTACAGAGAAATCGGGAGACAATTTCCCCATAGGAATGCATTGGGGAAATAAGTAAATCATGAGGGTTGGCATGTATGCTGTTCCCTTTCACTTCCGTGATCGTGAGCCGGCACCGCTTGGTCCTCTCCTTTTTTCCATTTTTTTAAAAAACGTTTGCGGGGGCCACCCCCGCAAACCCTGCTCCCAATACAGTGAGCAAGCATGTGGGGGACACCCCTGTAGCCCCCTGTACCGATTGCGTGATTTGGTCGAACTTTTTGACCATTTGCAATTTTCGTACGGCCGAAATTGTGCCAAATCACACATTCAGCTTTTGTTATGGGTCTTTTTGGACAATTCCGTGAAATTGCTGCACCCTCCAGAGCATGCTTATACTCTCTAAGAAAGAAGACGCTCCGTAAACCTGCCAGGTTACCCTAGAAGTCGCAGAACCAGCTCGCCCCTGTATTGACTGTAAATAGAAAGTGGTCATCAGATGTAAGTGGCCCCTACCCTTAACCATTCCAGCCTGTGCAGGATGGTTACCTTGTGGACAGGAAATTCTACTTCAGTTCGAGGATCCTGCTGCTGGGGCAGGAAGTTCCCTGTCGAGACCCTCCTGAATTGGTCTGCTCGCCTCTACAGTCAGAGCCAGCACCTGTAACTCATCAGCATAAGGCAGCTGTATCATATTATCGAAAGGAAGAAACCTGGAAAGTAGAAGGCAGCGACCTAGGCAGGTCTCCACCAACCAATCAGCAGCTGCAACAGCCCAGACATCCATGTGCAGGTACCGCCATGGACATTTAAGCCTGCTTAGCATTTTTATAATTTATCTATTTAGATCGCGCTTTAGGCTCATAGGCTAACGGCCGTCACTCAAACAGAGCAACACACAAGGCAGAACAAAACACACAAATAAATAACAAAGAGCTAAAGCACAACCATTTATTTATTTTATTTATCTATTTTTGGGATTTGTAAAGCACACCAACAGCCCAAAGGCATCGAGGCGCTGTTGCATGAAGTTGTCTTAGTTACAAATAAAGAAAGCTTGGCTCAGGGTTCCAGTGAGCGTGTATCAACAGTGAGAAATTTTGTAGGATAAATACAATGGTGGATTAGGAAAGAAAACTTAGATCAGGGTTACAGAAAGCGTGTAACCTAACAAGGAGAGTATAGTAAGATAATTACAAAGTGGTTACATGGTAGTGTATAATACAGTAGCACTTAAGGTTTTATTACAGATGGTAAAAAACGTGCAGCCTGAACGGGAGCCTTAGTTTGCCACCGGCGCCCAAAGTGTATTTTATACAAACAGCAACGTTTTTATCACTTTACGAAAAGCTATGTGAGAGTCAATGCTTCTAATGTAGGGTAGTAGGGTGTTCCAATGGGTCGCAGCCAAGGTGGGGCAGCTGGAGCCCCCTGCACGAACTCTCCAGGTTTTAGGGGTGGAAATTAGGTTAGTGTATGCCGATCTGCTGGGTCTGGCTGAGATGGGCTTAACTATTCTTTGAGACAGGTATACAGGTGCAAGGTCATCGACACATGTATGCGTTAGGGCGAGAGTTTTAAAGATGATCCGTTCTTTAACAGGAATCCAGTGGGCCTGCCTCCTGGTCTCAGATCCATGGTCACTCTTGGAGATGCCGGTGGCGTCTGGAGTTTGGAAATGTTTTTGACAGAAGTCCCCAAGAATAGAGCATTGCAGTAGTCCAACCGAGATCCAAATATTGCTCTCGCAATGGTGAGGCAGTTCTGTTCTGACAGAAAAGATCTTGCTGCGTTGAGCAATTTGGAATGGTAGTGATGTGGATGCAATTGCATTGACCTGCCTGCTCATGGATAGGTTAGATTCCAGGTATACACCCAGTGTCTTGACAGCCATTGACACAATCCACAGCAAGAGATCACATTACACACAAAAATAAGCAGAACCACCAAAAATAAAACATTCCAAAAGGGCATGCTAAAATCGTCTAGGCAAAGCTAGACCCGCAGAGCATCTATGAGTTCAGAGCATAATCAAGCACTAGTCTAAATGTAGAAGAAGCATTTGGCACATGTGTATGTAAACTCAAGCAAGGAGGGAGGTTAGTTCTTAGAGCCAAATGGAATTAGAAACACTGCACTAAACTGGGGCTCCATTGTACACGCATTTATAGGCAGGGTTATGTGTGTTAATGCAAGGTTTAGCAGGAGTATGGTACTCTACGTATGAAGAAGCTTCTGTTTAACATTTGCACATTATGTTATTCGCTTTGAAGAGGTTAGATCGTTCTTTTATGCTGATGACGTTTCTTTATCTGTGCATATATTTATTAAGCCTCTGTCACGCCATGATTTATCTGGTTATGGATTGCAATGTAAAGTTGGCTATTGAGGGAACGTTTACAACCAATGTTGAACTGAGGCATGGTTAATGTGCACTGAAAGCAATTGCAATAAGCCATGCCTTGACTGGGAAGATTGTGTTCCTTCACAAGTGGGGGCCCCGGGAGTTTGGCCTATAGTCACTGCGGTAGAGGCACTTCCAAACACAATTAGTCGTAGGTGCTCCTGTCCTTTCTAGACATATTCCCGGAACATGCAAAGAATCTCAGGAACCTGAGTAAGTGTCTGCCCATCTCCTGCTTAACTGCAGGTTGCTTTATTTCGCACCATCCTTAGTGGATCGAGACTAGCGCCCTTTCCTCCAACCAGAAAGAGTGGCACACCTTGCACTTTGGAGGCACCAATGAGATATGGGGAAGAGATCAGCACCGCCTACCTCCAGTTTACTGTTATTGGCCAAGACATTTATACCGCCACGCACAACATGACACTGAACTATGCACTCCGGTGGGTGACAGCGGAGGGCCTTAACCCCAACGCTTGTTTCTTAGTGGGGAGATTCCCACTCAATGCAACAATGAATGAGATTCTTGCCGTCAAAAGGTCCCCTGGAACCAATCACCAGGAAAGAAGATTCTAGGCTTCCCCCATGGTCAGAATAATGAATGGACTATGCTGTGCCATTGACCCAATCCCATTGCGAGCAACACCTTTGCCGCTGAGATCTGGGGAGGGGGCTCAACACTTGTTTGCCCTGCCTGGTGGCTAAATACATAGTCGAGCTTATCACCTCATCCTGATCCCATCACCGAAAGATGCCATCGTCATCTGTGCCGCTGTGGCAGAAGCCATAAGAATTGTGCTGGAAAGACAGGCTATGCCTTCTTTCATGTCTGAGCATGGGACCTAAACAGGTCTATGCCCCTTCTCTCAAGGTAGCAGCCTGTCTCAAAAGGTAAGGAGACCTTTGAGATATGGGACAACCTCAAAAAGCTAATACTGCAAAATTGGAAGGTTTCAGGCAATGATAGCAGACAGTGAGTTGTGGAGGCATTAAGGGGAACAGCACTACACATATTACAGTAACTGAGGACCTTCAGTCCAAGCTACAACACAGCAAGTGATGGAAGTGTTACAATGCGTTTTTGGTACCACTGAACCCGTGGATGGCCATATGATGAAGTTATATGCTATCACCTTGAGGTCTGGAGAGAAGCAGTCAGAGTACGTGGTGAGTATTGAGATAATCCTGCATCCGGCACAACAAAGAATAGGCGTGGAAGCTGCCAAGCTGAACCAATGTGGGCTAAACAGGTTCTCCGGGTCGCTAAGGATGCAGCAATTCCATTATTACAACCGCTTCCACGGGTGAAACTTCATAATCTACCATCCTGTTCAAGTCTCCCTGTTGTGACAACACCAATATGAAGAGTTAATCCCACATGGAGGAATATGAACTGGGATAGGAGGTAAAAATATAAAACGGTTTCACTTACAGGAATCCGATGTGTTTGGCTCAGTAAGGGAAAAGAGACTTCTCTTGGAGGATAGAGGTGCCGACGTGAGGGGTCCCCGGGCAACAAACAGGTTACCATTACTAGACCTTTCTTGTCTTTAACAATGAACTTTGATATTCTTTGCAGTTAAAATTAGGCACAGCACACCAAGGTAAAAGATGTGTTTTGACTCCTCCCTAGGTCGGGAATAGATGGCTCCACCTAATCTGATGGACAACGCGATCGATAGTACGCAGTAGAATTACAGGTCCTGAAGAAGATGACAACAACGATGAGGTCACCGAAACCGGTCGACCCCTTTACTGTATGATATCCCTTAAGGAGATTGGGGATACTATATATGTTCACTAAAAACGTTTTAATGTCGGAAATACGGATATATAACTGGTGACCTTTCTCAAGCTGTCTCGGTTTAGAATTAAGTGAATGCTGAACCTTAGGGTACCGGCACAACAAATCATAACCGGTTCCAGCACACTGATTCGCCTGGACAATTGGTTTAGAAAATAACCTCCCTTTTCTAGCTCTATTCGAGCCACAACATACTTATCTATATTGTATGTACACACTTCCTTGGGGGGTTGAATAAAGGGATACAGCATTAAGCCGGCAGGAAATGCTTCCTCCTTGAAATGTTCACACAAAAATAAATATGGTACACATTTTCTCTCTTTTCCTGTTGTTTTTAACTCTGTTTGCAATATGATAAATTGTAGAGGTAGGGATACACCCACTCTGCTCTTTCCTATTAGATAGGCGGCACACCTGCTCTGGCCTAGGGACAACACTACCTTACAGGGATATGGTGTGCTACCACCTAGGGATAGTGCTAGCATACACATTGAGTGTTTTTCTGGTGAATGACTCATGATACAAATAGGAAAGATGTCCGATGAGTCCTACTATAACCAGCACTTAAACACTTCTAGAGCCACTGGATGGACTTAACTTGATGGGAATCAGAGATGCCACCTGCAGATACCTTGGATATCTCCGGGTGAGGATGCATCCGACATAGTGAGTTGCTGGTGTGAGCACAACATTGAACACTTTGGTGTTGATCTGCCCCATGAGGAACATGAACCCTTAGGTGACGCTCGTCATAGGTACCAACTCCACCATGTTCAGGACTCTGGCACAGCTCTTCTGAAAAATGGCTGGCCCTCTGTGTGCCTGAACTCTGACCATGCATCCTGCGTGCCTGCAGGCCTACCTCAAGAGGGGCATGAAGAATCCTCACTGACCTAAAGGGCCCTTGGGAGACTAGAACATGGCAGTCCTAAAAAATTGGTAATGGTGTGCTCCCGAGGGTATAGAACTGCCTGGTGCAGCATGCCCTAGTCAAAGATGCTGGCGAAAAAAGTATTGCAAAGTTGTAGAAAAAGAATCATAGAATGTCGATTGAGGAATAGAACTTTTGAGGCCTCCCCACACTGAAAACCTACAGAAATATAAAGATGTGCTCCAGAGGTGGAGATAAGGGAGACCGGTCTATTGTCTGTGGGGCAATTTGGCCGAAAACAGCCCTAAAAGAACACTAAAGGGACTGCAGTTTTACATTTAAAATTAAACTGCTATATTGTTACTGCAGATTGCCAGCCTGACTATGGTCTTTCAAAACAAACAACATTGGATATGAAAAGTAGGACTCTACCACTGGAATCCTCTTATAAATAGAAGGGAATGCTAGATAGCCCTCGATGATTACCATATTGAGACCTGATTTTTCCAATAAAAGTAGAAAGTACAGACCATGTGGGGCACAACAATGGGTCAACACCACAATCAAGGCACCAACAAGTGATCTTGCACCAGCAACATGCATACACTGATTTGGTGGATGGGAGTCTTTCAGAAAGTGCCGCACCAAACACCTCCTCAGATCGCAATTCTGATATCCCAAACTCCAAATAACCAAGCAGTGCCCTGGCAATTGGGTGGAGTATCCTGCCGCAAGTCTACATCAGTAGATCTGCTTTCCAACAGATCTTTCAAGGAGGGCACTGCAATATCTCCAGCCGGATTGGGTCCAGGGCCTCCAATGCCACTCCAGAGCAACCAGGATCATAATGGTTCAGTTCTGCATCAACTTTCTCAGCACCAGAGCAATAAACAAATTGAGGGAGCACATCCACCAGGTTGAACTCCCGGGGGCTCACCAGGGCATCCTGCAAACATAACTAACAGATCAATCCAATGAAAATATCAAAATGAGAAGATCTCCACAGTCTCCCCAATTCAGCTCCCACACAAGTGAAGCTTTGCCTGAGTACTGAAAACTGCGAGTGGTGTAATTGTAATTGGTGATTTATAATGCGCTTAATACCCAGAGGTTTCTAAGCGTGGACATGGGGATCGAACCTGTGTTGATCCACGTCATCTTGCTTCCAAGGCGAACGTGTTGCCCCCGAGCTATCCTCCCGGGTGAGATGACATGACAGCTGCCATGCTGTCCATCATCGAGAGCCAGAAAAGCATGGACTCAGTTGATAGGTTGAGTGAGCCCACACTGTTGATATAGTGCATTGGGGTTGTGTAGATGAGCAGACGTATATATTCGCAGGAGATCCTACCCCCATAGCCCCCTACCTTCCCTGTATTGGAGCCATGAGACCGGACCCCGTCTAACACCAGCTATTGTACCAATACCACATCGAGTATACGGAAGACGGTATCCATTAAGACAACCATAGCAAATTCACCCTCGAGTTGATGACAGCTTGCAGCAGGAACTCCCTGAAGGAATATGAGAAAGAGCTAAGAAATCAAATGGATGACGTCATAAGAAAGTGTGCAGGACATCCTGAAATACTGAACAAAGATGATGTATGGATTCTAGAGGGTTTAGTTTAGTTTATTCATTTGTATTGCGCACCAGACCCGAGGGTATGAGGGCGCATGAGCAGCAAGGTGATTCAAAGCTTGGTTACAGGATGCTTATACTTTACATTACATAATTATACTTTACATTACATAATTACAGTGTGACGATGAAGGAACATGTGTACAGTTTGGCAGGAGAGAATGCAGTAGATGTATTTAAAGAATTACAAATATATACAAGTTTAGTATTACAAATTTACAGATTCTCTTAAAGCATACAACGCGGAGAGCAGCCGTGTGGTGTTAGAGGTGTTAGTGGTTCGTGTTCTTTAACCAATGGATGTAGTTGCGTCTAAAAAGTGAGTAAGGTTGGGGAGTTCTGAGCGATGGTGGTAGGGAGTTCCAGTGTTGGGGTGCTTTCACCTGGAAGCTGTTGCCACCCATTTTAGTGCGTTTAAACCTGGGGACGGTGAGCAGATTAGCATTGGAGGTTCTGGTGGGTCTGATGGGGCTGTGGTAAATGACAAAGTAAAGAATCAAGTGAACCTTAAAGTGTAAAAGAAGAACATTACACAGTAAAAAGTGGCACAGAAATCAGAAGTATAAAGACGGTACAGATGCTGAAATGCAAGACAAATCAAGTCATCGCATAGGCTAGCTACTAGTAGTAAATAGAAGGCAGGCAAAGCCGCCATTTTACAGAAACTGGATATTGGTATCATGAAATAATAAGTCAAAGATATCATGAAGAAAGAATGAAAGGCTGTTTCGAAGTAGAATAGCAGGTTGTTGGAGCTGCATTGGGAGGCTGTCTGGCCTGAAGTCAAGAATTGGGAAGTCGAGGTAAGCCATCTGTAATGAGGAGGAACGTGTGTTTGGAGGATGAATCCTCTCACATTAAGGTGTAGAAGAACACAAAGGATGCAAAGTCTTAATTCATTTAAACATTTAAAAGCTTGCCAAATGAACAGTATCGTGGTCTCTTGTCACGTGAGTTCAGGATGGAAATAGGGCTTGAACTTGGAGTTCCAGACAATATAGCGAGTGCCCTCACTCCTGTTGCATTCCCAGGACAAGAATACTCAGCAAGGCCAAGTACAAAGAGAATTTCGTGGCAGAAGGCAGGGGAGATGTTGGGCTAATTGGGGGGTAGGGCGGCTACATGTCCTATCTACTTGCACCTGGGTCTTGGCTTAAGTGCTGCTAATTGAACTAAATGTCCCAACTATGGCACAAGCGTTCCAAACTAATTGTATTAGTCCATATAATGAAGGACCTTATAGCTTGAGAAACCAATGAAACACTGTGCAACTGATTTATCTTAATATGACATGTTTGAAGAGGTAGTCATGAGTTGTCCACCTGATATCGGACAAACAATAACAAGCCCAGCTCCTATATGATTGTATATCTAGGTGTGTCCTTTAACCAATCCCAACCCTTGATAGGTTTTTCACTTTGCCACGTAGCATGACATAATTCTGATGCATAAAGAAGTATATCATTGTATGTTTTGTGGAAATTGCTGAGACCGAGCGTACATCTGTTGATGTTCATTGTAAACTCACTGTTTTAGATAATTGCTAATAAAACAGCTATTTGCCATCTTCTTGAGTTTGTCCGGTTATTTGGACTCAGAATTATGGTGTAATCCCATCCAGTGACAAATACATGTTCCAAGGGCCATAAACTCATGTGGCAGTGGTGCGGATGGTTTTGATCCAAACTAGTTTTACTTCATAGTTTCGGACGATCAGGAATCCTCCACCATTAGCTGGAAGATCATGGAGTTTCCTGTGGAGATCGACCGATAGAGATAAACTTGCAAGAGAAATCAAGATGGTGGGTAGGTCCCTCTTTGAAGAAATCTGTGCTCGGTTTCCATGGGCACTCTGCAGATGGAAGGAAAAGTGGTTGATTAGAGGAGTCGTCGATACCGAAGGCCTCGAGTCGATTAAACGGATATACGTAGACTAAGGGAAATGGCAATATAAAGGGGCGGGATTGTGATATTTTATGAAAATAAGTTGGGTAACAGGAATTTTGTGTTGATAAAAGAACGCCTAGGTAATCAGTCGGAATATTAAGAGAGAGAATACACATGGTCAGGACTATGGAAGGTGATGTCTTAAACTCTGTATGGGGTCATAATTGGAGGCGAAAAAAGAAAACCTCTTACTATAAATGATTATAGGGAAAAGGGAAGGTGATCAAAAAGGTTATTAATGTGTGTTGTGTTATTATTTTGGGTATTATTTGATGTATGAAGTTCTGAAAAGCGATAAATTGTGAAAGTGACGTTGTTTCGAGTTAAGTGTACTAAACGATTGGCACCAGTGAGAAGACAGATAGGGCCAGTCAGAAGACAGATAGGTTAAGACAAAAGATGATTGAGCAGCGATTGCTGGTGCTTGCTCATATTTATTGTTTTGAGATTAAAAGTGTTGAGCTTTGAGATCGGTAGAGATTTATTAAATAAACAAGGTAACGATCTGGTAAGTATCAACAGTTAATTGCGACTTACCATTATGCAGGACACTCCTCTTATGCACCTTTGTAAAACATTACCAAGACATGCACCCAAGTTCAAACAGTTCAGTGCAGAATGGGTAAAGGGCACAGCTGATAAAATGTTCATGCAGTGGCCGCAAGGGGGATCATTGTCAAAGGCAATATTTTTTTTTAATTATTATTGTTTATTGGTTTATAAAAAAAAACCTTTACAAAAGTTTGAACAAACAGATAATTTGAATGAATTCATTAAAATGACACTAAACATCCACATAACCAATTACATTAGTCAATTCAGATACGATGTTCAAAGCCTAAATGTCAAGATCGTTGTATCAAAAATGTTAAGAACATTACAACACACTACTAAAACAATGTAAACCACCATTAACACCAAACATAATAAGAAAAAAGAAAAAAAACAGTAATCCTAAAACATTCCTTCTAAATAGGTAACACGTCAATTGCGACATTAAAATTATAATACATAACATTTTTACAATTACATGAGCTTTTACATTGCTTAATTCAGCTTCCGCGGTCCTAACATTTAATCTTTAAAATTTCCCACAGGGATCGTACAAGATACATCGTACAAGTAAAACACTATAAAAGACCATAACCACCGTAGAGGACCTTCCTAGTGAGTAAATAAGCTGACATTTACAATCTTACAAGTACTTTCACTTTTACAGTTGCTTGTACCACACGTTTGGGCATAATTAAATAACCTATATTATTTTACAGACATTTTTCAAAAACTAAAACACCCTAATCTTTAGTGACATAGATGTGCCATGTAACATTTCATACCAAATCACGTCTCTTTGTACCATGGATGTATCACACACAAATTTGGAAAAGTATTCAAGCCTCTCCATGCTTTAGGACATATTAATAATAAGTGCATTAAGGTCTCAGCTACCCCTTCAGTGTTGCAAAAAAACTACTTTTTTGATTATCCGGTATCAGGTGAATTTCATTTGTATACAACACGTTACAACTGAATCTCATACTGTTTCTCAAGTAGCGTGATGGGTATAGCACAAGATAGCTCTCTGGTACAGGTTGCCATTTTCATGCGGATACAGTCCGGTAATATAACCTGGAATTTAATATTACAGCGTTGTTATTGACCCAATAAAATGCTTTAATCAGCTTCTTGACTTTCAAAGGTTTATCAATTAAACATGATATTGGGACACCAACACCTGCAAGGATATTTTCCACATCACTTTTCAGGTTCGCCATAAATGGCTCTGAGACATTATCGTTACATAGACCATATAATGAGTTACAATCATTTAATACACATTTCCTATATAATGCTGTTTTCTTACAATACAACAGGCTTTTCAGGGAGCAGAAACCAAACTCGTACCTGATTGGTTCAATTGGTATGCATTTCGTCAGGAAGTACAGAAGCTTTCTCCATACAATTGCCTCGATAGTTCTTAAATAACTAACCATATTTTCTGCTAAAAATTCAAACCCGTAAGCAAGTCGTGGCATCACCTTCATGATGTAAAAATCCCTACAAGTTGACATGGTAAACTTTCCAAATTTTGTCTCGATGACCCGCATTTGCCTTGCAGCCTCTATATCCTTCATTTTTAGGCTGTTTTTCGTAAAGCTTTTGGACACTGAACTAGAAAACAAATACCCCAAATAACGGATCGATTTATGAAGAGGAATTCTTGCTCCCTAGTCAAGTTGGCTTTGCACATTTCTTGTTGGTTTTGCCCAGATTTATTATTATTGTTTTTTCTGGGTTTACTTTTAGCTTCAGGTCATTTATACATTTTGTAAAAGTATCGATCAATCTTTGTAGACCAATCTTCATTTTATAAAAAAGCAGAAAATCATCTGCATAAACTACCCATTTTATTGCAGTTGTTCCTAATTTGGGTGCTACTAAACCACTTGCAGAAAAACTTTGCGAGCACCAGACACATATAGATTGAATAATATGACGGCTAGTGAGCAGCCTTGCTTTAGACCATTCTCAGCTTTTATCTCTTTTGACATCAGAACCCAATCTCACTTTCATCACAGTATTGAAGTAAAGGTGTATCAGTATGTCCAATAGCCCTTTGTCAATTTTCAATGAGGTTAGCCTTTGCCACAGTATAGGTCTATCAACCATGTCAAAGGCGGCAGACAGGTCCATTGATGCAGCGTAAAGAGGACGTTGACCAAGTCTCCTAGAATTAACTTGGAGAATAGATACAAGAAGACCCCCGGCATCTGTCCCCATCCCTTTCCTAAATCCAAATTGTCTAGGGTCTAAAATACCTTTCACATCTATCCAACTTGTTAGACATTCTAACACCAATGAAGCAAATATTTTTGCCTCCACATTCAAAAGTGAGATCGGGCGATAGTTTGTAGGATTCAGACGATTTCCTTTTTTGAATATTAGGATAATGTACAAACGTTTCCATGAAATGGGCATTCTCTTTGTAATGATCACATTTGTGAACAATAGACTGAGTATCCGTGACCATAAGTAGACCTTCTGCTTAAGAGTTACATAGGACAGGTTATTCGGCCCCGGTGTGGGTGATTTCATTTTACGGATACATCTAGCTATATTGTCAATAGATACAGCAAGCTTCCATTCTGTTGAATCATGGGCCTGCGCCATCCAAGGCATCAAGGGAGGACAGTATAGTTTCTCAAAATGATCACACCATACTAATTCACTTATGGGATTTATGGATATTTGCGCTTGAGACAATTCAGTACTATTAATTAGGGTCCAATAATTCCTTGAGTTGTTTACTTTCATGGCTGCGAGCATGGCCTCGCCATCTTTTTGTTGTTGGGCTGCCCGGTGTTGATACCTCCAATTCTTGTACCGTTGGTGACACCTTTCTAATCTCCTCTTTAATTTCTGTTTCAGGTACATTACGCTTTTTTATGTCTCTTAATTCTTTATTCAGTAATGATCTACGCTCTTTTACAGCATGAACAAAAACATGTCTGTGCCTTATGCCCTTGGATGCTACAGATCCCAATGGTTCATAGAAGTTAAAGATATTCTCTAAGATTACTCCAAAAAGCTCAACTGAGTAGAATTCCATTTTTGATTCTAATGATCGGTGGTTAAAATCTCGCAGTAACAAATTGTTCATTTTGGTGGTCTTATTGACATTTCATTTTGCTCTATTCCCTCTCAAATTTACAATGACTGGTGCGCAAAACACATTGTGAGCTCCTGACTGTTTTTCAAGCATTAGGTCCATTGATAGCATAGCGTGGTCGCTATGGGCGTTACCTTGAACATTCATATTTTTTGTGTTATCACAAATGTGTGCACTTACGAACATATAATCAATAGTAGATAATGTTCCACGTGCCTTCCATGTGGGTTTGTCATTAAACTGCTTCACCAAACCCCAGGTTCGGGGAAATAGTAGCCATAAAGCACCTCTGTACTTTTTGTTACCACTTTTGGTTCCCTGGGCATTAGGTAAGGTTAGGACCCACTCGAACTCACAGTGGGTTTGATTACAATCTGCGTTTAAGTCACCAGCCACAACGATTAGACCCTTAGGCTTTGAGTCAAACCATTCTTCAAACATGATGTTTAGATCTTCAAGCATTTTTACTAACATGTCAGAACAGTCGGCATTATTCCAATATATATTTACAAACATTAAAGCTTCGATCCCTTTCCTTGTAGTTACATTAAAAGTAGCAATTATTGCAGAAGAATTCCATTGTTTTTCTGATAACAATGAGATTTCCTGATTATTTCGATATGCTAAAACCAATCCACCTTTAGGCCGTTCTCTTAAAGCGCAGGTGGCAGGGAGGCTTAGTAATACATAGCCATTCCAGTTAAGTGGACCACCGGCCCAAGACTCTTGAATCAGAACAAAGTCAAAAGCATCCAGGTCATTGCATACTTTATTATTTAATCCTAAATGTGCATGACCTCTCGAATTCCAAGACACTATGTTATAGTGTGCAATATTGCTAAAGTGAGATGTTCGTGATTCTTAATTGGGATATTGAGTCTCTTAAAGACTCGGCAAGGGATCGCAATTCATACATTTCCTTTAAAGTAGTGTAGTGGCCTCGTCATTAGTCGCTATTTTCACTTCTGAACTTGATCTTTACTGAACCTGATATTTAGTGGTCTGCAGCACCTCCCCCCCATCATTGTTCTTGATAAATGCTTACATCGAACCCTAACTTCTGTAAAGAGCTTGCTTCTCTAAGAATAAATGCGTGCACTAGTGGAGAAGGTATCACCAAACGCACAGTCATATCTATGCGGATGGATGAAGTCTACTCATTTGATATCAGTTGAGGAGATTAAGTTTAGTTCCGCTATTTAACCAAATAGACTCAAAATATAAGGACGGTTCAATGAATAAGGTCCTTCTGTGTAGTGTACATATTGTAACGTCAAGCTCGGTATGTCAGGGAACTTCGGACGTAGTAAGTACTCTTCATAATGTTCATTTGAAGATGTATGACTTTCACCCGAGTCAGGTTTAGGTTACTATGTCCCTCGTTAATCGCGTGGTACTCATTTTTGCCATCAAGTCTCTTTTTCTCCGACAGTGTTGTCGTCTTGACAACTGGCCCAGCCTGATTGCCATTACCATCATTGCCAGCCTTTAGGTCATTGGGCCTCGTTTTAATCATGTTCTCTTTAGCTGCATTTACCTCAGCTTCGACTTTCTGGCTTAAAATGCCTTTTATCACTGATCGAACAAAAGTCTCAGAGAGAAGCAGATTATCAGACAGCAAATTGTATCTGTCGTTCATTTGAGCGGTCACTACTTTATCAGTACACCCAGTAGTGGAGGCCATTTTGCTCAGTATTTTGGTGGGAGCACCAACTACATTGTGCTCTTTGTCTGTGTTTTTGACGTAGTCAAACGCAGTATGTGTATTGCACATGATAGTCTTATCTGGGACGCTGCTAGCAGGTTTACACCTGGGTGCCTCGTCAAGGCTAAGGCTGCGTCCGTGGCTGCGGATCGCACACGCGGCTGGCGGCCATTTTGTCGGTGAGGCCGTGGAACTTCATCAGGCTCCAGTTCGGAGGGTGAAGGTGATCCAGGTCTATTTTTTGGATATTCTGCTTGCAGGCAGATTAATCTGCATGCCCATACCTGGTTTGTGGATTTTACTCCAGATTTGGGACTTCTACGTCGAGTGAACGCTAGGAGAAGGGCTAATATGGCTGGGCCTGCTTAGCCCACTTCATTTTCTCAGCTTAATCTTTGGAACACCTACACCCTTGAGTCTTGCAGCAGCAAGGGGACACGGTGCTTCTTCATCCCTTTCATCATCAGGACGCTGTGGCTTCCTCTTTGCCCCTTTCATCATCAAGGTGGACTGCTACAGTGGAGATCTTCATGTTGGTGCTCTTCTGTCTTCTCTTCGATCTCCTTGTTGCTGGAGGCAGCCTCAGGTGAGCTCCAACATAGCTGTAAGCGCCATCATAATGTCCCTCAGGACAGATGTTTGTTTTTTCATCTCTGACAAAATCGGGGAATCATCCTGCTTCACTGAAGCCGACACATGGTTAACATCCTTTATAGCTGTGTTATGTTGATATATGGCATGGTTATTTGAACACTGCGTAGAGGCATCAAAGTGCTGTTTTAGTGTAAGCATTGTTAGTTCACCCGGTTCAAATATGGGAGGGGTGTCCATAAACGATAACAAGGGACTATGATCCCTACAGTGGGCTGGCTGGACACATGTGCTCGTGTTACCAGACATGGATTCTATCTTGTCCTCACTATATAAGGGTTGGGAGGATTCTAGGACCTCACAGTCTTCATTCACAATGCTCTTATCTAGTGAGTACTGGTGTGCGCATTCCATCAGGTCCTCATCTGTATCGGAGGATCCTGGCAACGGTAACGCAGCTGCCCACGATAGACTGCTACGTCGTGTTTTCTAATGGATGCTAATATCGCGTTTTGATTGCATTATCTTACATTTCATTATGCAATTTATTAACAATAGAACTCCCCCTATGAGTGAAGTACAAGGCACCTACAATGTGTACGAATCCACAGAAAACAAAACGAGACAGCGAGCTCAGAACGCCTGAGCGTTATGTACATGAAAGAGCGTACAATTCAAAACCCCATTCTTGCTTGCATTACGCTTTGTAGCCTCGACTTTAACCATCAGAACATCAAACACAGAATACGCACAGCATTGTTACAAAATTAAGCAACTCATTCTTGCCAACGTGCTTACTTAAACTGAGCTTCAGCGCTTCGCCATAGGGGGGCAGATCAGCCGATGACGCAGGAAGGCAATATGAAAATGTCGCACAACAATAGAACGCCCCTTATAAATGAACTACAAAAGCGCCAATGTTTAAGAATCTACGGAAAACAAGACAACAAGCTCAGAACGCCTCGAGCGTTATATACACCAAAGACTGTACAATTCAAAACCCCATTCTTACTTTCATTTCGCTTCTTAGCCTCAACTTTGAACTTCAGAACAGCAAACACATAACATGCGCAGCGTTGTTGCAAAATTGGGCAAGCAATTCCCGTCAACGTGCTTACTTGTACTGAGCTTGGGCACTTCGCAATGGGGGCTCAGGTCAGCTGTTAACGAAAGGTGGCAATATAAAAAATATCGCACATCAAAAGCAAGGCAACAACTAGTAGAGTGATTAATTATACATAACTACAGTTTGAATTGCAAGTGGGACCCGGCTGCTCCATACTTGCTGTTGGGGGTCGGTCGGAGCCCCCATGCGGTCGCGTAAGCCCCCGCACTAGACAGACACTCTCACACACGTCTTGCCAGTTCGGGCTTCCTGGTCGCTCTGCCGCAGCCGGGAACGCCCCGTTTATTTATGCAGCACGCGGCAGCGTGCAACGACACGCCGCCGCGTGAGAGTTAGATCACGGGGCAGCCCACACTCCTCCTTTTTCCGGGAGAACACGAAACTACTTTGAACAAACACTGCAAACCACACAAACACAAACTGCTTCACTTAATAACACAACTTGCCCAAACCCCTTTATTGGCAACCACCTGGATCCCCTTACTCAGTAACCAACAGTCCCAAAATATAATCACTGAGGTAAGCGGGTTTCCCTCGCCCAGCCCTCTGGGGGTACCTCCCGCTCATCTCCGGCACGTGAAGTCTTTCAGCAGGCATCTCCCGGGCAGGGGACGCAGGGGTGCTGGAGGGACCTCGTCCGTCCTCCGGTATCTCCCCCACGTCCGGTTCCAGCGGAGGTTCAGTTCTTGAGTCACCCAGTTTCTTGAAGAAGCTGACATTCCGGGTGACAGCAGACCTTCCGTCGGATGCCGTTACCATGGATCCCTTTACGGCCACCACATCCAACGGCTCCGGCTCGTAGGGGAGCGACAGCTTTCCGTGGGGTGTCGATTACGGACGAGGGCTTCGTCCCCCGGTTCCAGCCGCTGGGGGCGAAGCCCTCTTCGCAGTTTTTCCTGCTCCGTCCTCACCCGCCGGTCTGCCTCGACCTGTTGACTGTCAATCAACCCGGGTTCCTTCTATCCGACCTCGGGTAGTAGTCCCGGGGGTACCGCTTGAACAGGGCCTCTGCCGGAGCGACCCCCGTGGATGCATGAGGGGTGTTGCGGTACACCCTAAGAAACTGATACAGGGCTCGCTGTAGTGACTGTCCTTGTCCCTGGGAAATCCTGAAAGTCTTGTTGAGCGTCCGCATCAGTCTCTCAGCATCTCCATTTGCACTGGGCCACAATGGGGATACCTTTCGGTGCTGGACCCCGCAGCTCTCCATGAGTTCCGCAAAACACTCACTCTGGAACGGCGATCCGTTGTCTGAGCACAAGGTGTGGGGAAAACCATGAGCTGCGAACACCTTCTCCACAGCCACGACCACATGCTCAAAGGCCACCGACTCAACAAACTCCACCTCCGGATATCGTGAATATTCGTCCACGATTGCCAGAAAGTGGGTGCCCACAGAAGTCGACCCAATGTCTGCATGGACGACCTCCCACGGCCATGTGCCCCGGGGCATCGCTTCAATTGCGGGCTCTCGTAAGGGAGACGCCGCCTGGCACCATATGCAGGCCGCCACAAAGTCGTCGACCTAGCGCTCCAGTTCAGGAAAACAGACCTTCAGACGCAGCCTGGCCTTAGTCTTGGCGGTGCCCTGGTGCCCATGGTGAGCCAGAGCGATCACGTCTTGTACCTTGGACTGGGGGACCACCATCCGGTCACCTCGCAGCAGCAGGCCAGACGCCGAGAACGAGAGTTCTTCCTTAACCTTCCACAGCTGCTCGAGTGCTGTCTTGGCCTCCTGGGTCCGCCCCGCCAGGGATTCTAGGACAGACTTCCAGGAGCCGTGCTGCATGGAGTGCTGGAGGGTCTTGAAGCACTCGTCCTCGGCAGCTGCCGGTTCCAGCTCTGAGAGAGGCATTGCGTTCGGCGTGGCCGCCTCCACCACCACGCTCAATCTGCAAGTATCTTTGTTAAGTTTCAGAGAGCACTTTACTGGCATAGGCCACTGGCCGGATTCTCCCGTCCCGGTCCACCTGAGTTAAGACGGCCCCTAGATCAAATGGACTGGCGTCCACAACCATCTCCGATGTTAGCGCCGGATCGAAAAACGCCATGGTGTCCTCTGCTGTCAGGGCGCCTTTGATGTCTTCAAAGGCCGCCTGCTCAAGCGGACCCCAGTGCCAGGCTGACTCCTTTTTTCGTCAAAGCCCTGAGCGGTTCTGACCTTGAGGCAAGGTTCTGGATGAAGCTCCCACAGTATGTCATCATGCCAAGGAAACTCCTAATGTCAGACGCCGACTCTGGAGGCTGCGCCTTCTTAATGTCCTGGACCTTCCTTGGGTCTGGTGACACACCCCCTTCTTTAAAAACAAATCCGAAGAATTCGATGGAAGGGCGCAGGAACTCACACTTGTCCCTGTGAAGGGTGAGACCTAGTGATTGCAGTCTCTCAAAGGTCTTCCCCAGCTTTCTCAGATGGTCCACCTCGGCCTTTGCGAACACCAGAATATCATCGCTGATGTTTAAAACACCCTCCAGATCTGCGAGGGCACCTTGAATAATATTCTGAAAAACCTCTGCAGCCGATTGTGATGCTGGAAATGCATCAGAGGGACAGGGCCTCTGAATCCTTGTCCTTTACTGCTTTTTATCGTGTGTTCTGTCGTGTTTTCTGCCCAGGAGTCCATGTGGGACTCCTGGCAGTGCAGCTCTCTTTTGGTTTGGTGAACAGACCCATGGGATACCCTTATGGCACCCATGGGTAGGGATACAACCCTGTGCCCCTAGTGTATGTTTTTGGGCACCTGTGGGTGGCCCACAGAGCAAGGTATGGGCTGGTGGCAGCTCCATGCTGAATTTGACAGGTGCTCTGGGTGTCCTCCATTTTGGGATACCCAGGCCCTGCCATTGGGATCAGTTGATTCCTGATAGGAAACAAGATGGCCCCTGTGGCCTCTTGCTTTCTATTGCCTGTTACCTTGTTTTCCCAAAGTCCTGGGAAGCCCTGACTCTGTCCCTTCCCCCTGACTGGCTGTTGGGTGGAAGTTCCATATATGGTGTTGTTGTGAAGGCCCAGCTAGACTGACTGGAGCCTTCCCAGTGACTGTATGTTGTGGGTACCTCCTGTGGGTGGGACCTGGGTGAATGGAGTGTGTGACCAATATACACTCCTTGTTGTGGTTGTCTGGTTTCTGGCATGAGACACAAAGACTGAGACAGCCCTGCCCGAAACTGGCCTGACTGCAGTGTGTAGTGTTGAATGGCTGGGTACTTGTCCCAATCCACATTCCTTGTTGTGAGTGTCTGAAAGGGAGGAGTGTGGCCTGAATGCACTGTGTGCCTGATTGGCTGACTGCATGAATGCCCTTCTGTATGATTGGCTGCTGAGTGTGTGCCAGCAGTGTGGATGAGAGACAGAATAGTATATCTGGGGACCTCTCACCACTGGTAATTGTTCAGAAGCGTTCAGAAGCTGAGTCTCCACTCTAAGAGTAACTGGAACTGCTGATCCTCGACGTCCAGCTGGAAGAATTAGACTTGCTGTTGCACTTGCTTCGACCGATCTGAAAGCTGCCGAATTCGTCGAGGACTGACCCGAGAGAGGACCTGGTAAGGCGCCCTCTTCCCGTGCTCCGAGGGATCATCGAGCACCGCAACATCTTCGCCGAAGCCCCCTGGAAGTCAGACCCTCGAAAGGCTGCCAACCCGAGACGGGACCGCCGAGGAGATCGAAGTGAAGCACCCGGACATCGCCGCCGTCGAAGTCCATTGCCGTCGACCAGGGTTTGCAGGTCTGTGTAACCGCTGGAGGCCCGTCGAAGTTGTGTTGCCCAGCCGTGGGAACCACTTGACGCCGTGCCGCCGACGACCGGAGCCGTCCGCTCCTTGCCTAAGAACATTTGAATCGAAGGACTCACTCGTCCGCACCGTCGACCGCTTTATCCTGCCGGAGAAAGTCAAGGACGACCAACGCGCCGAGGAGAAACCTACCGGTGCGTTTCCCGCCACCCGAAGACCACAAAGACTCGAACGACTCGACGCCCTTGCTGGGCCCCCGTCTCCACAATCTTTGCGGTCCAGAACAATTGTCATCGAGGTGCCCCGCACGCCTCTGCCTTGCAGGACGCCGACGCTCCGTCGTCGACGAGCACCGCTTGGATCGAAGCTGCCGCCTCATCGACGCCGTTCTACCCTGTTTGTTGTCAGACGTTCGACGCCCCGTGTCTCCCGCTTGAAAGGGAAGACATTCAAGAAGGGCCGTCGATTCCCCGACGCCGAGTTCCTCGACGGACGTTCGACGCCCCGTGTCTCCCGCTTGAAAGGGCAGGCATTCAAGAAGGGCGGTCGATTCCCCGCCGCCGAACGCAGAGTTCCTCGACGCTTCTCGACGCCTCTCGAAGATCCGTGACTCCCGCTTGAAAGGGGGTCGCTCAAGAAGGATCTGTCGACGCCTCTTCGAAGAACTCGACTCCACCAGGTACATTGGGGGGGTAAAAACATTATAGGAGGGAATAAGACTTGCAGAACAATATATGGACTGGGCTTGTGCTATATCTTTATTTTACAGGTTGCCCAGGTGGGGGGATCTCCACACAGAACTGTGTCTAGTGGTAGGGGCCAGTATTCTGCCTATTGCTCAACCATCTTATTTTCTCTCCTCTCTCTATTGCTGGTTTCACTCTATTGATCTGTGTGACATTGTTACAGTATTGTTGATGCACTTTAATGAGATCTAATACAAAGGGTGGTACCACTTTAGAATTGTATATATTTGCCATTGTTGATTTTCCTATGTACAAAGTGAGTTATTATGATAAGTGTACATAACCTTGAATATTGATTATATAAAGACTGTGTTCTAACCAATACAGTGTGTGGCCATTCCTTTGTGGGGGCTTGGGGACTACACTGTACTTAAGAACCAGCCTGCATCACCTCCTGAGAAGCTAGGCCTTGATTGCTCGACCATAGCTACCGAATAGAGAATCTAGGCTGGGGTCCTCTGTGCCTCCCCTCTACCATATAGACAGCAGAAGTACAGACCACCCCCTACCAGTCTTTACACCGATGATACTCCAAAGCTGAGTCTCTTGTATCGGTAGAGCCCTCGGTGAGTGGTGAAGGTGGTGATATACCGAGACTCCGGATGGAGAACAACCTGGTGATATCCCGCTCGGAGATCTAATTTGGAGAAGAACCGAGCACCTTGCACTTCCGTAATAATGTCATCGATGGTGGGGGTGAGATGCCGCTCCCTCTTAATGGCCTTGTTGGGCAGCCTCACATCTACACAAATGCGGACAGAGTCAGGTTGCTTGGGCTTCCTAGCCACAACAATCGGGGATACCCAAGGAGTGGGGCCCTCCACCTTTTCAATAATGTCCAAATTCACCAGGTTGTCCAGCTCCTTATCTACCTGCTCCCTGAGATGGAACGGTACCCTCCGGTGTTTCAGGGCAACGGGCTGCACAGACTCGTCAATGTGTAACCGCACCGGGTCACCAGTCATCCTTCCAATGCCCTTGAAGAGGGTGGCATATTTATCGAGCAAGTCATTGATGTCTTCGAGATACACCAAGTACGCAAAGCTGACAATTCCGAGGGCCTCCGCAGCCGCACAGCTTAGCAGTGTTGTTGCTCACGGGCGTCACGTAGAACCGGGCTTTGATCTGCGAGCCCTCATGCTCCACCTTCGCTACGAAGGCACTGTCCAGTGGTATTGGTTCCAGTCCTCCAAACGTAAATATGTGGGCCCTCGGTGTGAGCAGCTTCGGGGGGGGGGGGGGGAATTCAAGGATATCATAGTGCCCCCTGGCCATCACATTGACTGAGGCTCCCGTGTCCACCAGCACCGGAACCGGCGAATTATTGATCTCAACCACACACCTCGGCTGCCTTCTGTTCTTTCCTTTTAGGACCTCCACACTGGAGACAAAGAAAATGTTCTCTTCATCCTCCTCTGCCTCCTCCTCCTGGGCATCCTCCCTGCCCTGGTCCACCTGGGCCACATTCGGTGGGCGGTCCTGGCGCGGGACCCAAACTCGAGCCTGTCCTCTCGGTACCAACACGGGCAGGGCAGCCCTGCATACCCTCGAAAAATGGTCAGGCAGACCACACCTACCACATGTCTTTCCAGCTGCCGGACACTCCGTCGGGTGAGGGAGGTCGTATCTGCACTTCTGGCACAATTCCCTCGCTCTCCCTGCTCTGTCCCGGGGTCCCACCCCAGGTCTTCTCACTCATCTTCCACCACGCCACATAGCACACACCTCCTCAGACTTTACTGAGCGGGATCCCGCCTCCATCTTAGTTGCTCGTGCTTATGCCACCTCATGGCATGGGCCCAGTTCCAGGATGCGGGGCAGAGTGATACCCGGCTCTCTCAGGACCTGCCTCCTGAGTTTGCCTGAGGAGCACGCCTGAATTAGCATTGTGCGAATCATGTCCTCCGCGTCTCCCCACGCACAGCCCTGGGAGAGGCGACGCAGGCGTCCATATAAAGTGTCCAATGTTTCATCGTCCTTTTGCTTGGCCGACAGCATGACAAACCTCTCATAGTCCACGTTGGCAAGGGGCAGGAAGTGGGCCAGGAGTGCCGCCTTGGCTACGTCATAGCTGCCATCCCCCGCAGGAAGCGACTCAAAACTTTCCTGGACCGACGGCCCAGCGGAGTACAGCATCGTGGCCACCCCGCTGTCGTCATTCGTCACCTGGGCGGCCCGGAAGTACATGTCGGGACGACTGATCCACCTCCTCCACCTAGGCCCCATGCTGGACGGCGGGCCCGACGCATCAAATTCTGGGCTCGCGCTTGGGCCATGATGGGAGGTCCTGGCTGGGCAACTGGCTGCACGACCGGTGGCCCCTGAGGCGCAGGAACTTGACCGCCTACTTGGGGTTGAGGGGGTAGCTGTGGAGCGGCCACTGGCTGTAAAGCTGGAATCACAGGAGCCTGAGGAGCTTGTTGTTGACCTCCCGCTTGGCCACCGTCTAGGGGAAGTGGTGCGGCTGCACGGTGCCCACCGTCTTGCCCACCAGCGCCACTCACGGGCCTGAGCGCACAGGCACCCCCACCCTAGGACCTGGGGGCCGCAACTCAGTCACCCACCACCACCACACACCTGGATACCCCTTCCACAGGCACAGCGACAGTCCAACCTGGGGAGGGTATGGTGGAATCTTGCCTTCGGCTTTGATGAATTAGAAAAGATGACTGCCCACTTGAGGATCCGCCACTGCAGTACTCCGCCCTGATGATGAAGAGGACGCAGAAGAGGCCACAGCAGCCTGATGATGAAGAGGATGAAGAAGCACAGTTCCCCCTCCACTGCAGCAACACCAGTGGTGTAAAAGGTCCAAAAATTGGCTGAAGGACAGAAGAAGAAAAGTGGGCTAGGCAGACCATGCCATTTTAGCCCTTCTCCTTGCTCTCACTCGACGTAGGACGCCCAAATGTGAAGTAAAAATCAAAAATTAGACTGCCTGTAAGCAGTTTGTCCAAAAATTAGACCTCGATCACCTTCCCCATCCAAACCGGAGCTTGG
This sequence comes from Ambystoma mexicanum, assembly GCF_040938575.1. Classification (NCBI taxonomy): domain Eukaryota; kingdom Metazoa; phylum Chordata; class Amphibia; order Caudata; family Ambystomatidae; genus Ambystoma; species Ambystoma mexicanum. The sequence goes on from NC_090931.1 coordinate 1,116,782,210, forward strand.
AGAAGTTCCACTATCGTGTTGACAAAATGGCCGCCAGCCGCGTGTGCGATCCGCAGCCACGGCGTGAAACGAAATGTCATCCGTTCCGTTTCCGCGTAGAAAAAATTGTGACATTGATCACCGCCGGGCCCGGGCATCCGCATCCACTCGTCGCCACTGTTGGGGGTCGGTCGGGGCCCCCATGCGGTCCCGTAAGCCCCCGCACTAGACAGACACTCTCACACACGTCTTGCCAGTTCGGGCTTCCGGGTCGCTCTGCCGCGGCCGGAAACGCCCGTTTATTTATGCAGCACGCGGCGGCGTGCAACGTCACGCCACCGCGTGTGAGTTACATCAGTGCTCTACTGCGCCGCGAGCAGCGGATAGCAAACAGGACCACTTGCTAGGAGCGCGCCAAAGGCAATATTACAACACATGACAACATATGTGCACACTGCTTACAGAGGGAAGAAATTAGAGAAAATACTGGCAGATTTAAAACTTTGGAAAATGTATCAAGAGGAGAAAGAGGGCCCATTACCGGAAGAGTGGATGCTTAATCAGCATAAAGGGGAGGGCATTGAGTTCTCAGCTCCTCATACTCGCCTGAAACTAAGAACATAGTTGCAGAGGAGACAGGATGTTATCCTTTAAAAGAATGAAAAGCAGCTGCGGGGTATAGTAACACAACATATGCACCCCCCCACACCCCACCCGCTTATGGTAGCAATGACAATGCAGAAGAGAGCAACCAGAAGGAAGATGAGTGTAGATGCATACGAGATAAAGAGGAACAATGCGAGAGATCGAATATATCAACAGATATAGACAAGGAAATCAAGAGATGGAAATGAGAGCAGGATAGGGCCAATGAGATAACACTTGTACAGAACAAATGGATGAGGAGACCGATATTACTCAAGTTAGATGGGAAAAGCATCGAGGAGGTTGGGCGAAAGGAAGACAAAGACGAGCAAGTAAAGAAGGATAGGGAACGATAAAAATGGTTGAGAGAAGATGAGCAAGGAAGGAAAGGCAGGGAACGAATGGAAAATATATATAGGGAAGAACAGGAGAAAGACGAAAAGCAGGCAGAAGAACAAAGTATGACAGTAGGAAGAAAAAAAATAGAAGAAAGGGATAGAAAAGAAAGAAGAAGAGGTACGAGTGAAGGAAAAACGATTACAGAGAAGAAAAGAAGAACAAAGACAAGAAGTAAGAAGGGAAGCACGAAAGCAAGCAGAAGAGAGGGCAAGAAGAGATGTGAGATAGCAAAGGGAAGTGGAAGAAGGAATGAAACAGAATAGAAGGCACCAAAGTCTTGATGCCAGTCTTGTTCTTAAAGAACAAATAAGACTGAGCGATAAAATACAAGGACAATGGGACACAATAAGCAAAGTTTTCCCAATGAAAGGAATTACCCAAATACCTAAAGCAGCACAAGAAGAGAAAGATATGATGCAGAAAGTATTGGAGAAGGGATTGATAAGATATCAGCAAATAAGGCAGTTCACTGGGATCTGTCATCCAGTTGGCCAGGACATGGCCATTGCTATTGGATCCAGTTCCTGGGGATGACCATTGAGGGAAGATCACCTAGATGGGGGGGGGCCTTGGGGAGTAGAGGTGGGAAACCAATGGGTGAGACGCGGTATCTCCCTTACTGCAACACATTTTCCCCAACCTACTACTTCTGATGATCTAATACTCTGCCCCCCCCTTTTCCGACACAAACACTTTCGTACACCGCGAAAGACGACGGACAAACACCAGTGCCATCTACTTGACTTGTCCCAACACAAGAGACAGGCAATTGACCCTAATCACACACACATGACGGCCCTTTCCCTTCCCACAGGGATAAAAGGTGGAGTACGAGAGCACAATGCAAGCAAGGCAGACTGCACGTCGAGAGAGCTAACTCAGCATGGAAGTTCAAGAGGAGGAGAAAGTTGTGAATCGAGAGGGTGACAAGGAGAAAAGCGTCCTTGCCCTTTCTGACCAAGGCCTGTGAAATCTCCACAGAAGGAATAGTAAGACTGCGAACAATAGCCAGCGTGTGTTGCAGCAGATGTCAACAGTACACAGGACCCTCCTCCGCCAATAACCAAGCTTGTCTCCGTGGCACCAACCTTGACTCTAGACAGAAGAAAGCTAACCAAACTGTGTTGAACCAAAAGTAGCAAGGGGCTAATTGAACTGTGAAAAGTTACAAAGAACTTTTGATATCGAAAAGGGGGAAAACCAGTAACAGGAGTCCGGCACCACGTGGGTGCTCACTCTGGAAACTCTGGGCGATCACCCGATTGTTGAAACTATCATTACCAGAAGGCCTTGGGAAAGGCAGAAGGGGATCAAAGTGGTCATGCAGGGGTCTTGTAAAATCCTCTGTACAGTTGAGTCTTTGACCGACAGATGATTGTGAAGCTAAGGGAAGTGAATCCTGCATCAGAAGAATTGAATGAGAAAAGGCACGAATGACAAGATTGGCAAGAGTAAACCCAAAAGAGGGATACCGATAAAGAGGGGGCAAAGCCTAAAGTCCCGAAATACAGTGTGTTGACAAGAGGGAACCCGGGCGAAGAATGTCCACAGTGAACTGTTTAGAAAGACATTAAGATTCAGGAATATCAGCAACAAAATTGCATTGAAAGCCATAGTGAACCCGATCGAGGGAGGCGAACAGTCGAGTAGGATCTGAGCCGGGAGAGGGGGATACAAGGGTGAGAAGCCAACACCCACTAACCCGAGAATGCAACAAAGAAAAGTACAAGAGGTAAAACCTTTGAATGCATGCCATGCCAGGGTGAACCCGACAAAGGGACACTGATATTCGAGAAGGGGTTGAGGCCGGAAGAGGGGGATCCAGGTGTAAAGAGCTATCACCCAAATAAAAATCAGAGAAGAAGTCTAGAACTTTTATTGAATCTTTGTTTTGATATTTTGAAACTGTCAGGCCCTTGAAAGCAATAAAACATAGCTATCGGAGGACCAGGTATCACTAAGGAACTTTCTAGGGATCTGCGCTCGGAAGAGCGTATCCAGGGGTGAACGGCATCACCCAACGTGCAAGCAGAAACAGAAAGAAACTTTTGTTTAGTATTTTGAACACATCAGGTTGTAGAAAAGATACTTAACTACCGAAGGCCCTGATAATGGAAAATGGAACTATTGGGTCATGCTGGAAAAGCTTGAGCTTCTGCTGTGTTCCAGAAGCCTACCTTTACAATGCTTAAAATGTAGGGAAGAGAGACCCTGACCACTGCATCCTGGCATTCTTTGTGAACACTACCTTCTTTCTTATGAACATTATCCCACACTTCTTTTGTATTTAGTGTAAGGATTGGCAATATTTTTTTTTTTTTAGTATAGACTTTATTTGACAAGACGCCACTAGGACTGCCTTATTGTCGAAGCTTGCTCACATCTTAGATATAGGTTAAGAGTAGGCATTTTTCCAACCTACCTTTACATTCTTATAAACACCCTTATTAACATGTCTACCTGGATTAGTAGGGAAAATTAGGAGGATACCTGATGAATTTTTAGTCAGACCACAAGTACGTGTGGATGAGAAAGAAGGGCAGATTATTCCCATAGAATTGGAAGCAGTGTAAATAGCAATGCTTGAAGGAGTAGATGACAGTCAGAGCATGCAGAACAGTAATAGCTCTTGAAGAAGGGTACAGATTGACTGATATAACAGATGGAGATATGTTCAGAGATGAACGTATAGATGATAAGGTAGTGTTTTGCATAAGCATTACATATTAGAACAAGATTGAGAAAAGGGAAATCCCACAACGAATGGCACTGATGCGGCAAAGACCAGCATTCTTTCAGGAAGACATAGAAAAGGTACCAAGTGTCCTTTGGACTATGGGCCCATATGACCTTGGATTATTGAAGGAAATAGGGGAGGTTAAAATAAAACTCAAGCCAGGAGCAATTCTACCCCAAGCAAAACAGTACCCTATGTCAAGAGAAGCTGATGAAGGCATATTTGAGACTATCTCAGCGTTAATGAAGCAGGGAATCCTGGTGCCATCGGAGTCCCTGTGTAATACCGCAGTGTAGCCAATTAAAAAATCTAAAGGAGGGTTGTGGAGATTTATCCAGGACGTGCGCCCTTTAATCAGATTGTAGAAGCAGAATTTCCATTAGTTCCGAATCCTGCAACAATATTGTGTAGCATCCCAGTTGAAGCAAAATATTTCACTGTAATCGATTTGAAGAATGCATTTTTCTCGATCCCCTTGCACAAACATTCTCAAGACCTTATTTCTTTTACGTTCAGACAAAAGAGACTAAAACATACTTGTTTACTTCAAGGGTACTGTGAGTCCCCATTGATTTTTAATAGGGTCCTACAGGTGGATTTTAGGTAACATTGAACTTAGAAAAGTGTGGTAATTCAGTACGTAGATGACATACTAATCCGTAGTGAAACAGAGGATGAATGTAGGCAGGACTCTGTTCAGTTAATGACTATATTGGCAGACAAGGGATACACAGTAGACAAGGAGAAATTACAGTATTGTCAGAAAGAGATGTTAATTTCATATGAAGGAAAGAAAGTGATACCTGAGAGAGCTAAGGCTATCACGAAAACCCCAAAGCCAAATACAGTAGGGCAAATGCAGCAGTTTCTGGGCTCAAGCAATTATTGCAGGGCCTGGGTTTTCGATTACAGCACATACACAAAGCCACTTTTCCAAGCACTCAAGAAAGCACACATTTTTAAGGAAAAGATAGAATGGACTGAAGAAATGGAGGAAAGATTTGAAAAATTAAAAAGAGCAATTTGTACAGATCCACTTTTAGGAATTGTTATGGCTGGACGCCGTAGATGGTCTCTCTGGCAACACTGGCGCCATATCATGGGTCTACATTTGGCCCCTCTCAAGATGGCGTCCGATCTGCAGCTCAGCAGTTCTGTCATCCAGAAGGATTCGACTGGAGGGGCTCCTCCCCTTCACTCAGTCTGTCAGAAGCCTTGTCGGAGCAACAGTGCATTGCTACTCCAAGAGTTGCCACGCTCCGTGAGTCTCGTACTAACTAGTAGGTTTACTAACCCTAGAAATTACATAGCGATTCTCACCTTCCTTGTTATCTTTTCTTCCTCTTTAATTTTTGTCTTTGCAGTCACGCCTCATTTCCCGTGTCCGACTCTCTCTCATTTTGCTTTTGGAATACCTTGGAGCTGTCACTTCGCTCAAACAGTACGTAATCCAAATCCCATGACGTATTCTCCTCACCTGTCTATTTCTGTTCCCATTTCACATTGCCACTTTCCCACCAGTGTAAAGGTTCGTTACCCAGTGTACTTCACGGTATTACGCCGACAACAGACATACGTTGCTTCCTTGACTCCGAATTGTTATCCGCTTCTGGTAGGTGACATACTTATGTTACACTACTGCGCTTCTCTCTTCCGACTCCTTTCTTCTGATCTGTAATCTCTTGTCTGAACTCTCGAGGTTTGGACGCAACACAGCAAGTTCAAGTTCCAGTCCCTTTCCATTTGTGCCAGTTAACCACAGACTCAAAGTAAAGCCACCAAGACTCATTTACTTACCTGGAAAGGAACCACAAGGATTGTACTCATCACTCGCCTTTCGTTACAGCACAAATCAGCTGGCTTACAGAAACAAGACATCAGCAGCTGCTTCCATTTCCTGACGTCTCCGTCCAGCGCTCTCTAGCTACTCAGGATTTTCTCCCACACAAGGGTTTACACCTGGCTGCTTCTTTCCGCTCATTGTTCAGTTGAGGGCAGAGAGAGGTCACTAGTTGAATTTCTCATTGCTTCAACCAGAGTCAGAAGAACAGGTTGGTGATTTACTGGTTACTTGACTGTTGTAGATGGTTGTGTATAACCAGTTTAACATTGGAATTATAACAGCTAGCAACGCATGTAAAAACCAGCATTCAACAGTCGAGTATCAGGTATCTCATTACCACGGACCAGCAGGTACAACAGTTAGTTGCAGCCGTCCAATATTTATCTGCAGAAGTGCAGCAATTAAAGCAGGAGAACGCAGCGTTATGACTCCAGGTGGGTCGCTCTCCCCATAGCTCTGAGGTAACACCATGACCTCTACCCTCAGGCCACTTTGACAGGAACCCTAATAAGGTTAAGGAGTTCCTGGAATCCTGTACAGTTCAATTTGCTTTTAAAGCAGCATTTTTTTCCCACTGACTGTGATAGGGTTGGCCACATGATTTCGCAAATGACGGGAGCAGCCTTGGCTTGGGCAACTCCTTTAGTTACAAATAATAACCCTATCTTGGATTCGTATCCTGCCTTCTGCAATAGTGTAAAAAGCATGTTTGGGAGACCGGAGGTAACCATAGCATCACAAGAACACCTACTTGACTTAAAAACAGGGAAGTCAAGACATCCTCTTGTATATCACTAGATTTAAACAGATGGCCGCAGATACCGCATGGCCCGATGATGCTTTAATAACTATATTTCAAAGAGGACTTACAGAAGAATTGAAGGATGAGGTATCCAGAGTTTCTCGTCCACATAATTTAACAGAATGTATAGCATTGGTGATGCAACTGGATTATAGGCTCCAAGATATACATCAGGAGAAGAGAAAGGGTAGGGGATACCGTTTGCCTCCAGAAGGCGGTCTAATCTCCAATAAAATAGTATCCCCGGAAGAACCAATGCAATTGGGAGCTGCCCGCGGACCTCTGTCAATGGAAGAATGTAATAGACGAAGATCACTAGGTCTGTGCATGTGTTGCGGAACCAACACACAAACAGTAAAATAATGTCCTTTTGCACCTCCCAGGAGCCGGGAAACGCCAGTGACCGACTGTAAAGGGAACGACGGCTCGGGATCCACGGCCAGAGAAAGGTTCCCCTAGGTATGGCCATTCATCTCATCAAATCCTCCCTACTGAGAATACCATGGTAGTGCTAGGTATCTACCTCTCTTGGGGTAACATTAGTTTGGAGAATATTCTGGCCCTTATTGACAGTGGGGCTGCTGGAAATCTTATTGATGACTACTGGGCTACCAATCACGGCATTCCTCGATCTGCTAAATCTATTGCCATTCCAGTAGAGCATGTAGATGGTAGCCCCCTCACTTCCAGTCCCATAAAGTATCAAACCCAGCCACTATTAATGACTATTGTATCACACCAGGAGACCCTGATGTTAGACATTATTAAAACGGCACACTATCCAGTGATATTAGGTCTGCCATGGTTGAAGGAGCACAACCCTTATATAAATTGGTCCGCCGCAACCTTATTTTTGGGCTCAGAGCATTGCATCAACCGGTGCTTGGGTAGGAATAAAAAAATTCCAGAAGGCATACTCAGTACACGCTCCAAAACCAAAGGAAGCGCTATGCTAAATCAGATCTTGGCTCTATCTTCGCAATATCAACAGTAACAGACAGTGTTTCCCCTCTCCGAATATTCAGAACTTCTTCCACATAGAGACAATTGTGCTATTGATTAGATTCCGGACAGTCCACTACCATTCAGACATATGTATATTCTTTCGGCAAAGGAGAAGGAAGTTCTAAAAGACTATTTGCATACTCATTTAAAAAATTGACTCATCTCAGAATCCATCTCTCCCGCTGCTGCATCTTTGTTTTTCATTCCAAAAAAGAACACATCTGAACTCCACCCATGCATCGATTTTAGAGGGTTAACAAGATCACAGTCCCAGACAAATACCCCATGCCTCTCATACCAGATATTGGAGGCTGTGAAGGGTGCCACCATTTATACCAAGTTAGATCTGCGCAGAGTTTACAATTTAATCTATAGAAAATCAGGGCATGAATGGAAGAGCGCTTTTCGAACTCCTTTTGCCCATTATCAATACAGGGTCATGCCTTTCGGGTTAGCAAATGCACCAGCCATTTTTCAAAACAATTTATGGATCACTTATTTGTAGAAATTTCCCTTCATTACGTCATCATCTATTTAGATGATATTCTGGTATTCTCGACTACAACTACAGACCATGCTCAGCACGTAAAAGAAGTATTACGTCGACTTAAACAGAATCATTTGCTCTGTAAAAAGTGCGAATTTCACAGATCTAAGGTAGCTTATTTGGGGTACATTCTTTCGGAACAAGGGATCGAAATGCACCCATCTAAGGTATCTGCTATATTGGAATGGCCCACACGCGTTTCGGTCAAAGTCATACGATTCCTGGGTTTTGCAAATTTTGATAGACGTTTTATACCCCATTTTTCAACTCTTACACAGCCAATGACCAATCTCCTCAAGAAAGGTGTTTTTAACGGATTGAAAAGGTTTACTAAAGCCCCTATTTTAGTGACACCAGACCAATGCAGAAGATTAATTGTGGAGTCAGATGCCTCATCACGCTTTGGGAGCTGTTTTGCTTCAACCCGACTCCCAGAATATGGAACGCCCAGTGGCTTACTTGTATAAAACATTGGCCCCAGAACAGCTTAATTATACAGTACTAGAGAAGGAACTGCTGGCCATTAAATGGGCATTCAAGGAATGGCATCACCTTCTGTTGGCTGCCCAACATCCCATTGAAGTCAGAACAGACCATTATAATCTCCATGCTCTTCAGTATATGCAGACCTGCAAAAGCAGGCAAGCCCAGTCGGCCCAATTCTTCTCTCCTTACCGCATTATATTCACGTTTATTCCAGGTAGAGTGAATTTCAGGGCAGATGCCCTATCTAGGAAGAATCAAACCTCAAAATCACTAAGTCTGAATTAATATTTCCAAAGGCAATTTTTGTACCAGTGGTTCACAACTTCTTGCAAAAAGTAGGAGGTACATTCCAGATCATTTGAAACCTCCACCGGAGGTGATTCAGAAACACCAATTGACTAAGAGTAAAGGTTGCTTTTTCAAAGACCAGAAGGTGTTCGTCTCCAATGATATCCTGCAAAAGGAAGTTCTGAGACTTTGCCATGATACTCAAGTGGCTGGACATTGGGGTTTTGTGAATACCTTTGAATTGTAGATCTGCCAAATTCAGAAGGTTGTACCGCGATTATGGTCACAGTGGATTCGCTAACCAAGATGGCACATTTCATTCCTTGACCCGGCGTCCCTTCGGCAGCTCAAATGGCTCGGGTTTTTCTGGAACCTATATTTTCTCTTCATGGTTTACCTGAAACGATCATTTCAGATTGTGGTCCACAATATACTTCTCAATATTGGAAACAGATGTGTAATATCCTAGGCATTTCCTGAGTCCTAAGTTCTGGTTAGCACCCACAAACCAACGGTCAAACCGAACCATTGAACCAAACTCTGGAAAGTTATCTGCGTTGCAACATTTCATCAGCTCAAGATAATTGGAAAGTAATGTTACTTATAGCGGAGTTTGCATATAATAATGCTATGCATTCCGCCACTAAAGCCAGTCCCTTCTATTGTACGTTCTCTGCCCTTCAGAGGGGGAATACTGTTATAGCTGGACGCTGTAGATGGTCTCTCTGGCATCGCTGGCACCGTATTATGGGTTTACATTTGGCCCCTCTCAAGATGGCATCCGATCTGCAGCTCAGCGGTTCAGACCTCCTGAAGGATTCAGCTGGAGGGGCTCCTCCCCTTCACTCAGTCTGTATTTCAGAATCGTTATCCGGAGCAACACTGCATTGCTACTCCTACAGTTGCCACGCTCCATGCGTCTCGTACTAACTAGTAGGTTTACTAACCCTAGAATTTACATAGCTATTCTCACCTTCCTTTTTCTCTTTTCTTACTGTTTCATTTTCGTCTTTGCAGTCACGCCTCATTTCCCATGTCCGACTCATTTTGCTTTCGGATTACCTTGGAGCTGTCACTTCGCTCAAACAGTACGTAATCCAAATCCCATTTCCCATGACATATTCTCCTCACCTGTCTACTTCTGTTCCCATTTCACGTTGCCACTTTCCCTCCAGCGCAAAGGTGTTGGAACATACATTCGGACTACGTTACTCAGTATACTTCATAGTAATACACCAACAACAGACACGTTGATTCCATGACTCTGAACGGTTAGCCACTTCTGGTAAGTGACATACTTACATTACACTACAGCGCTTCTCTCTTCGGACTCCTTTCTTCTTATCTGTAATCTCTTGTCTGAACTCTCAAGGTTTGGACGCAACACCAGAAGTTCAAATTCCAGTCCCCTTCCATTTGTGCCAGTTAACCACAAACTCCTAAAATCAGGGTAAAGCCATCAAGACTCATTTACTTACCTGGAAAGGAGCCGCAAGGATTGTATTTACCACTCACCTTTCGTTACAGCACAAATCAGCTGTATTACAGAAACGGGATATCAGCAGCTGCTTCCATTTCCTGACGTCTCCACCCAGCACTCTCCAGCTACTCAGGGTTTTCTCCCCACAAGTATTTCCCTGGCTGCTTCTCTCCGCTCATTGTTCATTCGAGGGCAGAGAGAGGTCACTAGGTGAATTTCTCATTGCTTCAAGCCGAGTCAGAAGAACAGGTTGGTGATTTACCAGTTACTTGACTGTTGTAGATGGTTATGTATAATCAGTTTAACATTGGAATAACAGGAATTCCCAATTATAGTGAAGAATGCTATTTGTTTTCGCACACTAATGGATCAGTAATTTGTAATTTGTTTATTATTTGTATCACGCACCTAACCCAGAGGTAACTGGGCACTGCAGAACTTGACATGTTACAGACAAGGCATAATACATGCGGATATACATGGTAGTGAACGAAGGGTCGACCTGGGTTACATTGGTCCAGCCATCGGGTAAGTACTGATAGGCTGAGACAACAGTGGAATACTAAACAATTCAGTAATGATGTATGGCGATGTAGGATAGCTTGGACTAATCATTAAGTGATATTGTTGTTTAACCAGAGTTTGACGCAGGATTTGAAGGCATTGACTGACGGTTCTAGTCTGACGGCGGGTGGTAGGGAGTTCCAAAGTTTGCCAGCTTGAGCAGGGAAGCTGGCACCGCCTGCAGTTTTGATGTTGAATCTGGGGACTGTTAGGAGGCGTGTGTGGGATGATCTAGTAGCTTGGTGTAGGGAGAATTTGTCAGAAAGGTATTTAGGTGCAGTGTTGGAGACACATTTGTGGGTGATAGCCAGTGTACGGAGTGAGATTATGTCCCGCACTGGGAGCCAGTTGGATTTTTGTCTGTGGCTGGAGATGTGGTTGGATCTGGGAATATTTAGAGCAGATCTTAAGGAGTTATTTTGTAATCGTTCCTAAGAAGAGCATGTTGCAATAGTCCAATTTGGAGAGTGTTGGGGCTCTCGCTAATTTCATGCAGCTGGTGCGAGATAAGTAAGACTCACAGGCATTGATTAGCTTGTTAGTGTAGGCTGTTGAAGAGGTGATGGCGCTCACTTGTTTTTTTAGTGATAAGGTGGAATCGAGGTAGACACCTATCATTTTTATTTCTTTTGCCACTTTAATTGTATTTCCATCAATGATGAAAGATGTGTACTGTGGGTCAAGTTTATTGAGGCAGGCTTGGGTGCCTACAATCAGGAGCTCTGTTTTTTCATCATTGAGGCAGAGGCTGTGTGTCGCCATCCATGCCAACAGGTAGATGTTGTTAATTAGTTTGGTATCATTGGCGTATTGTCCTGACAGTGTGATGAGAACCTGGGTGTCATCAGCATAATTTGTGTAGGTGACACCCAGGTTGCCAAGTCGGTCGAATAGGAGCTTCGTAAAGATGTTGTATAATGTTGGGCATATACATGATCCTTGGGGAACCCCGCAGAGGATAGGGATTGGATATGCGGATGCGAAGGGGGAGAATACTCTGGTGGTGCAGTTGGATACGAATAATCTAATCCAGGAAGATGCATTAGTGGAGAAGGTTGCAGCAGAGGTTAGGTGATCAGTGAGGATCTGGTGGTCGACCAGGTCAAATGCAGCGGAGAGGTCTAGCAAGAGGAACATGGCCAATTTGCCTTTGTGTCTTGTCGCATCCATCTGTATTTTCAGGTCCAGGAGGGCGGTCTCAGTGCCATGCCTTGTCCGAAAACCCGATTGTCGTAATCCAAGTAGGTTATTGTCGTCTAGGTGTTTCTGGATTTGCAGCTAAGCAACTCTATCCAGGATTTTTAAGAGGAAAGGGACGGTAGTGATTGGTCTGTAGTTTGTTGGTATGTTTGGGTCTAGATTTTTTTTTTTTTTTAAATGTTTAGGAGCAGCATGACCCAGGCCTCCTGGAGGTTTTTGGGGACAAGATTGTTGTTGAAAGAGGCATTTATCATTGTGGCGATGAATGGTGATAGTTCCTTGGCACAGTCCTCGATCGAGGGGGCCGGGCATGTGTCACCTTAGCATCTTGAAGGTTTAAGGCCTTTAATGGCGACCACTTCCCTGGGTGTGACCATGGCGAAAAAGAATGGCGGGCATTGTGGACATTGGAGCTTGGGTGGTGATTTATCTGGAGAGCTGTTTGCCAGGCTGTTTCTTTTGGCTTCTATTTTAGTTTGGAGAGGCGCTATTTTGTCTGCTAAGGCTTGTTGAATTTTGGAACACCAAGCAGCATTCTTAGTGCAGTCTGGGGAGGGCAGAGCAGGGGATTCCAGTTCTCTTAGGATACTGAATACCTCTTTAGTTCTCGATTTGGCATGGAGTATTCTATTGTTATAGATTTCCTTTTTGGTGGTGTGGATGGCAGATTTGTAGGTCGCTGCTGCAGTGGAAAACCGTACCTTGTTGTGAGTGGACAGTCCTGTGCGCCAGGTGGATTCTGCTGTTCTTTTCAGGTTTTTCAAAATGTTAAGTTCTGGTGTGAACCAGGTATTGAGGTGGGCGGCTGCTTTGGCTTTTTTTTAGTTTGACTGGGGCGATGGTGTCCATAGCGGTCTTCAGAGTTGTGTTATAGAGACCGACCAATTAAGTGGGCTCTAAGTTTTTGTAGATGGCATCATCCAAGAGGTTGTTGATTAGAGGGTATAGATTGGGTGGGGTTAAGTTACGGGTGGTCCAGGAGAAAGAGGGGGGAGAGATGGTGGGGTTGGGTGGTGTGGTTCCCTGAATGGCAAAGGATATGTAGTGGTGGTCTGTCCAGGTGATGGGATCGTTCTGAAGAATTTTTATGGAACAGTTCAGGTCCAAGAGCCAGTCTAGTGCGAGTCCCTTGGAATGGGTGGGCTCCAAAATTCGATGTTTGAATTTCGAGTTGGGAGAGGGAGTTTGAGAGCTAGAGCATTGGGATCCTGGAACCCAAGGTTGAGGTCTCCAAGGAATATGAAGGACCCTGGTTTTGTATTTGAGGAAAGGAGGCTTGTAATATCTTCCTCAAATGAGGAGATGGGGCTTGGGGGTCGGCAGACTAGGTGAAGGAGGATGGTTTGGGTTGCAGTTAGTGGGATTTTGGCTGAGAGAAGTTCTGCTTATGGTAGGCTAGGGAGGGTGGTGTCTCTAAGGCCCAGAGTGGTTCTGGCTATAATGGCAAGGCCTTCTCCACTGCCTGACGTTTTGTTGGATCGGAGAATGGTGTAACTCTCTGGCAGGGCGAGGGCAGGACCTGAGGTCTGCAACGTTGGGGGCATGGCAACTAGGGAGCGTGCATTGATCAATGCCCTTTTGATGGAGGGGGGCATTGCTGCAGAGTTTGGCTTATGCAAACTTGGTGCATTAGAGGCTGAGGTGCGAGTGGTGGTGATGGTGGGCTGTTCACGTATCCTTAAGAATACTGTAGGTGGAGTGGCAGGAGTGTGCACTCTAGGTTTAGAGGTACATTTTGAGTGGTGGGGAGGCAGCCTAAAGGGCTGCATATGAGTGGTGAAACGTGAGCCTAGCCTCAAGTTGCTTATGTTGACAGGGCATGGAACTAAAAGGTGTGGGGGGTGTGGCATGCCGAAGGATCCATTCCAGTGAGCTGAGTAGGTTGGTCGAAGTGTCAATTTCGTGAGAGTTGAAGGATGGAGTGAGGCAATTATTGGTTTGGAGTGGCAAGAGGAAATTGGTGGGAGTGATGGATTGGATGAGCGGGAAGATTGAGGCCATGGTGAGGGTGACTCTGAAAAGCTGCCATGAGGAAGGAGCGTGCTAACGTTGGAGAAGGCCTCTGGGGCCAGTCAAGATGCCAAAACCTGAGTAGTTTGGCTTGCTAAGCGGGTGCGCAAAAGACAGATCATAGGGTCAGTGCATGATAATCTAGGTGCAACAGAGTATAATTATCATATGGAGCATGCAGCAAAAGATGTCGAACAAAGCAGCGCTGAGCTGTCAATCTGAGTAGCATGTGACAAGGTTTTAGTGGCAGGGTGGTGAATGCAGTCAGATACAGAGGGTTTAGGGCTGATGAAACCCATTAAACTTGGAATAGGGTCTCAGGGTTCACAAGTAACAGATAGCAGGCTAAGAAAAGCAAGGTTTAACATTTACATATGAATTAGCAATGGCAAGCAGCAATGATCTGTTAGGCTAGGAGTGGAGTCTCGGGCTCACAATGTAGGAATTAGCAGGCTAAGCAAAACAAGATATATGATTCACACAAAATTAAGACATCATGGCTGAGACTGATAGACTGAGTACGTGTATAAATATACAGTTTATAAGGCAAAAGAGCACTGCAAAATCACAGATGGATGAGAGTAATGTGGAAATCTGTGACAGTGGGAATTGTGCAGGCTAGGCACAGCGTGTTGTAATTAGCAAGGGTCGGGGGTGGATGCTGTAGCACTTCGCAGAAGACAAGCAAGCGGGATCGTGGCAAGCTAGATACTGTAATGAGGAGCCTTGCACCAAAGGGGCAGAAGGCTGACTGGATATAGCATATTATGCGTATTAGCTGGGCAGTCTAACATACAGGTCAGGGCGAATTACAGGTATTGTGCTGCAGAACTGTATTGCAGGCACGGTCAGTGGGGTCTAGGTCGGGTGGTGGCTTATAGTGACTGCAGCGTGGACCAGATGGTACTCACATCCGGTAGGCATATATGTTCTGATGCAGCTATAGTGTTCAGAAGACAAAGATGTGGGGAGGCCCTCAATAGTTCACTGGGCATTGCAGCTGTAGGCATTGGATCTCACCCTTCTTGCAGGAGATAGGCTGGCAGGAAGGCTCATAGGCTGGTCAGGATAATGCACATCTTTGTTGGATTGAGGATAAAAACGGACCGAGGGTCGTGGCACTGGCCACTGGACGTCATGGACAGGCACAGGACAGGCACTTTAGTATGTGCTTTGTTGGGAGCTGGCAGGGGCCAAACAGGTAGCCACTGAAGATTTCTGGGCTCGGGTGGCCATTTTGGAATGGCTTCTCATGGAATATTGCACGGTCAGATGATTCACAGGTTAGCAGCTAATTGGCTTAATGACGCTGGTCGCTGCAGGCGGGGCACAAGGGTTTGTAATACCGTGGTCCCTTGAATCATGGAGATGATTTGCGGCGGGGTGACGATGTTGTACTCTGTGGCCGCACGCGTACCTAAGCATCGACAACAGAGCGGATGTCGTTGGTGAGCTGCTCCGGCAGCTCACGAGGGAGAAAGGAACTCCTGCTCCTCTGTACGCAAACTTAATTACAGCAGTACTCACACAAAGTCCACAAGTATTACGATGGGCTGTGCAATGACGCTATATGTGGAGCACGCCTTATTTTCCATTTAAGAGGAGCCCAAAAGTACATTGACAACACAAAGAGCATCTGCATATGAAGTAATGATTTCTAATCCAGCGGTTAAAATTGTAAGATGTAAAATAGTGAACCCAGCCACGTTTGTAGCTGAACCTGTAGAAGAAGGTGATCATGTACATGATTGTACTAATTATGTTGAATACTATGATGATATACCCAGTGTGAAAGAAAATGCTTTAGCGGGAGGGGAGATTCTCTTTATTGATGGTTCATCAAAAATTGACCAGACCAGTGGAGAAATACATTCAGGATCTGCAATTGTAAGACACAGATTAAATGGCGAGTTTGAGGTAGTGGCAAGTTCAAGACTACCGTCCCATTTTTCAGTACAGTCAGCAGAATTGGTAGCGCTTATTGTTGCGCTCAAGAAACACGAAGGTCAGGAAGTGACGGTGTACAGTGACTCTGCCTGTGTGACATCAACCATACACGCAGGTGTGTCACAATGGAAAAGGAGAGGTTATCTCCACGTAGACAGCACTCGAGTGGTACATGCCTCTTTGTTGAACAGGATCATTAAGGTACTACAACTCCCAGTGGCCATAGCGGTCATAAAATGCACAGCGCATACTAAGCAAACAGACTATTTTGTGGAAACACAGCCACAGACTTGGAAGCCAAAAGGGTTGCATATTCTTCGGAAATTTCGAGTTTCGAAACTGAACATGCTAAAGAAGTATTAAATAGAAGTATGTTATTACGAAAGGGGTTTAATATGTTGTCAGTTATGCAACTAATGGAGATACAGGGTAGAGCCCCCACAAGAAGAGCAGGAGCTATAGCCACAGCAGCACTACGGAGACAGGGAAGCACTGAAAAGTGTGTGATGCCAGCGGCGTTACTGAAAGTCGCACTTGAGCAGCTGCATTACCCTGCGCATATTACTAAGAAAGTCTTGCTGCCACAATTGCAGAAGACTGGTTTGCTCCCAATCTATTGGAATACGTTGCACAGTTCATGTGAGCTGCATCATGTGTCGGAGGTTCACAGTTGGGCATACAATAAGAACAGAGAAGTAATACCCTGTACAAATGGCCCATCTCAGCATTTGCATATTGATTATGTCGATATGCTGCAGACATGTAATGGGTATAGGTATCTATTGGTGGGAGTGTGTCCCTTTTCTCAATGGATCAAATCCAGTCCTTGCACATACCCTGATGCCACCTGCACAGCAAAGTTCTTAGAAATGATGCCCGAGTGTAGCGCAGGTTCTAGGTGGTGATGCACGATTATTTGGTATGTATGACTACCAGTGTTTCTTTCATTTCAGATCAAGTCAAGCATCAGAGGGAGGGGTTGAGGAACAAGGAAGAGGATGGCCCAGTAACCAATACTAGTGAACTATTGCCACCCCCAAAGGTGTATGTTGGAGATCAAGTGCTTAATAATTTCACCCGTAGGTGGCACAAGCCAAGATTTAATTAATCCACCCTTTCAAGTAGAGGAAGTTTCTCCTACTGCAGTTAGTGTCTGGAAGAAGTGTCAACAAGAAGAAATTGTCCACTCTCCCATGTATCTGATTCTTAGACGCCCTCCTCTTCTATGGGGGGGCATAAACATGTTCCTACCTTGTCACGTATAAATTAACCATTAGTTGTCAGACAAGGGGACTACTGGGGGACTCATCACATGACTCTGCATGCAGTTGTGGTCATTATCTTAACCTGTAATGACCCTAGAGGTCGTTATTCCAAAACAGGGGGGCTTTCTATTTGCAGACAGGAAGAAAGACCATATGCGAACAATTCTAATGGAAAAAAAGAAATGTATGTGGTAAAAAGAACCAAATTATATAAAACAGGTGTGCATTAAACATTTTATAGTGACATGTATATAAAGGTAAAGCAAAAGTGAGATAACGTATAACCATGTTGCACTTTAAATCCTCAGTGCTAAACATCTGGTGTGCAGTAAAAATATATTTTGTGTGACATAACATGAAGCAATACAATTACTGAATATGTGTAAATTGTCACATGAATTGTGAGGCTCAGTTGCCTCCAGAATTAGTACATTAGAGCAAAGTGTTCATAGTCATTCACACAACTTTAGTGCTCTTGATTGACTTTCTTGGGTCTGTACAGTTTGGACTTGAAGGATATCTCCATGTTCAGGCCAGGTGTCTGGAAGAAGAGCTTGGTTACATTTGGGCAATATAAAGAACTAAAAAAGGTGAGACCCTCTCTCTAGTACCCGCTCACCAGGAGGCAAGACAAGAAAAACAAATGTGCCGTATACAGACTCAATAGATGACCAGGAAGAAGGATGATAAAACAGTGTGCGATTGAAAAACATTTCTTTTGGACTGAAATTCATTGGACACTCCTTTATATTTAACAAGTGCATACACGTGCAGAGAATTTCGGAGCTTAAACTTACTTTTTAGAGATACTTTGAAAAAAAATAAGCAAAATCATATCTGCACTATCCCTAAGAACCAATTCATTATTAGAAATTGGAAGGGAGCTCAATACCCAGATTCATTTTTTGGGAGAATATCTATTTTAAGTATAATACATGACACCCGTCGATAGTGACACACAGAGGTTTGTAGTTGAAGTTTTTGTGCTTACCCTTGTTAGGAGAGATGTTAATATTCTCACTTTTCTTCATGATCCGAAGAACGTCCCAGTTATAAGAAGACTTTTGATTGAAATAATTGAACAGATTGTGCAACTGCAAATGTTATTTGAGTATTTGTATTAAACATGATTCAGGAAGAAGAAAATTCAGTTGCAGGAAGACTAGCAATTCAACAAGAAATGTTGTGGCACAGAAAATGTTTTTCTAGAATCTTATGCCTGATATACATATGCACGTGCTTTCTCTTTTTCTTTCTGTATCTTACATTTTTAAGTATCTATCATTCTGATGGTTCAATTGAAAACAGCACATGTGATTTTTCCCAGCATAACTACAAATGATGATAACTTCTTTGACCTATTTGGGCATGTCAGACGACATAAGAGGGATACCGATCTTGATAATTCGGCTCACTTGGTGAATAATATGTGGTACCAACATATGAAAAAAGAAAAGTGGGGAATAGAGCATCTGGTGAGAGCTTCAATGTCTGCTCTCTCATCCCCTATGCCATGAGTACAGTCGCAGCATTAATTTCAAAAGAGATGCTGGCACATGATGCAAAGTGCCTCAGCCATCTAGCAGCATGCACTACTAGAGCACAGTTCCAAGGGAGCTGGGTAACGCTGCGATGGCGATCAAGACAGACATTTCCATACCAGGATGATTATATCAAGAAAACACAAATGGAAAAAGAACCTGAAAGGAGAGACAAGATGCTTGTGTATCCTTCCATGGTACAAGTCATAATTGAAGAAATTAATAGAATGAATTGCACTGACAAAACTGACAAGACCGGAATGCCTGGATGCTGGGAGCGTTCACCACTGTTAATCTATGGACAAGTGATTATGACCAAAGGATGAGAAGATGTCCTGTGCAGCTCATCTACCGAAGAAGGAACCAGAGCAAGAGGTGCAAAAAGTGTATGAGGAGTGCCTAAATTCATGGGCCAAGAACTCTAAACTGCTGACATGGGTGGATGATGAAGCAGGACCAATGGCTGTAATCCCATTGACTATTAAGACAATGTGCTTTCGAAGCACAGGCAAAGTTGGAGAGAATAAAGGGTGCAAGAACATAATTGATGTCCCAGGAATGCGGAGAGGGACTGCTGTCCTGATGGATCGATATTGGGCCTGTGGATCCAGAGCATATATGAAGTTGCCCAGAAACTAGGAGGAGTGTGTTCCATTGTACTCATCCATGTTCCAGCCTTGGCGATTCCCCGGAGTGACCTGAACATCGAGGGATTTCCAAAAGTGAATGAGCACTTGAAAAAAAAAGAGTCACTTACACTCCGGCAGATGAAAAGAGTATTATTTCTCATTGAAATCAATGAAGGCATACGAAGACATTCCTGATGAACACAAGTTGTTCAGCAAGACTGCTATGATAATGAAATCTTTACTTATGCCTAGACTCCAGATGGTAGTGAATGCCAAATGGCTGCAGATTACTAGATGGGAGCTGTTACAGACAATCAATGCCACTATAAAACGATGTAATACCAAAAAGGAAGAGTTGAGGGCCATAAGGTTGATGACTCTTCAGAACAGGTATGTCCTTGACATGATTACAGCGATGTAAGGAGGTGTTTGCGCCAAGGTCAGGGCTTCTTGCTGTACTTTCACACCATCTCATGACAGTGAGAACCGGACTATGATGGATGCCATAACTATGTTGACAGAACTGCACACGAAAATGGAAGAGGAGACAGAGGCCATTGGAGATGCTGACTGGTTCTCCTATATATTTGCTTGGATTCCCGACTGGATGGCAAATATATTCAAGTTCCTTGGAGCAATATTGGTGATGATGATGTTCAGATTCTTTGTTAAGGATAATTGGACAATGCAAGAAAACAGCAAAGGTCATGATTGCTTTGAAGAATGAAACAGAAGACAGCGCAGAGACTGAAAGTACTATTAGAGGCCACATAAAAGCAAGTATTGTGGCACCTGAAGGAACAAAGTTCTTGTACCCAAGAGATCATAAGAATTATGTGGGAACGTTGGGTCATATGCACCTCAAGTGGAGATTACATTACCTGGAGTGTGGATGAACATATCAAAAATGCCGGCCCCCTGAGGGGGTGACAAAGATATGGATACCAAAGAAACCTTTCTTCAAGAGAAGATTCAAAGAAGCAGGAACACTTGAGGAGGTGGTCGATGACTCGACAAGAGGGGGAATATAGAGGAGCAGACGTATATATCCGCAGGAGATCCTACCCCCTACCTCTCCTGTTTTGGAGCCATGAGATCGTGCCCTAACACCAGCTATTGTATCAATACCGCAGTGAGTATATGGAAGACTGTATCCATTAAGACAACCATGTCGAATGTACCCTCGAGTTGATGACAGCCTGCAGGAGGAACTCTCTGAAGGAATATGAGTAAGAGTTAAGAAAAACTGATGACATCATAAGAAAGTGTGCACTGCATCCTAAAACACTGAACGAAGACGATGTATGGATCCTAGAGGGGAGAAAATTGACTTCAGCCTCAAAGCAACTTTGAGCGATTCCTAAAGTGTTCAACAAGGGTTAGAGTAGTTGATGGTCAAAGTCCGCACTCCTATTGCCTTATACCGGGGCGGTTCAGTATTTAAGCAATAAACCAGTAACACACTGGAGTTCAGGTTGTTTGCGCCAATGTCTAAATTTATTAGTGTATCCTCTGGTATTTCAAAACAATGTTCTCTGCCTCTATTGTGCAATCATAGAGGTGGGTTAAATAGCTGCTGTTGCTTATCCTCTGTTGTACGCTTCCAATTTTAAGAGACCTCTATTGTAGATTCATAGAGGTTTAAAAGTATAGTTTGATGGAGGTACTAATAGTCTTTGATGGATCTGAACATCCTTAGAAATGTCCTCCACTTTAACAAAACATGATCCTTGATTGTCCTTATACTGCGATTTAAATTAACAAAAGAAGTCTTCAAAATTATCAAGAGGTGATCTCTGCAGTAAAGTTTCCCTAGAATTATCCTCAAGATACTCAGAAAGTGTCCTGAAATGTCCTCTGTATTGAGTTGATGACAGCCTGCAGGAGGAACTCGCTGAAGAAATATGAGAAAGAGTTAAGAAAACAAACTGATGATGTCTCAAGAAAGTGTGCACGGCGTCCTAAAATAATGAATGAAGATGGTGTATGGATCCCAGAAGGGAAATGTCGAAGTCAAGAATCAGGTGAACCTTAAAGTGTAAAAGGAACATTACACAATAAAAACTGCTGCAGAAATCCGAAGTATAAAGAATGTACAGCTGCTGAAACAGCTAGATCAAGTCATCGTATAGGCTAGCTACAAGTAATAAATAATAATAATTAGCATTTATATAAATAGAATATAAGTAGTAAATAGAATCCAGGCAGAGCCGCCATTGTACAGAAATAGGACATTGGTATCATTAAATAATAAGTCAAAGAAATCATGAAGAAAGAATGAAAGGCTCTGTCGCAGTAGAATAGCAGATTGTTGGAGCTGCATTGGGAGGCTGTCTGGCCTGAAATCAAGAACTGAGAATTCGAGGTCTGCATTCTACAACGAGGAGCAGCATGTGTGCAGAGGATGAATCCTCTCACGTTAAGGTGCAAGGCAGAACACAAAGGATGCCAGGTCTTAATTCATTTTAAACATTTAAAGGCTTGCAGAATGAACAGAATCGTGGACTCTTGTCACGTGAGTCGAGGATGGAAATAAGACTTGAACTTGGAGTTCCAGATACAATAGCGAGTGCCTTCACTCCCGTTGCATTTCCAGGACAAGAATACTCTGCAAGGCCAAGTAAAAAATGAATTTCATGGAAGAAGACAGGGGTGATTATAGATGTTGGGCTAATTGGGTGCTAGGGCAGCTTCATGTCTCATTTACTTGCACCTGGGTATTGGCTTACGTTCTGCTAATTTAACCAAATGTTCCAGACATGGCACAAGCCTGCCAAACCAATTGTATTAGTCTGTATAATGAAGGACATTATAGCTTGAAAAACCAATGAACCACTATGTAACTGATTTGTCTTAATATGACACATTTGAAGAGGTAGTCACAAGTTGTCCACCTGATATCGGACAGCCAATAACAAACCCAGCTCCTATATGATTGTATATCTTGATGTGTCCATTAACCAACCCCAACCCTTGATGGGTTTTTCACTATTGCCACCTAGAATGACGTCATTATGACGCATAAAGAAGTATAGAATTGTATTTTTTGTGGAAATCGCTGAGACTTAACATACATCTGTTGATGTTTGTTGTAAACTCCCTATTTTAGATAATAAAACAGCAACTTGCCATCTTCTTGAGTTTGTCTGGTTATTTGGATTTAGAATTAGGTTCTGGTGTAATCCCATCCAGTAACAGATGCACGTTCCAAGGGCCACAAGCTCACTTGTGTTGTCCATTAGGACCTTGTTAGTCAAATCTTCAATACTGAAAATGACTGCAATACCAGACTAACTGCCCTGAATTCCAGCAAGTTGATATAAAAGGTCATCACCTGGCCTTCCCAGTGACAGCTGACTGAAAGGGTCCCCATTCCATTAAGAAATATCAGTTGCCGGGGTACAAAAGGCACTAGCGGACTGAAAAGTGGCGGTCTGGGATAGGTACGAAAGCATGTGCTTGCAAACCTGTGGGATTCAGTCAATAATGTACCCCATGTCCTCTGAAGTGATGCCCCCAACATCTCAGAGACCACTGCAGTAACCAAATCCACATATTTCCTTCCAGAACTCTCAAGATGGAGGACACCATGATCCCTAGCATGCTCAAAAAAACATCAGCTTGTAGTTTTGTATTTTACTGACGAAGAGTTACTTTGGTCTGAATGTTCTTCACTTTCTCTGGGCGAGTGAAAGCCATGACTTGCTCCACATACAGGACTGTGCCCATGAGATTGGGTCATTTGGAAGTAGCTAGGAAGGACTTCATGCTAAAGGAAAAGAAAGAAATGTTCTCATTCTGAGTTCCTTGACCATACTTTCCTTTGACCTGGCCTCCAGAAGCCAGACTTTGAGGTGGGGAAAGATGGGCCCCTTCCCACCCCTGTGAAGATAGACCACTACCACAAGCATCAAAAACACGTCAGGGCTGAAATGAGGCAGAGTGGGCACACTGAAAACTGGTAATGATTGCCTGCCACTAAACATGTAATAGGGATATATAAAATATGCACTAGAGGTATAAAGAAACAAGTCAATCCTGCAACTCCAATTTATTTATTCATTTATAAAGTTCACAAACAACCCTAAGGCATCGAGGCACTGTTAAAGATACCAGTTACATGCAATGAGCCGAACAAAGGCAGTTGAAATGGAACACTTTGGTTACTTGATCCAACTGTAGCCACAACACACTAGGCAAACCACCCAGTTTTGAGGGATTTCATGAATACCCAGTATGATGGTTTCGCTATCAGAGTGGGAGACAAGGAATTCCACTGCTTGGCTGTGATGTAAGGGAAGCTTGAGCATCTGGCTTTAGCTCATCTGACTTTAGGCTGGATGAGGCAGTGGAGCTAAGGAGTCCTAGTAGGTCTGGGTGACTGGGATCTGGAGATTTTCTGAGAAAGGTATGTGGGGGGCATAGTTGGAGAGGCACTTATGGGTAATGGACAGGGTGTTAAAGATGATACGTTTGTGGATGGATAGCCAGTATGATGCTTTCCTAGCTGCAGAGATATGTTCTTTTTTAGGAATGTTCAGGGCTGCTCAGAGCGAATGCTTTTGTATGACTTGCAACTTTCTGATGGTTTTTCAAGAGGTAACCGTGAAGAGGGCATTACAATAGTCAAGCCAGGACCCTATGACTGCACGTGCGATGGATATGTAGCTATCTGTGGATAAGAAGGGTCTAGAGGCATTAAGGAGTTTAGTGGTGTAGGCTGCGTAGGAGGCGATTGTGTTAACTTGGCGGGTCGGTGAGAGAGTGGTGTCGAGGTAGTGTGACGATGGTGAAATGCACAGTAAATCAAGTAACCTTAGACGCTAACCTGGAACTTAGATGATGGAAGCAAGTAAGAACTCCACTGAGAACTCGGTCAATCCCCTGCTCGAGGTAAAACCGAGAAGGTGTCAGTCTAGAAAAATGGATACCTCTACTTTGTGACCGCATTTTGGTGGCCGTGGGCCAACCGTCTCATGCACGATATGACAGAATATAGGTTTTCGAGTTTGCCAATGAACGGCCATTTTGATGTAACAAGAATCGCCATTTTGTTTTCTAACCATTGCTCATTGCTTTCTGTTCCTATTGCAATATATTTTCCGCTTACACTGCTCGACTGTAAAACATTGTTGTCTGTATGTGAAAAGGACAAGGCCGCAGGACAGAGAGGATAACAAGAGTTTGTTGAAACACAAACGTAGGCAGCGCCAGGAAGAATGCCTGGCTCTCTCCCGAATGTAGCCTTGAAGCAGAGCTGCAGGGCATTTAATCATTTCGCAGCTGCCAGCCAGTCTCGTTATATGGTAGAATATGTTAGAATAATACCGCTAAAGGCTTGAATTATGCTTTTCTTACGGCCCCCCTTTGCTGAGCCCGCTAGAGCGTGTCAGCTCCCAGGACAAGAATAGCACCTAATAGATAACAAGATCCGGAATGCAACTCTTCCCCCCCGTATGTAGCTCGCTTCCAAGAACAGAAGCGCTGTGTTCTATTCAACAACTGAAAGATGCCTTTGCACTCACAATTGCAAATTGTTACTAGAATAGATCTTTGAAGGTGTCATAGTAGTCGAAGATGTCCTCCATCACACCAAGTTCAAAGAAACCCAATAAAGGGGAGTGTTAAACATGTCATAGCTGATTGTTTGATATGCATTTTGTATATATGTAACTGATGTACGTAATTCACTCCCTTGTGTCCCTCGAGTTCTAGAGATACACGTCGCAGGGCGTAAGACCGAGTTGGCCAACTGAGCTTTTTGCTTTGCAATAAACCCTAGCTTTGGGAATACAACCTCGTGTCTGGCGTATCTATCGTGTGTGGTGACTCGCCTTGTTTCCATAGAAGTCAGGGTCCCCTAGGGGCCCCTTTCAAAGGGAGGACAGGATACCCAGGGAAACCCTCTGGGGAAAACACTGTCAGCCGGAAGTCTTCGGAATCTTTTGATCAGGAAGGGAGGCTTTGCCTCTTCGGATGGCTGGAGGATCACTGTGAAAAGAGGAGCTCATTAATACGAGTCTCGGTATGGCCAACCCTTGACCTAAGATAATCAGGGATTTACCAGGAGGAAAGGTGATCCTGAAAGGAGGAACTTGGGAAGGATCACGGAAGAAATTACACCGGTTCGTTTTTCTGAAGAGCTATTAGGCGCGTGAGCTGGTTGCAGCTTTTTCCTGAAGGATAGTAGAAAGAGGCTATGGAAGGGAAGACCGAATGGAGCTCTGGAGGCTGCGAAGAGCCGTACCTTAGGGGGTCTGTAGGGGTGGGGGATCTGTCTGGGTCGACCCGTCTGCACAAGTTTTCCTTAACGCGCGGTCATTGAGGGCTAGAAACAGAATTGTCTGATTAGAAGAAGTAGAAAAGAAAAGGAGAAACAGGCGGTTTGTTTGCAGGGGAACTGACCGTTGCTAGGTAACTGGTCAGAGTCCATGAGGAACACGGAAGGACTTGTGGAGCTCCGAGAGTAAGACGGGGCAGGTGAGAGCTGTGACTGAGAAAGGCAGAGAATTAGAATCAAGACAGTGTCCTAGATGATCGGGGATTCTAAAATCCAAATCAACCAACTTACAATACGTTGGTATTCGAGAGAACAGACGCACTGCTTCCTGGGATTCAGAGTCTGATATCCAATCTCCTTCCCAGTTGGGGGCAGGGCCAGAGCAGAAGGGAACAGTCTGGACCACCGACTCTGCTACAGAACGCCATCTTGGGAGAAGTAGGAAGGAACAGACCGATGTGCTTCCACCATTTCCATAGGGACCAGCGTGTCCTTGGAAACCTGACCGGTAGATACCAAGGGTCTTCACAGAAGAGGAGACAGGGACCGGGATGTCATCAATAAGGAGTATTCATCGATTTATTTTTAGCATGGCAGGGGGCCCTACCGGCAAGATCTCCGTCTTGTCCCCATCCAGGCTTCAATGGTTGAGTATGCGGCATTAGGGGTTTTAGAATCTTCATCATAGTTACCCGAGAGTGGGGGGGGTGGATTGGTGTGTCAAACAAATTACAGAGTTTGCATTAATCAATCTGGGCTGTTGACCGATTCAATTGCCACGGAAATAGGAGTCAAACAAGGATGCAATTTAGCGTCAATACTCTTCAATTTGTATCTATGCGACATTGATCAAATTTGGAATAGTTGAAACATCGTTCCAGTAAAATTGGGTGGTTTTCGCATGCACTGGTTAGCCTTTGCAGATGATGTGATCTTTTGGGTTTCAAAATAAACTCAGTTTATTCTCTTCATATGCCAAGAAAAACTATTTAGAAACCAATCCCATGAAATCAAATATAATTGTTTTTTCTAATAGAAAAAAAATGTCCACATTCAAATGGGAGATTGATTGTTGCACAATTCAGCGGGTATTATTTAAGCGTTACTTGGGATACAGCCTCTGTGGCTAACTATCACGTTGTGGCAGAGTTCACTTAACACCAAGGTTGCACAACTAACATCGCAAATGAAATTCATATTTAATAGATACTGCAAATTCTCTCTCATGCCCATAGTAGAATTGTATGTGTTGAAGGTGGAAGCAATTGTGCAATATGGATTGGATCTCTGTCTTTTGAACATTGGCAAAATCCTAAATAAGCTGCAAGGTAATATTATGGAAAATGGTGCTTGGGCTCCCAAAATCATTGCCCAATTCCATTCTCATTCATGAGCTTGGTCTGAATTCGTTAGCATTGAAATTCTACTGGCGGATGCAAACCAACTACACAAAAATGTTGCATCCTCCTGCCAACTGCCTGTATGATGATCTTACAAAGATGTTGTTGAATGTGCACCCAGCTTTGATCGCTCGATTTGACAGTAAAATGATATCTATACTTTGTCTAATAGCGATGGAGCCTATAGATCTCTCACTGGGTCACGCTTTAGTAGTAAAAAAAAAAAAAGGTATTTTCAATATGACTGGTCAAATACAACTGAATCCATCGCGGGGTACAAATCCTACAAAGAATATGTGCAATTTGGACATTGCCAGCATCAACGCCTGTCATATTTGGTATGCTTTCCCTGTAACAAGGCTAGAAATCTTTCCTCGATTCAAATCCGATTTCATACCAATGCTCGCACCAAGAATTGGCTGACAAATAAGGCCGTACCCTCAGATGGATCATGTAGATTCTGTGCGTTGTGTAATGAGCCAGAAACACATTTTGTAACTATTGGGAAAACCTAAGAAAAGTGATCTTTGGCAAACATTTTTGTGATGATTCACCTTTCACACGCAATTTATTATGGATACGATGCATGTGGGGTTCAAATAAGTCACTCATTTTATCTCTCACTCTTATTCTACAGCATATTCAGGAAAAGTTAAGAGTTTGAAAAGTAATAGTCTGCTCCAATAAGGGTACATCCTTGGGCATATTTGCTAGTAGGAAAAGGAACTTATTTTGTGGTCTGGCTATATTCGATTTTGCAGCTCTTTCGATCTGACTGCCTTTATTTGCACAGATATGCATATTCCGACACAATCTTCTTATGCTTTCTGTCCAATTGAACATGTATGTGTAGCACACAGTTAGTCCAGATGTTATTTTTTATATTCCAATGTCAATTGCTATGTCAAGTTTTGTGTAAGCTCATTAATCATGAAGGGATCCAACCGTACCATTTGTTAAATCAGAAACATAGCTATCTTCTTGTGTTATCTAGGATCCAGTCATGTACGTTCATCAAGACTTCGTAAGTCCCCTCCCCAACATTTGGGTCTCTCATGTGTTTTAAAAGTTGTAAATGTAAATCATGATACAATGCTTTATGAAATTGTATTCGTTTTAGTGTGTTTAGTAGAAATGACGTTTAGAGCTTTTTTACTGTAGTTTTTTCCTTGCTTCTATCTGTAATGTTTATATGTTTGTAAAGGTCCATGTGAACCAAATACAAAAATAATTTTAAAAAAGGGCTGTAAAGAGAGTGGACAGGGGAAACGATAGTCTTGAGGGGAGCAGACGAGTAGAGCCTGATAGCACAACCTCACGGGACAGGAGTATCATGGAACGGGACAGAACAGGCCTACAGGCCTGGGGGAGGCAGCAAATATGACTTGCAGGATATCGACATTAACTTGAAACTTAACACTGACACGACAACGAGCAGGCCCTTTGTAGATGACTTTTGTAGCAACATGGGCTCGGGGTCCGACAATGAAGGACGGAACAGTGGGAACGAGAGGGGGGGAGCTGCGTAGGCTCCAATCAACAGGGACCGATAAAAGGGTGACATGGGAGAGTGGGATAGGTGCAGGAAGAGGCAGCATGGGCAAGCAGGCACTACGGTTAATGGACTTATGTAAAATCGATGGTGTAGCACCATACATAGAGAGCCTCAGATCTCCCAGGACGAAGGAAAGCAGTAATGGCTATAGGGTACTCAAGAGGAAGGCTAATGGGGGAACATGACGACAGTGTCCAAATACCCATACCAGACCCGATAGACGTGCACGCAGGCATCAAAAACAAGGGGAGATAGGTCAGGCTGACTGGAGCGTGCATGGGGAGGTAGGGTTTACACAGAGGTCCTTACTGGAAAGGGGAGGGGTTCGACCTCAGTATATACTGTGGAAGCACATCAACAAGAAGAACGTGTGGTGTACGTTACCATTGTTATCAGCGGGGGCTGGGAAATGGATATACGAAATGGCAAGGATGACAGCAGGCCAGAGTTTAGCAGTGGGGGACGTGAAAGGATCATCGGTAGCGATCCTCGGAGAAGCTGCCGATGACGTATGGAAAAGGACGGGGTTCCCCAGACTGACGGCACAGTACACGGCACACAACGGTTCACCATTTGCAAATTGCAGGGCTGCCGTATGGCAAGCTTTGAGGACTCAATACCCAGACATGGGTGCAATCATGTCTTGCAAAATGGAGGTGGACGAAGACCCTTTACACTACATTCAGGCGATCCAAGAGCTTTGGCGCCTTGAAACTTGTGAACCATGGGACAAAACAGTAGCAGTATTTCATCACATTATGCCAGGGGCTACCAGAACCTGTGCAGAAACAGTTAAGAACATTGGTGGGCATGGAAGCAAAGGCTTGGCCAAAAATACAACTAACGATCGTTCACCATTGTAGGCTATGGCAAGAGAAGCTCAAGAAGAAGGCAGAGGACAGAAAAGTAGATGAAGCAAAGCTGGTACAGAAAACACTAAGTACACAATGTAAGGGGCGGGACTAACCAGCGCGAACACCACAGCAGTCACAGTTCACACAACCACCCATTGGGGGAGGGTTTGTGGGGTGGGGGAATACAATGCAAGGTTTTCGAGGAAGAGGGGGGCCACAGTGAGGATGTGGGTATGGACTGCAAATACATCACAACAAATGGGGTTTTCCAGGGTGGTTTCGGGGGGGGGCAGCAGGTATAGCAGGACCAGGGGATTTTGCAGGGGGTTTCCAAGGACAAGGAAGAGAGCCACTCCAGTGCTGGACGTGCGGGCAGGCAGGCGGGACACATCACAAGAGTGTGCAAAAGCAGAGGAATGCAGCAGAATTGGGGAGCACAATACAAGCAGACATATCAGAGTGACCAGGGCGACCATTATACCCAGGACCAACCACAGCAGCAACAAGGGCAGATACCGGGTGCACACCAATAGGCACCTTAACACATGACAGACACCACAGATGCAAGCACTGATACCACAGTATTTGCAAGCACCACAGATTCAGAGAAACAGCAGCTACCACAGATACAAGACAACACACACCAGGACGGCGGCACAGTGTCACACGTGGACTCCCAGCGAACGGTCTCCATTAGGAAACTAGGAGGGGTCACCATGGTGGGGAACAATCCCTTTTCAGGAAATGGGTTGTCATTATACCCTAAATAGGACAGCCCACAGACAGACTTGGTGTGTTCGATCACACCCAACCCTGCAGAGCAACCTCGCATAGGGGTGGCGATAGGTGAGACTTTTTCCTTTCTTGTAGATACAGGGGTGACTAGGTGCTGCATTAGGGAAGGAGCATTTACATTGCAGGGGATGCCATGAATACTCAAGGATTCTCTGGGGCTCGGGAAGTGGTTCCTTTTACAAACAATATCTCTCGCTCTATAGGAGAACACGACTTATCCCTGCCTTTACTTTACTCTCGACAGACACCTGTAAGTATACTGGGATGAGACATTATGAGCAGATTGAACATGACAATTTCATTCACAGAAAAGGAGTTAGTGTGCTCCACACCAGGAAAACACATGCTCAATGTAAGAGCACAGTGGCTAGGCTAGTGGAGGCAGGGTTCTCTGGGGGCAGTTCTAGATTGGTTCTGTGCCTTTTCAGTTTCACGTTCCCAAATAGTTTCTCTATACCCTTACTGTTCATCTCCAGTTGCGGTCACCTGTGGCATTATGCAGGGTTCAGCCTTGTCCCCTTTATTTTTTAATTTATATATCCGTCCTTTGATGGCACTTATTCAGCTGTTTGG
Source organism: Ambystoma mexicanum (assembly GCF_040938575.1). Taxonomy (NCBI): domain Eukaryota; kingdom Metazoa; phylum Chordata; class Amphibia; order Caudata; family Ambystomatidae; genus Ambystoma; species Ambystoma mexicanum. Next base: position 1,116,813,034 of record NC_090931.1, read on the forward strand.
TTTTAGGGTTTTTTCTTATGCAAATGACAACCACATTCTGTTTAGAGTGGATCTGAAACAGGCGGATGCCAGTAAAGTATTGAAAGATTGTTTGGACTCCGTCCGGGGTTGGATGGATGCAAACTAGCTTAAGTTGAATGGCAAGAAGACAGAGGTTCTGATCACTGGTCTGCCAGAGGCGGCTAGTGGATGGACCGTCAATTTCTGGCCATCTTCACTTGGCCCCCAGCCTGAACCAGCTAGAGCAGTTTGCAATCTGGGTGTCAAAATAACAGAGTCCTTATCCATGGAGGCCCACGTTAACACAGTATGTGGAGTAGGGTTTCTTAAGCTTAAACAGCTGAAGAAAGTCAGTTTATACCTGATAAATTTCATGCCCAGATAGTTGCTGCGTGTATAAATGGAAGCATTGATTATTGCAACGCTATCTAGCACAACCATCCTTCCTCATCCAGCGCTTGTAAGTGCTGCAAAATGCAGCAGTGCGTCTTGTGAAACACACTCCGATCGGAGCGGGAGTAACTAAGGCTCGACAATCGCCAATTGGCTACCTATTGAAGCCAGGGTCAAATTTCAACTTGTGTGTATAATGCATTGGGTGCTGTATGGCAAATTTGTCCAGCCATTCAGGAGAAATTACACAGCTACACTCCAGTTTGGTCCTTGAGATCTTCGAACGCAGCATTTCTGCTTGTACCCAAATACATGAAGTGGCAGCTGGGTGGCCGAGATTACTCTGTGGCTGGTCCCAAGCTCTGGAATTCTTTTCCCTGCCATCTAAGAACTACTGTGGACTTCTAATCTTTTAAACAAAGTCTCAAAACTGTTCTCTTCAGGTGAGCTGGTTCCCTGGCCTCTCTTTCCGGTATCGTCTGCTTAAGCGCCATGATGCCTTTGGTGAAAGTGCGCAATAAAAGTAGCCGATTGATTGATCATTCAGGCCTATTGTGGACGGAAGGTGCAGAGGGGGTGCCAGCGGACGAGGAGATGTTCCAGTATGGGATTGACATTGCTATTGCATGGCTTCCAGAGATTTCAGGGATAAATGTGGCAGGTTCAAACGAGTATCTATTCAGACGGGAGATACCATTGGACAAGGAAGAGGGGACAATACTGCCAATAGAAATTGAGGCAGTGGTTTTGAGAGACGAAGGGCTCGCAGTACATGGGATGGACGACAGGATGATCATGGCGAGCAGTGATTGCAGTGGCAGAAGGGTGCAGGCTAACCACACTGACAGACGAAAAGCTATTCAGGAACGAAAGGTCAGAGGCAGAGATGGTGTTCGAGGCGAGTGTGACGTGCTGGTTGAAATACATTACAGAGAGGTACCACAGAGGATGGCAATGGTGCCGGAAGCACCACTTCCATCTGCAAGGAGGATCTGGCAAAGGTGCCCAGCATCCTATGGACCACAAGTCCCTATGATTTGGGGCTTCTGAAGGGCATAGGGGGAGTGAAGATTAAGCTGAAACCGGGAGCAATTCTACCAAGAGTAAAACAGTATCCACTCTCGAAAGAAGCAGATGAGGGCATTTATGAAATAATTGCAGCACTAGTGGAGCGGTTCTAAACAAAACCTAAGAAAGGAACCCACGTCGATGACAGACCTAAATTCTGTCAATAATTTCGGTTAAATCTCCATATTATAAGGTGTGTGTTTTCAAATAAAGTCACAGGAACAACAAAACCAAAGGAAAATCCTTGGAGTACATGAAAATAAATTATACAAAAAAAACATTTTTTAAGAATTTCAGAATGCTTTTTACACAGGTTTAAAAGACATAGCAAAAAAATGAAACAAACAAAGCATAACATTCATCATGTGTACGTTATAATTTCGCCAGAGAAATGAAATAGGATATTATGCAAAAAAACAATTAATGAAAGAACAGAAGCCCAACAGGAAAGCAATTGTACCTGTGGGCTGAATATCACCAGGGTGTGTAAAAAGTTACCCTGGTTTAGACAGAGTGAAATTATTCACAATCAACTTATGTCATATGGTTATTTTGCCATATAATTAACTGCCAACGTGTATGAAATATCGAAGATTTGTTCCCAAAGTGCTTCCAGAAGGGAGGGGAACAAAGCGCAAGGAGAAACACGTTTCGGCGGGCCTATACTGGCTAGTGTGGTCGAAGCCTTCCTCAGGGCAGAATAGATGTAATATGGTGATTAATCCCTAAAGGGGGCAGAAATAAATTGAACATGATTGGTACAAATAGTACTCTATAGGGAAAATTACAAAGGAGTGTTGAGGTTGATACTGTTGACAAACGGTCGCGGGACACTCACCCTATGAATATATGGAGGGCAGGGGAATGCCGCGTGGTTGCTATCCCGGTGTGCCAGGACTCATACTGCTTGTGAAAATGGCCAGCTGGGCAGGGCCAGGGCCAAGACTTCTGCTTGCCGTGCTGGAAATCCAACAACTATAGAAGCAAGCACAAGAAGAAAAGTAGATCTCAGAAAAGAGAGAAGAGGTCATTATGTTTAGTATTGTGCAAAAATGCATGCAGGCATCAAAGGATGGTGTGATGGATTATACTACTGTACATGCACCATGTGTCAGAGACTGCCTGAAGAGAGGATACGGGCACAGAGGTGACCATATGCTATTTAAGAAGAAGGAAATAGATGTGTGAAAGAAACTAGAGAACGACAGACACACTAATAGGTTCCATGTGCAGGGTGGCAGAAGAGGGAAAGGGGCGCTACCCGTGAAAAAATGGTGGCCGGTGTGAGACACACTAACAAAGTATACAGGGGTACGGACAAGATCATGAGAAGATTGCCTTGGAGCACGGTATCAATCAGTGCTGGGTTGAGAGAAGCTGTGAACGCCGCAGGTCAGTCCAGGAGAAACTGATGTGGCGCGGTCAACATGCTGCAGTACAGAGATTACTGTGAAAAAAAAGAACAAAAAACGCCCGGGTCGAGTAGTTACAAACGGGACATTAGATGCACGTTTGTATGGGTGGCAAAGATCATATAGTTGCAGTGCCTATAAAATTGAGGGTTGGATCGCCTGTAAGAGTAGAATTGAAGATGGCCTCATGTTTGCATAACAAGAAGAACTGGTTTATGGGGGAACGCGATGTCTTCCACAGAGCACACAGTAAATGTCCCTTTACAAAAAACATGCTTGGTATGCTTACCGTTTGCGCTTAGAAAAGTAGTGTAGAAGACTAAGGCACACAGCGAAAAGCGGAAATGCCGTGCCATGCAGGAAAGTCATAACGAGGGAGCCTGCACCTGGCGAGCAGCTGCAGCTGAGTAACGCTGACTAGCGTACTCGCGTGGTGGTTGTCATGACATCCTGCCTGCAAATAGCTTGGAAGGGGGTGTGAGTGGCGCCAAACCGTGCCTACGTCTCCTGGTAGGAGCATATCTAGTTGCATTGCGGCCAATGGCGCGGGGGTGGGGCACGTATTGTGTCACAGTGCCTCAAGACCAATGGTGCAAGGGGCGGGGCAGCTGCCTCGCCGAGAGCGAGCACGGAGAAATCATGGATACGTAGCTCAGTAAGGTAAAAGGGCTGCATAGGCATTTGTATGAAAACAGCAAGCAGAACCCATATGTGAAATGGTGTGTAAACAAGGGGAGGAAAGATGGAGCCTGGTAGAATGTTAGGCTCAAGTTGCACACGGACCCCGCACAGGAGGGGGAACAGCCGTAGTCACAGCCAGGGTTGGTCGAGCACCCTGAGAAGGGGGATCCCCGTCCCTGGTGGCAAGGGCTGCTACCGACGACAGGATCGTCTAACAGGGTTGTACGTGAGGTCAATCACGGAGACGGGGGCTGCACAGTTGGATGGCATCCTAGTGCCATCAGAATCACCATGCAACACTGCAGTGTACCCAGTCAAAAAAATGAAAGGGAGGGTTGTGGCGTTTTATCCAGGATTTGAAGGCTCTTAATCACATTGTAGAAGCAGAGTATTCTTTGGTTTCAAATCCAGTGACAAGTCTGTGCAACATCCCTGTAGAAGCAGCATGCTTCACGGTCATACACTTGAAAAACACATTCTTCTCAGTACCACTACACCCAGACTCACAAGACTCGACTTCCTTTATGTATAGAAAACAGAAGTGGCAACATACAAGACTTCCTCAAGGGTACTGCGGAGTCACCATCCATATTCAACAGGGTCATCCAGATGGACCAATACAATGTACAGATGGAGAGCACAATCCTACAGTACGTAGATGACATTTTGGTTTGCAGCAAGACAGAGGACGCGTATAGGAGACTCCGTACACATGCCGACAGCGTTAGCTGACAAAGGATATAAAGTGGACAGGCCAAGCTACAGTACTGTCAGGAGGTGCAATACATTGGACAGACGATTTCCCTAAATGGCTGACAGATCACACCAAAAAGAGCAGGGACAATACGCAAGACAGCCAAACCTACGACATTAAGAGATGCAGCAGTTCTTGGGGGTTGTGTAATTACTGCAGAACGTGGGTTTTTGACTGTAGCACATACACAAGGCCCTTACTGGGTGTTCTGAAATAATCACAAAAAGGGACACAAGCCAATAAACTGGACAACAGCATTTGAGGAGCTGAAAGAATCCATACGCACAGCTCCAGTGTTAGGGATTCCAGACTACACAAAGGAATTTTTCCTTTTCTCACACACAGACGGAGTAGTAATGTAGGCAGTGCTGACACAGATGAACTTGGGACACAGGTCAATAGCATACTACAGTGGTAAGCTTGACCCAGTAAGGAGAGGACACCATCAGCGCGAACAAGTTTTTGCTGCTGCTACATTTGCGGTAGAGAAGTTAGCAGGGATTACCATGGGGTGCACCACCACGCTTTACGTGGAGCATGCCCTTTTTGCAATACTGCAGAAGCCAAAGAGCACACCGACGACACACAGCATTAGGGTATGAAGTGCTATTATCGAACGCCTCACTAAAGATAGTGAAGTGCAGCGATTTTCCAAGCAACCATTTTACAAGAAGGCGACTATGCACATAACTGCGCAAAAAACCTACAGGAATTCAGTGACACTCACAGGGTGAACAAGGACGCACTTGGGGGGGGTGGAGGGGGATGTACTGTACATTGACGAGTCTTCGACAATTGACCAGACAGATGGGTCAGGCATACAGGAACTGCAGGGGTGAGGTTAAGGGAAGATGGAATGAGTGAGGTAGTGGCGAGTGCGCACCTGCAACCACACTACCCAGCAGAAGCAGCAGAGTTAATGGGCTTAATACTAGCATTGGAGCACAGCAAGGGAAAAGAGGTGACAGTATACCCTGACTATGCATACGTGACGTCAACAGTACACTCAGGATTGTCACGATGGATGAGGAGAGGCTTCAGGAGGGCAGAAGGGACATCAGTACAGCACGCACTTCTATTGGGCAAGTTGATTGACTTTATTGAGTACCCTGCACAGAGAGCAATTGTGAAATGGCAAGCGCACACACGAGGGGAAGATACTATCTCAACGGGAAATGAAGCAGCAGACTCAGAAGCAAAATGTGCAGCATATTTTGGGAAGTTACTAGAAATGGAGCAAGCATCAAATGCTCGAGATTATGCGAGGACCATGGTACTGAAATAAGGATACATTGCATTGCCAGAAACGCAGATAATGGAGTTGCAGGGAGCTGCATCCAGAGAAGAGAAAGACATGTTGACTAGGAGGGGATGCAAGTATCGCCAACAGATGCCCTATGGCAGCAAAATAACACAGGGAAAGTGGTGATGCCCTGTCATGATTCCTGCCCCTCATGTCCCCAGCCCTCCAAGATGTCAGGCTGGAGCCAGGCCACGATCACCTACATGACCCTCAAGGGCCTCTCCATCCCTCCAAAGACTCACTTGGAGTCAGACTTGGCGCTTGTGGCACCAGACTCACTCACTCCCATAGGATAACATTGGGGATTGGACTTGTAGTGCATTGATGGGGACAAGATGGATACCCCCACATATTTCGGTTCCCAGATCTGCATGTGCAGTCTAGTCTTTTGGGTGTGGTTCAGCCCAGAGATACCTGGGATACCCAGAGACTATTTAAGCCACGCCCAGGCTTAGAAACATGCTTTGTGTTTTCTGCACCTGCAGCGTGACACTCACTGTGTTCGGATCGGTCTCCAGTAGGCCCTCATCTTTCTTCTGCGCTCAGCTCCTGCAAGACCACCACCACCATTAGGAACAGCCTTACCTTGCAGCGCTTCTGCCCATCATTCATCGCTTCTTCTGTTCTGCGGGCATCTTTGGCAGTGTCATTCCCATCCCGGCACGCCGCTTCCTAAGGAAAATGGAAAAGAACAGAAAAAAGGCATTAGTAAGCATTCAGCAAATCTTCGCTTATTTTTAAAGACTGTACGCGCTTCAAACGCTTACCTGAATCCCATCCGTTCTGGGGGAACTCTGTCTCCGGAACTTCTCATCCATCTGCAAGAGGGAAAAGACACTCCAGGTTAGCGTGGAAACATCTAGAGGCGCCGCCTATCGCGCTTACTCACCGCATTTCTTCTTCATAACCGGCATCCATGCTGAAAACATTGCGCCACCTAAAAGACACAGAAAAAGAACTCCGTTCAATACAAATACGAAAGGGGCGCATCATGCTCTCTCACCTTCAGCACTACTCATCTCAGCAGCACGTCGCCATCCCCGGATGCCGGCCATCATCTAAGGAAGTAAAGGAACGAAGTTAGAGAACTGTTCAAAAGACTCATACTTACCTGTCGGACTCTTGCCAGTGAAGTAACTAGGCAGCAACGAGCCCGCATCAATCAACGCGCCCCTGTGCTGAAAGCAGGACGGAGAGCATACTTTCCAAGAAAACAAGGTGAGCTGTGGATCAAAGGGAAGGGTTGGACCCCAGGGAAGAGGGGGTTAAAGCACACAGAGACAATAAGGAGTTAAACTCTACCAATCCTGTGTGTCAGGCTCAGTCTCCAGTCGAGTAGACTCCAGGGAAGGGTTTGAGGTCGTAAGAGGTCAGAACAGGCTGTGTGGCGTCCCTGTGGATACCAGGTGAGCGTTACATGCCCATAGCATTATTGAACACTGCACTGACACAGTAACACTATCCAACACACGGGAAAAGAGGTAATTGATGCCCGCATTGGAGAAATATGGTTCTGTCCTAATTTGGCACGAACACGTGGATGAATTTGTAAGAAACTGTTCGACATGCAAGCAATACACAGCAGGACATACACGGAGAGGAGCCATAACTCGGCCAGTAGGCCCATTGCTGCATTTCTATGTTGACGTGATCCAAGTGTGTCATGGATACCACTACATGATGGTGGTTGTGTGTCCATTCCAAAGGGGGATTGAGGCAGGCCCTGTTCACATCCTGATGCTCTCAAAGCAGTAACATTTCTGGTCTGGGAAGTATTCCCAAGATGGGGCGTTTGCGAGGTCCTGCGGTCTGACAATGGCTCTCACTTTGTCAATGACCTGTTCAAGCACATCACCACGTTGCTGGGCATTCAACATAAGTTCTCCTATGCGTACCACCTGCAAGCAAATGAGGTGTGTGAACGCCTGTACAGCCTCCTGAAAGAGGCAATAGCTAAAACAAAGCAGAGTACAGAGAAATATTGGTTGCACTGTTTGTCCCTTGCATTGTTTGCATTGCGCAATAAGCCTGGGTCCGACCACCATTTAACGCCCCATGAGGTGGTGACAGGACGATGCATGCAACTCCATTGGCTCCTCCCACTAGGGCACTGAAAGACAGTAGTACAGATGTGTTAGGTCAAATACAACGGTTCAGGGCAAGCGCAGAAGACAACTGTGACAGCGAACCAAAGGACTCAGACTAAGAGACAGGTTAACATTGGGGACTTGGTCTTACTATGTAATTTTATCTGTAAGTGGGACACATTAAGGTTCACCGGTCCCCCACACCGTGGAGAAGGTGGGAGACCAAGTGGTCAGACTTGAAGGGAAAACAGTCTTGAACCACCTCTCTGACATCAAGCCCTACCAAGCAGTGGCCTTGCCTGGCAACGAGTTCAACAGGGCCAACGATCAGCAGCAAGAAGAGCAACCAAACGATTCTGGACTTGCGCTGCCGAGTGGAGGACACCCAATGTTTACTCACTCTAGGGCAGCAGAGTTAAGGACTGGACTATTGATTGATTTAGAGTGAGGATACACTGTTTTATTCTCTACATACATTTGTCAAGAAAGCCGACTAATAATTGATGAGTGTCCATGTTACCCTCTATCATCCTGATACATTCTCAAAACAATTTATCAACAATGTGAGAAGAACCAGTAGATTCCAAGCACAATCACCCAGAGTGTATTATCTCGCCTTTGTAGAATATTTGGCTCAAGCTTACCCACAACTCAAACAAGGCAACCCCCTATTCTGGGAAAAGGGGTTTATTTTTGCAGTGAACAACTATTTGGTCCACAGGGCTTAATGAATTAAAGAAATATTAACAAAATAATGCACAGTTTCGCGCATTTCAGGCGGGCAACTTTGTCTTCAGGCTGCACAAGGATCAGCAGCACAGGTAAAGATGGTTGAAATAAAGAATGATCATTTTTATTGTTTTTATTGTAACTAGACAATTTTTACAATGTAAAGAATGATTATATTTATCTATCTCCTCATTCCAAATGGGCTATTTGCATTTATATTTTGGAGAATTTTGCTGGTTGCTAGTGCTACCACTGTATCATCTACTAACATTACCCCAACACCAGCAGGTGGAACAACCATGTCAGGTGGACAGGAGAGCACTGCAAGCATGGTAAGGAGAGGTAAGCACAGTGTTGACAGACATGAAGTGGGTGAACATGCATCTCACTTACACTGCTCAAGTGTCTAACATGTTGTACAAGAACATGAAAAAAGGTAAGGAAACCGCTGGGAGAGCGCTTATGTCTGCTCCCCAATTCCCTATGCCATGAGTGCCTCCAGAACGTTTATAACAAGTGAAATAACAGCAGCAAGAGTTCAATGCCTGATGTACCTGTCGATGGTAACTTGAGGGAGATTTCAAGGGAAGACAGCAACATTGAGGTGGATGTCTCGAGCAACGTTCCTGTACGAAGACCATTACATAAAGACATTAGACATGAACAATTATTGGCGGTTAGACGAAGCAAAAAAATATATCACTGATGGGCCTGAGAAAGGGGAGACAAAGACTAACACTGAAAGAATTGCCATGTCCATGGACAAGAGTGAAAGATCGGTGGAGAACCTGGGAACGACCACAGATACTCATGTATGGTCAAGTTTACATGAAGGATGGAGTTGTGGGGAGCAAGGCGCTCACCCTAGCACAATCACCTGTGAAAAAGGTACAAGAAGAAAATTACAAGTGGCTGAAGGAATAGGACAAGCGCAAAATTGATCACATGGATGGAGAATGAAGCTGAACCCATGCCTATAATACCCCTGAAGGCGCCAGCACTCTTACCAGAATGATGGTGAGGTGGAAGTTGGCAAAAATGTTGTATGCAGAAGCATAGATAAGCATGCAGCAATGAAGACAGGTACAGTCGTGCTGATGGATCACTACTGGGCGTGCGGATCTAAGGCATCCGAGAAGCTGCCACCCAACTGGGGAGGAGTTTGCTCGTTGGTACACATCAACATGCAGTCCTTGGTTGTGCCACAAAAGGATGTGAAGCTCAATGAGTTCCTGAAGATGGACACCAACAAAAGGAAGAAGAGATCTGAAGGAGAAATGGATAAGCAAGAACGAGAAGCCCGCTGAATTGGGTAGATTGAAGAGAGGAGACAATCACTTCCCCGAAGCATCAGAAACAGCTCAAGATTAAGGGCCAGCAGAGCACAGACTGGTAATCAGTACGCAAATGTTCTTTGCATCAGTAATACCATCTGTACAGATGTATACAAATGTGAAATGTCTGCAGATAACCCGTTGGGAGCTGATAACTATAAACTCCACAGTGAAAGGGTTCAACGCAATAAAAGAAGAGCTCAGAGTAGTACGTTTGGTGGCACTCCAGAATAGATATGTTCTGGATCTGGTAACAGCAGTGGAAGGAGTTTGTGCAAAAATTGGGAGTTCCTGTTGCACGTTCATACCGGCCAATGACGAAGATAATGGTACACTGACAGAAGCAGTAACACAGCTATCTCAGATGCATGGCAAAATGGAAGCAGCAGCAAAGGGGACAGGAAAGGACCAGAGCGGGATAGCATACATATGGTCGTGGATGCTGCATGGCTATCAGACGGGCTGAAGGTGATAATGGGAGCACTGATATTGGCAGGGGTGACAATGTGAGTGGTAAAGATTTGCCTCACTCAGTGCCGAAAGACAGCAGTAGAAACGATTGGAATGAAAGTCCTGATGGATGTGAACATCGGAGGAGCAAGGGATAAAATAGTGGAGGAAAGAGACAAGCTGAGAGAGAGAATAGCAAACTGTCCAGCATTGCCACTTGAAGCAATGAAATTGGACAATCCATTTGATGTGAAATACTACAAAGGAAAATGGGTGTGGTGGAACCCAGTAGGAGTTTACAGTTACATGGAATGGGCATTAGACGACCATGTGAATTATTACGCACACCTCAGAGGAATTACAAAAATATGGCAACCAAGAGCTAAAGGATTGACTTATCAGGATTTGATTGCCAGGTTGACCAGAGGGGGGACTGAAGTGGGAGTCCCGGGACCACCCCTTTGCCCTACAAAATTCATGACAAGACGAAAGGCCAGAAACGCTCACAGTCACCCATCTTATTTTGGACAGATCCCGAGTGCACCAACGATTGACAAATGCACTGAAAGGTATCCTCTCAGCCGGCCATACAGACCGAATACAATGCACATTTTTCATGTGTGGGCGAAGAGCCTGTGATCGTGGACAGGGAAGCCTTTATGGACAGCCTCAACTGAACACCAAGAAGAAGTTACTTTCTTACCTGGTAACGTTCTTTCGATGGGATGGTCCGACGACGTATTCCATATCTATGACTTGTAATCACCACAGCTGTGCTGCTTCGGAAACTTTTTTCGGCGTCTGTGTCCTGCGTCGATGCGCCGTCGTCGAGGACCTCCTCCGACGTCATCCGATGTGATAAGTAGGACGCACAACGCCCGTAGCCTCAGTTGTAGTTTTTTCCCCCAGAACGTGTTACATTAGTCAACTGCCAGTCAGACACAAAGCCTTGCGGAACGTAAGCTGCAATCGCAAAAGAAATTCTGCAGCGGGGAAGGCAGGGAGGGAGCGATATGGAATACGTCGTCGGACCATCCCATCGAAAGAACGTTACCAGGTAAGAAAGTAACTTGTTCTTTGAGGGGATTGGGTCCTCCGACGTATTCCATATCTATGACAGACTCCCAAAGCAGTACCAGAGCAAGGAGGAGGGAAAGAATTTAGAATCAAAATTTAGAATTGCCAATCAAATAGCAGAGCAAAGGACCGCCTTGCCAAAGGCCAGATCCTGTCCTCGGATGGAATCGAGGGAATAGTGACATACAAATGTATGTACTGAAGCCCAGGTGGCTGCATCACAGATGTTGCGAATAGGAACACCCCTCTGCAGGGCAGTAGATGCAGCCATACCCCTGGTAGAATGGGCCCGCAAGCCAGCCGGTTGGTCCTTACCCGCCAAGCGGTAACACTCCGAGATGGCCAAAATAATCCAGCAAGACAAAGTCTGTTTCGTCACAGCTTGCCCCAAACGCTTTCCAGCGTAACCAATAAAGAGTTGATCGTCCACTCTGACCCGGGACATGCGTGAAACATAAAAGCTTAAAGCTCTCCTAGGATCAAGCCTATGGAGCCTCTCCTCTTCCTTACCAGGATGCGGAGGAGGATAGAATGCCGGAAGAACAATCTTCTGGGCCAAATGAAATTCCGTCACTACCTTCGGGAGAAAAGAAGGACGAACTCTAAGGACAACCCTGTCCTTGTGAAATACAGTGAAGGGTGGCTTAACTGAAAGTGCCTGTAACTCACTCACTCTGCGAGCGGAAGTAACCGCAACTAAAAACACAGTTTTCAGAGTTAACAGCCTCAAGAAGGGCAAGAATGTAAAGGCTCAAACGGAGCACCCATAAGAAACCTAACAAGGTTTAAATCCCAACCGGGCACCAGGAAAGGTGACGGAGGGAACACATTAGTGAGCCCTTTTAGAAACTGTGAAATTAAAGGGATTTTAAAGTAAGAACACTCCTCAGACGAGCGCTTAAAGATGGACAGCGCCGCCAGGTAACCTTTAATGGTACCCACTTGCAGGCCCCTGTGGGTCAAAGAAAGTAAAAAGGACAGAACCGTGGGGATGTCACATGCAAAAGGATCCACATTCTGAACTCTGCACCAGTCGCAGAACTTACGCCAACGGCAACGGTACAGAGACTTTGTTGCTGGCCTTCGGGCCGAAAGCAACACCTCCATCACGTCTTCAGGGAGGTCCCAATCCTTATACCTCAAACTTTCAGAAGCCAAGCGTGAAGGTTGAGGGATCTGACCTCTGGATGGAGAACCTGACCCCCCCTCCCGTGAGAGCAGATCGTCTCGGTAGGGAAGACGACGTGGAGGGCGGATGGACAAGTCGAGAAGGTCCGGGTACCACGTCCTCAGAGCCCACGCCGGAGCAATGAGGATCTTCCGGGAACCGAACTTCCGTAACCTCCGCAGCACTTGCGGGATGACGGGGACTGGAGGAAACGCGTACAGCAGCGGGAATGACCACTCCACCACGAACGCATCTCCTAAGGATCCTTTTGGAGGAAATTCCTGCGAGCAAAACCTTTCGCACTTCCGGTTGACACTGGAGGCGAAGAGATCCACTTGAGGGGTCCCCCAAAGGGCGAAGATCTCCAGGAGAATCTCCTGAGCCAACTCCCACTCGTGAGAGATCATGCTATGCCTGCTCAGAGCGTCCGCCATCACATTTTCGTCTCCGGCCAGATGAACTGCCGAGATCGAAACTTCCTGCTGGATGGCCCAGAACTCGAGCTGCATCGCCTCCCTGCACAGAGGAAGTGACCCTGCCCCCCCCTTTTTGTTGAGGTAGTGCATGGCCACTGTGTTGTGCGTCAGGATCAGGACACACTTTCCTCGCACAGTCGGCAGAAAAGCCTTCAGGGCTAGCCTGACGGCCCTCAGCTCCAACAGATTGATATGGAGTCTGGACTCCGACGGAAACCAAGGACCGCTGACTGTCAGCCCGTTGGAATGAGCTCCCCATCCCGTGAGGGATGCATCCGTCACGATCGTCACCTCCGGCCAGGGAAGCCAAAATGGAGCCCCCTTCATCAAGTGGCCTTCGACGGCCCACCACAGAAGGTCCCGGGCGACCGAGGGCGGCACCTGAACCGGGTCCGACATCCTGCCGGAGGACTGCGACCATTGCGTCTTGAGTGCCCACTGCAAAGATCTCATCCGCAGGCGAGCCTCTGGCACCAGAAGAATGCAGGATGCCATGAGGCCGAGCAACCTCAAGAACTCGAACGCTGGGAGCGTCTGGGCATGCTGAAACTTGTGCACCATCTGCTGAATGTGAAGAGCCCTCACCTGGGGAGGAAAACACTGCCCCAAGGAAGTGTCGAGCACTGCTCCGATGTACTGGAGCCGCTGTGTTGGCGTCAAATGGGACTTCTTTAAATTGAGGGAGAAGCCCAGCCTGTGAAGGGAGTGGCAGGTGACGGACAGATGATCCAGGAGTTGCTCGGGAGAGCTCCCCCTGATCAACCAATCGTCCAGGTAGGGGTAGACGTGAATCCCCCCCTTGCCTGAGATGCGCTGCCACCACCACCATGAGCTTGGTGAAAACCCTCGGGGCGGAGGTCAATCCGAACGGCAGGACCCGAAACTGAAAGTGCGAGTCGCCAACCGCGAACCTCAGGTACTTCTTGTGCTTGGGATGGATCGGCACATGGAAGTAAGCATCCTTGAGGTCGAGTGACACCAACCAGTCCTGAAGCTGAAAGGCCTGGAAGACTTGAGAGAGAGTAACCATCTTGAACTTGTCCTTCCTGAGGAGTTTGTTCAAACCGCGCAAGTCCATGATGGGTCTCAATCCCCCGTCTTTCTTCGAAATCAAAAAATAAGGGGAATACCATCCCTTGTTCCTCTCCTCTACAGGCACCAGTTCTATGGCGCCTTTCTTCAGCAGGGCTTGAATTTCCTGCGCAAGGAGCGGATCCGGACTCTGCAAAGAGGTTCCCCGGTGGATTGTCGCGAGGCCTGTGCCGAAAGGGAAGACAGTAGCCGTGGGTTATGATCTCCAGAACCCACACATCTGAAGTAATAGCTTGCCACTCTACAAGATGCTGCGCCAGCCTTCCCCCAACCGGCGATCCATGGGGCATGGCCTCATGACTGAGTAGTAGCGGCTGCAGCGTTACCTGAGGGCAAAGAGGCAACTGCCCGAGCGGCCTTGGCACCACGGGTACCCTGTCGTCCACCTCTGGTACCCCTGCGTTGGCCTCTTTGACTGCCAGCTCCTCTCGCTTTACTGAAGGAGTAATAGCGAAAGGAACCACCCCTCCATTGCTGTCCCCTACGATGAAAAGGAGGAGGTTGGCGAACTGCAGCGCCCAACGACTTCGCTGCAGCTTTTGAGGTCTGCAACCTCTAAAGCCTCTCGTCAGCCTTGCTGCCAAAAAGGTGTTCACCGTCAAAGGGCATGTTGAGGAGCCGGGACTGCACATCAGGAGCAAACCCCGACTTCCGCAACCACGTGAAACCTGCGTATCACGGTGCTCGCCGCCATGGACCTGCTGACGCATTCAGCCAAGTCCAAACCCGACTGAACGGACTCACACATGGCATCCTTACCATCCTGGACCATAGCAAGGAAACCATCCCGTTCGTCCCCTTCGGAAATATGTTCAGCCGCTAACGCAACACAGTTCCACAGAGTGTGTGTGAAACGAGACAAGGCACAAATGGAGTTGGCCGCCTGAAGCGCCATACCACCAGAAGAAAACACTTTCTTCGCCCAGCCATCAAAACGTTTGTCGTCCCTATCAGGAGGGATGGTACGGTACGACGCCTGCTTTGCCGGGGCCGTGGCTGCCTGCACCACCAAACTCTCCGGAGTGGGGTGCCTGGTCAAGTAGCAGGGGTCGCTACTGGCTGGACGGTATTTTCGCGACAAGGACCTGCCCACCGCCGGGAGACTCTCCGGAGCAGTGCAAGCCGCCGCCACCCTTCTCTGTAAAGCCATATGGAACGGCAGTACCGGGTCAGTTGGGGGACCAACATCAAGGATGTCTGAGATCATCCTGCACAAACTCCCCTGGGGGAGCAGACCATCCCAAGTACTCAGAAACCCTAGCCATAAGGCGTCGGTACGAGGAATCGGCATGAGAGCCAGGCTCAGGCCTACAAAACTCCACCTCCGGAGAGGTGTCCAGTCCACTGGCATCATGCAGTGACTGCCACAAATCGTCAAACTGACTATGGCCCGAGACAATTTCATCTGGAACCAGACTAGGAACCAGGCCATCAGAATCCTCATCCGCCTCTGAAATATATTCCAGGTGGCGAAAAGAAGGCACCCGAGAGAGCTTGCTCTTAACCAGAGCCCTCCTAGGGGGTTCCCCCATGCCACAGGGTATCTGACACCCCGGCCTCGAAAGGCATCGAGGGCGTCGAGCGAATCGGCGCCGAGAGAACAGGCTTCGGCGCCGAGAGGATCGGCGTCGACGTCAGATGCAGCGCCGCCAGCATCGGCGGCGTCGACACAGTCCTCGAAGCCGGAGCTCCGAGCGTGTCCTTCGACGACATGAGCGTCAACGGCCTCGACGACTTCCTCGGAGCCAGAGCCTCGAGAAAGCCTGTCGACGCCTTCGACGCCTCAGACGTCGACGTCTTCTTCGAAGACATCACAGGTGCACACGGTCTCGAACGCGTCGAGGACCGGGACCTGGAACGGGTACATCGAGAACGAGTTCCCTTGTCCGAACGGGACCTCTTCCGTGACTCGTGCCGACCACTCTTGCGAGTGGTGTCTCTCGACCTCTCACGACCGACCCCACCTTGGGGGCGCGGACGGCTTAGTACCTTGCGACTCAAGAATCGCCAGCATTTTCTTCCCGAAGGAAGCCCATTCCTCCGGCGTCGCGCGGCTGGTGGGGTAAACGACGTGCCGGGCAGAGTCCTCCGAAGAGGACCTGGAAGACGACCGGTGTCAGCGCTTCCGAAAATGCCTCGAAGAGGCTGAGGAGTGGCAAGACCGATTCCTAGAAGGAGACCCACGAGACTTCCGACGATGACGCGGAGAGTCTCCTCTCGAATCATCCGTCGAAAGCCCCGCAGACTTCGACTTCCGGGGCTTGGACACCCGACCTACCGACAACTTCTTCTTACGTTCACGTAAGGCTTTGGACGTGAGCGACTGGCAGTCGATAGTCATCCGTGTCGTGGGCCTCCCCGAGGCACCAGAGGCAGGCGTCGTGCGAGTCCGTCACCGACATCTGGGACCCACACTCCCCGCACTTTTTGAAGCCCGGACGCGGGGTCGAAGACATCTTCACACGAAGGATTTTCACAAAAACTAACAGGTTCGAAGAACCGAGAAGAACGGAGAAGAACAGAACTCCAAAGAGTCGAGGCGTTAACCGTGATTCACGAAGCAACACGTATGCGGAAAAAACGGAACTGAGGCTACGGGCGTCGTGCGTCCTACTTATCACATCGGATGACGTCGGAGGAGGTCCTAGACGACGGCGCATCGACGCAGGAGCCGAAAAAAGTTTCCGAAGCAGCACAGCTGTGGTGATTACATGTCATAGATATGGAATACGTCGGAGGACCCAATCCCCTCGAAACCATGGTACTGTTGTCATTAGGGACACCACGACATAGCAGTGTTGGACATTAAGCACACTTGCAGCCCGGACCGCACCACATAAACACACACTTGTATACAAGAACATGAGTGCACAGTTCTATAGATAGAAGACATACATACTGTCGATGCCTTCATTATTTTGTCATTAGCCAAATGCAGTAACGCAGAACCACAAGGAACAAGAGATCCTGAGCAAGCTTGCTAATGCTTAAAGCCAATAGTCATGTGGACATACAGGAGTATATATGGAACCTGATCGAAGAACGTATAGCTAACCCATAGGGAACGTAGCACAACATGGACAATGTAGAACCCGGCCGCATTATAAAGTTTAGGAAAATTGCAATAGGCCTCAGGCCACTGAGCAGGAGACGAGCTGAGCTGATTCAGGCTGCACAGAGCAAAATGCGTGAGACAGGCCAACAGCCAAGGTCAGAGTTATGAAGAAACATTCCAATCCCCAGATGACTAGGGGACCATATGCAGAGAAGTTGACTAAATCCTCATAATTGTGAGCTGCAGAGCTTAAATTTGTGGTCTCTAAACATGTGATGCAGCTAAGCAAGACAATGGACAGTAATCCACGGTGAGAAGGAGCCAGTCCCAGCAAACCAGACGCAGAGCGCAACAAGTGTTGCCAACAAAAGGAGAATATTCTCATAGACAAAAGGTGGTGTACAGAAGTTACAATTCAGACAGTCTTTCACATCACCTTGAAGAGGTGCATAGCGAGTCAAGAACTCCGTGTCCCAGGCCTGGGGGCATCGTCTCTGACCAATCACAGTTGGCATGGCTGGCGAGGGGGAAGAACCAATGGTAAGCCCACTACTCTGCAACAATGTATTAGCTCATTCCTTGGGGATGGGACAGGCCAGCCACCTGACATGTGAGGACCAGTAGAATTACACCTATAGGGTCCACTATAGGTGGTAGAGACTCTCAGTGGCCAATATGGCATGGTGTTAGGTTTTTAAGGGAAGGGCCCGGGTGATGACGCAAAAGTGCTAGAAAACCTGCCTGCGCACTGTGGAACCTCGAGCTGTACCTGAACCGCCCTGTGTTCAAGTACTGATCCCCGTCGGTTTTATTTGCAATAAACCACAGTTTGTATTTGCTGTTGACTGAGTCCACTGTTCGACATGGGGAGTGTGCTGGGCCCTCCAAGTCCGCGGAAGCCCAGCATCACTCGGGCATACCTGGGAGTCCCTCCAACCCCCCCCCTCCCCCCCCCCCCCAACAGTGGGGCCACTTGTCTAGTAATTCTATAACATATAGCATAAGGCATCACTGGCTGGTAGTACTCATGATGGACATGGTATCTGAATCTGACTAAAGATAGGAGCCTACCCCAGATGTTCTCTGGCTGCACTAATCTGCTGTGCAGATGCTGCTTATAACCGAGTTTGTAGAATCTTATGGTTGAATTCTTGCGGATATATATTAAAAATGGATTGAAAAATTGAAAAAACAAAGTTGTAAAAGCTATATGAATCGGAGGTTCATGGGTATCTGGATGGAAAAGGAGCCATCTTACCTTAGACTTGCTAGGGATACGTGTATACCCGAGTTTAGGTATAAGATGGAAGTTGCGCACAGCACCAAAACTGTAGTTCTAGAAATATAATAAAAAGAAATAAGAATGACTAATTATTTTTATTTTTTTTATTTGTATTTATCAAAAATAATTTGATTCTAACAAAACGTAGATGACTCTTCTCCTTGGAATGGCTAATGTAAAATTCAAAAGGGCCATAAAGGTTTGTATATATTTAAATAGTAAAAGAGCAGTCTTACCTCAGACTTGCCGAGGCTGCATGTGATGACACGTGGTTGGCTAAGGAATCCACAATAGCATGGCGCACAAGTACAACGCGTGTTTATGTACAGCCTATCTATAGAAAAAGTATATAAGACTAGAATATCGAGGCTTAATAAAGCTATCACGTTGGCACATCCATGTTAAATTATCCTCGAACCAGCGTTTTACCAGTTATCAACATGGAGATTCCTAGACGTACGTCCATTCTGCTGCAAGAGCGGGGAAGCTCTCACTACAAAATGGCAACTTTGAAACATGACGTGCAGTGCGTCCTCGCGGGCGCTCCGATGTCATGTCAACAGACCACTGCTGTAGGTGGCTAAGTAAATGCCAGTAACGTTGCCGTTTTCGGGAGAGTATAATGTGCCAATCGTTAAATGTTCGTTCTAACTGTGTGTCGCTCTACTGTGCAATGCCGCTAATAAAGGTTCGTGAGGGTGCTGCTACTGTCAGTCAGCATTTGTATGAATTGGATGATCCAAAGTATGGACATTACGTGTAGTGTTATAAATGCATCCTGATGCACCGACATGGTATGAAGACAGATTGAAGAATTATATAATACATGATTGGTATGTTAAACAGATAAATGATCCAATTCAAAACATAGCAGTCTAGTGATAAGATATTTAAGAACACAATATCTCTTCACACATGTTGCTCAGATATAATCTTTCATATTCATTTACATATTATCTATGATCAGACGTTGTACCCAATGCATAACGTAGATATCAATTACATTTCTGAACATTGTGTCATTCTGTAATGATCAAATAACTTCAATGTAACATCTGCAATTTGTGCATGTGCTGTATAGCCAAGTGTATGAATGGATAACCTACCCATGGTCATATCTAGTAAGGGTGTAAAATCTGTTAATGGAAATATTTAAAAATCAAATGACATTATGTTAAGAGCAGGTAAATTGGGTTCACATACACATTCTTATTTCAATATATATTAGTAGTGATATTTTGACTGGATCAGGCAACTACTATCTTGGTAATTACAATATCAGTTTGAGGTGGTAACATGATGTTAGATCGTTCTAACGGCATTAAAGATACTGAGATGTGTCCATGGTCACGAGGAATATGTGCTCAGAGAAATGGTGTTAGTGAAAATTCTTCATTAGGTCCCATGGGGCCATGGAGTCCAACTTATAAATACAAAACATTTGTCTTTTGGCTAGAAATGTGTTCATATTACCCACTCTTGGTGGGGTTCTCACAATCTCTAGTACTACAAACTTCAGTTGGGCTATCAAATGTTTTTTCTGAGAAGTGTCTTGCCACTGAGGATTTCCGATTGAATGTTCTGATGTTAGATTTATGTTCTGTAATTCTTTCCCCGAATTTACTAGTAGTCTGACCAACATAGTATTTACCACATGGGCATATTAATTCATATAACAGAAGTTTAGAATCACAGGTGGCATAATGCTTAAGCTATATTTTTTGTCCAGTCTTGGGATGGCTTATGTGGTTACCCTTTTGGATGTTGTTGCAGACTACAGTGCAGACAAACGAATGTGCCGTTTGGGTTTGTCCAAGAAAGTTTGTTTGGTCCAATCAGATCTTTCTGCCTTCACAAGATTGTTTGAGGTTTCTACCTCGAGTGTAGGCCATCATCAGTGACTTGCAAATAGTCTACTCAGTTGGGGGTCCAATCTCGTGATTTTCGAGTTTTTCTTGCTGATACGGTATATCTGTCCACTTTGTTTAGAGAAATTCATCAAATGTACAAAGGATGATTCATTCAGTCGAGCTTGTGCTAAAATATTGGCAGGATAGCCTCTGAATTTGTTGGACACATTTTCTGTCACTTCACACTAGGTCTGATCTTCTGAAATGATCCTTTGCATTCTCATGTACTGACTTAGTGGGAGATTGAGATGTCTTGGATGGTAACTTGTGTAATGCAGTGCGTTGTTCACATCAGTGGGTTTTCAATAAATTGAGGTAATTAGTCTATTCTGCCCTGCTATAGCTGATCTGCAAGACGTAGTTGCTAGGTGCTCTCTTAGTATCCAGATGATGAAACTTCTTCAGTCTTAAATGGATGTGATGGAGGGTAGAAAGTCAGCCAACTGTGGGAGGGAAGGATGGTGTCTCACTCAGTCACTTCCTCCTTGGAGGAGAGGGAAAGAGGCGCGAGTGCTTAGCTCACTGATCCACCACAGGGAAGCAATGGCAACCAGGAGAACCACCATACGGGTCAGTAACATCAGCGGGAATAAATACAAAAGGATCAAACTGAGCCACCATAGTAAAAATTGGAATAAGATTAAAATCCCATCCGGGATCAACCAACTGGTGGGGTTGCCAACTGTATTAAAAACTGCATAACAGAAGGGCCTAAAAGAAGGGCAAAAAAGAAGGAGCCCTGTTCAGGAATACTATTAAAGAGTGAAATGGCAACCAAATATCCCTTAACAGTCCCAATGTTAAGGCCCATTGAGGCAAAGAAAGTAAGAAATTGTGAAAATAAGATTGTACAAGTCTCAGGATCCAGACCCTTCTCAGGGCACCAATCGGAGACCTTGCATATCACACAAGCTCAGAAAGATTTGATATCCAACCTGCCTAGCAGAAGGGAATTCATCCAGGAGCCTCTCGAGACAGGTCCCATTCCTCGTACCGCAGCCTTTCCGCACAGAGGGAACTCAAGGGGATCAAAGATAAACTTTTAAATCAGTGCTTCTGCCCGACCCCTTGCAAGGGAAATTCCCTGGGGTAGAACAATTTGCACTTCTGGTTAACACTGGCGGTGAAGAGAAAGGGGGTCATCGTTCTCCACAGACCAGTCACATTGCTTCATTGCATAAATGCGGCAGCCTCACATTAAGTTACCACACGATCACAGTGCTGTCCTATAGAATAGGGGCACAGTTGGCTTGTACGGATGGAAGAAAAGCAACCAGGGCTATCTTGTTAGCCTTTATCTCTAGGCGACTCAAGTGTTTCCTCACCTCATCAGGGAATCACCGGCTGCTCACTATCAGGTTGCCCAGCTGAGCAGTGCACCTCAACCCCTTAGAGGCAACCCAACTGTAAACTGTGGCTAAGGTTACTCGAAAGTCTCCCCCAGGGCCCACCAGATGAGATCCTGTAACATTACAAAAGACCTGTAAAAGGCTGGTCATGCTGTCCTGAATCAGACCTTTGGCAGTGTAGAAGCCACGGGAGAAACGTTGAGTGCAATCTGACCTCTTTCACTAGAAACATGCAGGAGCACAGGAGTCTCAAAAGGAGAAAAGTAGAGCAGAGACTGTCGCAGTGACTGGAAAAGCTGTACAATCGGTATGAGAACATGGTCTGTGGGAGGAAAGGACCTGCAGGCGCACATGTCCAGTGCAGCCTCAAGGAAGCGGAGCGTGTGAGAAGGTTTGGCCTGGGATGGAGATGAAGGAAAAGGCTAAGCTGTGCCACAGATAAGTCTGGCACATGTACGTGGACACCAGTTCCGGAGAGAGCTCAAATGAGCCAGTTCATGTAGGTAAACATAAATCTGATTCCTCCAGAAATGAGCAGTCAACAGCTAGGTGAAAACCCTGGGGCTGAGCTAGACGGAAGGGAAAGACTGAAAACATTTAGTGACCATTGTCAAAAATAAACCTCAGGCACTCT
Source organism: Ambystoma mexicanum (assembly GCF_040938575.1). NCBI lineage: Eukaryota > Metazoa > Chordata > Amphibia > Caudata > Ambystomatidae > Ambystoma > Ambystoma mexicanum. The sequence goes on from NC_090931.1 coordinate 1,116,835,288, forward strand.
TGAGGATGAATCAGCACATGAAAGCAGGCATCTCAAAAATCAAGTTACTGTATAATCAGGGAAATGGTGACCATTATGACTTCTCCTTACAACAGTACAAGTTCAGCAGGAACAGAACAAGGATGAGATTCACACCTCTGTCCTTTGACACCCACGACAAATGATGGGAATACTATTGGTGCTGCTAGACATCTGACCCTTTGCCCCAGTTGGCAAATGAGAAGGGACGAAATAATTCCCTTGGTGTAAGAAGGTGGAAGGCTGCTGAACAGCCAGCCCGGGTGATTTGGCCATTCCCTTGAATGCTCTGAACTACTCGGGCAACTCAACCATCTTGTACTCAAAATGATTGGCCCCATCAACTACTAGGACTAGCAGTTTTGCCTGCATGCCAAACAAAAGCCCAGTCAAGCCCATCAAGTAGGCCATACAACCCACAGGACCCAACGCAAGACTGCAGGATCTGTCAGCTCCCTTGGGTTTTAACTTTGAGAAGCTGTAAGGAGAAAATGTGTCCATCTTTGGTCTTGCTCAGAATGCCTGAATTACAAGAAACTCCAAAGAAAGATGGGTGGAGAGAAACCCCAGGTCTAAAGGGAACAGGGCAGTGTTTGTGAATATCTTTGTTTATAGCCAGGGTAGAGAGAGGCCTGAACCAAAAAGGAATGACAGGGTCAGCAATCGCAGCACTGAAAGGAAGAGCATTTCTTTAGAAAGACCTTTAAGGTCTTACTGCAGCTTTGCAACCGAGGGAGCACTGAGTTCCCAGTAAACAGCTTTGGCAATGGTCCTTTAGGAAACAAAACTTGACATAGGCAGAGGCCTGCATGAACTCATGTACAGGCAAGGTACCAAAACCGTTGACATCCCTAAAGTCAAAATCTTAATCCTGACTGAAGTTCCTTATTGAAGTCCTCCACTTAACCTTCATATATGGATTCTAACCCATATGCAATGTGATCACTGTCATCAAAGATTAGCACAACCGTGACAAGCTCTCGGACCAGCAGAATGGGGTAATCCTCTGATCCACCTACGCCTCTTCAGATGAACCGGCACAGACACTCCAGGGCTACCACACAAAGCTGGAGCCATGCAGCATGCAAAGGGAACAGTCTCCAACTTAGGGGCCTGGATCTAGCACATGGGGGAGTGGTGACAGGGCAAATAGGGGCCTCTGCTCGCCTGAGAAAGCACAGTCATGCCTTGCTCCACCCCTGGCACAAGCATCCAGCATTTTCTTCTGGTACCCCTCCCTCTGATCTAGAATAAAGAAGCTGATGGAATACTAGCGGCACGACTAGGTGGTGAGTTCCGATTCTGAGGCAGCCTATGGAGTTGCAGCACTTTCTGGAAGGTTAACAAGTGTGACACAGAAGGGTCCTTGTGAGGAAGACTAACTCAACAGTACCACTTTTTTTCAACTTACCTTGGGAGGAAGAGTCATCAGACCGATCAAGCAAAACGTGTCCTTTCAAGCAGAAAGCAGAGAGAAGAATTGGTGAAACCCCTATACATACTGTACATGTTTTTCCAATGCCTCAATGGAATCCTTGTAAAATATCTCCCTTTCCATACCACACAATCAACTCGTCTGGTATCGCTTCCAGCAAGTCTTCACAGAAAATAATCTTGTTTGATTTATAATCTAATCTTAGTGCAACCTGATGTACCTTCACAAATAGGCAGTTGGGCTGGAGAAGCTCAGTGATCTAGAGGCCGAAACAAACTCCATTTCTAATGTCGTCAAACCACTTATTCTACAAGGCCAGAGGAAGGCAGTACATCAAGTGGTGCCACTTTCTGCAGCCAATAAATCTGGTAGAGGCTTTGCATGACAAAGGCTGGAATATCGTTCCTCGGTCTGCATCAAAGCATATCACGGCAGTCTTGAATTAAATGTTCTTCTGGCAAACAGTGCATGGACGCTTACTGCTCATCCAGGTTTGTATAGCATACGTGCCAAACAAGCCAGGCATTGGAAGAAAGTCAGTGGAAAGAATTGAAACACATGATAAAGAAGAACAAATTACTCTCAGTAATGTTCTAACCAATGGCTTCAACCACCTTCTCACAGATGCATCATCTCAGATACTCTGGTGCCAGCTGACTCCAGACTCCACTGAATGCCCAGATGCTAGAAAGGTCAGGCCAGTATATGACGCTGCTCTGCCCCCAGGGCCTCAGTTCCACCTTTTTACCAAGCACCCAGCAGCAGAGGAACAACAGACCAGGAACGGCAGGGTTGGGAAGGCAATGAGGAATCTGTGGAAGGACTAATCCATCAGAAAGAAAATGACTGAGAGGTAAGTCATTTGGTCTTCCAATGGATTCCTTCCTCCCACCGATTTCTCACATCATAGACTGTGCTCCAGGGTATGCAGTGATGTTATCGAATAGATAAAGAAAGCACTTTTAGAATACCCCAAAACATTGAGTGAAAAAAAAACATTTTAGAAGACTAAATGTGGTAGCGAATGTGAATAGTAGTTTTAGGGGTGGGGAAAAGTATTAAAAAGAAATGAGATGGGGACTATTTTTAAGACGTTTTTTGTTTGTTCAAAATGAATTCTTTGCTTTGTCATTCGATAAAATGACATGTAACCAAGTCCCAGTACTTAATGTCTGGAGAAGGGAGGAGAGTGAGACACCATCACCCACACTAAAAACTCTTGAGGAATGCTCAGCCAAAGGATGCGTCCTGCCCAAACAGAATCCATGCCGTAATGTTTGGAAAACATATGCCAGGAAGCCCATGGATGCATTTGACAAATGTCTAGAGCATGGACCAGCCTTCTGCACTGCTGAGGAGCCCGTCAACTGTAGTGGAATTGGGGGTTTAAGGGTCATACCACCAGATACATCCTTTCCAGCCATAATTAACATTCAGATATGCACAGGATGATCCATCTAAGCAGGGTCTGTTTAGTGACAGCCCTGCCCACACAGGCACCAGCATAACATACAAAGAACCTGTCATCTTTCCAGATGTCCCTCATCTGAGACACATAGTAACTAAGGGCCTGCACAGGACACAGCAATGGAATCTCTCCTCCAACTTACAGGGATGAGGCAGAGGAAAACACAGGACGACTGAACTTCTGACAGCTGAAACTCAGACACAACCTCAGGCAGGAAGGATGGTCTCACTCCCAAGGTCACCTCCTCCTTGGAGAACAAGTAGGGATGTTTAACAAACGGGGCCTGGAGCTCACCTGCCCATCTCACAAAAGTGATGGTCACCAAGAAAATCATCGTAAGGGTGAACAGTCTTCCAGACAACAAACGGAGCACCAATAACAAAAGTCGGAACAAAATGTAAATCCCACGCAGGAAGAAACGTGTGGGGGAACTTGTTACAAAAAACCCATAACCGAGGGATTGTTTAAAAAGAGCAGTGATCAGTTTCTTTTAAAGACTGAAATGGCAGCCAGTCGCAGCCCATTCTGGGCCAAATAAAGCAGGAAATGCAGTTCAGAGGAAGTTGGACCAGTCAAATGGTCCAGAATTCTCTCCAGACACCAAATGGAAAACCTGCACCACTTCAGGCGTAGTTGGTGGCAGACCTCAAGAAACCTAGGACATCATCCAACAAGTCCCATTCCCTATATTTTAGCCTCTCAACAGCAAAGCGTGAAGATTCAGGCTTCTAAAGCTTTGTTAGAGCACCCGGCCAGGAGGTGCAAGTGAGGGCAGATGGAAATGTCCAGAAGCTGCTGGTACCACGATCTGAGCTCAGCCTGTAGTGAGCACAATTAACATGTCCACAAACTTCCAGTGTCACCAGATGAACGAGCAGAATAACAGATTCGTAGGAGTGCTCAAAGGAGTTCCAAGTTCCATTGATTCACCAAGATATCCCTGTGGAGGAAATGTCCTGGTAGAAATTAAATCTGAGTTCCAGAAGCACGCCACAATATAAAATCTTTCAGTATTGTTGTTAGTCTCAATCATACATCCTTGTCAGGGATTACTGCGTCAAAGACAATGGAAGAATCCACAGATTTATGAGACCACTATCCAACAGATACTACACCCTCAAAGTTTGTAGCTTTACCAAATGTCTTCTTTTGTTATTGATTTTTTTTTTAATAAACTCCTTCAAAGCAATATTTGTAAAGTTTTTATTTTAGGCCATATTAATATGACTGCTACACAGGATGTCGCCACATTAATATGGCCTAAAATAAAACTTGAATTTCTTTCCTGACAATCATGACCAACACAAGCAATGCCACTTATCAGCATGTTGTCGCACAGGTCCCACCACTGGATATCTGGAGAAATAACATCATAGACCTCCAAAATGTCTGACATGCTGCCTTGAAAATGGGACCCCAGACTCTCAGACCTGGAAAATGCAGGCAGAGGCCAGAACCACCTTCTAGTATTGAAAGACATGCAACATCAGAAGGTTGTTACCTAGTCCTCAGGAAGGAAAGCTCTATCCAAGCAGGTGTACAAGAACAGAACAGCAAATCAGGGAGAATCCCAAACTCTGCTTTAGGTGGTATGTGTGGTACAAATGTTTCAACACCAGGTCTGAGCTCAAACAAATCAATTGTCCAGAGAGGTAAAGACCGTAATTTTCTCCATCCTAACATTAATCACCACCACTTCAAGAAGTTTGGTGAAGACCCTGTGTGGGGAGAAAACATTTTTTTTTAAAAATGACTGAACTCTGAACTGTTAGTAGGTGTCCCCAACGACAAACCTAGGGTACTTCCTGTTCTTGGGAAGGATCAGCAAATGGAAGCAGGCATCCTGGCTGTCCATAGAGGCCAACCAGTACTGAAGTAAGAGGGCCTGGAGCATCTGGGCAAAGGTGATCTGCACAGGTACAAGCCCAAAAGCCTTGGTCCATGATGTGAAGCAGGTGCCAGGCCTCCTTTGGAGCAAGAAAGTAAAGTCAAGTGAATTATTTGCTGCCATGGAGAGAACACTTCAAAAACATGTATGGTGTAAGGTTAGGTAGCATTAACAGCCCTCAAAGCAAGGCCACCTGACCCGAGAACCTTGGAACCCATGGCATCAATGTTTGTGCTGCTCTCCCACTCTTTAAACCCCTCATCACAGCCTGCACCACCAAGTTCACTGGTGATGAATGAGTAGAAAGGAAGCCAGGATCAGAGGGTGCCAACGAGGTTTCTTGGCAAGGTCTACTGCAAGGACCAAAGCTGGCTTCTCCCAGGGCACCAACATAGTGGCAGCAACTGGTGGATTGAACAGCAACAGGGTCTCCTGTGGAAGACCTTCCTTTTAAATGCCCTTCAAGTCACACTAGACCTTAGGCTTCATTGACAACCCACAGACAGGGACCTACTTGGAACCGGCACTGTAGGAATACCTAGTGTCCAAGTCAGTGACCTCCTTCAGATCTGTGACCAAATTCATCAGATCCTTCCCCTTACCATAGAATTCCTAGATGGATGCCCTATCTCACTGGAGTAATTGGCTGAAATCCAGAAAGGGGGGGCATCCCCTTCCTCACTGAAGATGTTAATCATCGCCAAGCAGCACTCACCACTTGAAAGGGAGGATACTCCAGAATCAGTTGCACCAATCAGTGTAGAGGTGAGATGAACCAGAGCATCGATGCCTGAAGGTGTAGCTGCATGGCAGCAGAGTGAAGTGGTGTCCACCACTGTAGCCAGAACTGAGCCAGCAGGTATGTGGATGCGGCCCAAAGTGGCACCTTTGCAATCTCACTATGTGCAGTGGGCCCTCAGAGCACACCTGGGACTTCGCAAAGATGTTCATCTGCTGCCAGAATTTCTCAAACTTCTCTGGAGTGCAGGATTAACTGGGGAACGAAACCTGCAGGTGGGGATTCCATAGAGGAGTGAGTGACAGTGCTTGTTGGAGAGCAAGCATGGTGCCTAGAAAAGTCACTAGGAGAATGTTACCTTCTATTATGCATTTTCAACTCTTTCCTTACTGGAGAACTTTTCTCCACTGGCTCTTCCAGTATGGTCTTCTTGGCCTCAGAGCCCAATGACTTCTACAGAGTTCAATTCTCAATCTTTTAGTAATAGGTGAATAGCTTTGTGGCACGCTCCCCGAGGAGCTTTGAATGTATCGGTGGGCAGGAGCCGTAATTCTCCTAGACACACACTGTGCATCTAACCGAGGTTATGGGGCACAACAGCTCCATACATACTGGCACAGACATCAAGTCCGGTGCCTGTACATGCAGAGGGCAGACACCAAGCTGAAATATGGCTGAGAAAATGTCCAATGTCAGCTGGTGCTGAAGACAGAATATCCAAGATGAGCAATCTGGGGAAGAAGGAATCCATAAAAAAAAAAGTTTTCAGTTAGAAAATCATTTGGTAAAATAGACATAGGCTGTACTTTGCCCTGCTGACATTTTGTGGTCTGAGCAAGGGATGGAGATTGTAAGGCATACAAAAAACAAAATCTAAGCTCAGGATTCCTGGGACTAGTGTAATCACTGTATGCCAGGCCCTGGCATGCAGGGTCTCAAACAAGACCAACAACTTTGGAGCCGCCACCGCAGTGGGGCTGGTTAGCATATTCACCAGTCTTAAAGCCTCATTAAACAAGTTAATATACCCACTGCCGCAAAGGAGCCTGTTCACAGACTCAACACAGAACAGTCAGTACAATCTGGAGTATCATCTCAGAAGATGAGGTAGTCAATGGAGTGAGGAGGGAGGCCATCATCTGTAGCATTGACGTTCTGTACCTTTGAGTGTACAGAATAGGGGGTTGTGCAGGGCCATTGGCAATGGTGCCCTTGTAGAAGGTTGCCTTCACCTCAATGATTGCACACAAGATACGTGAATGAAGATTACCACATTGTAGACAAGCCCCAGAAACTGACAGTGTCAAAATGGCCTGCAACCATTTCTAAGGCCCAGCAACAGCCAAGCCAGAGAGTGATGTTCTTCATCTTGTCTTTTCTTTAGGTAATCCCTAAATGTGAAGACAAACGTTTGAGTGTACCCTAGCCGAATCCGCTTGGTCTGGAATGTTTGCTTTCCTCCATCTGCGCATGGCATATTCTGGCTATAAAGAATGTAATATTCTTATGGCAAACAGTACCCATGCACACGTTACACTCATCCTGCTTTTCCTCTCAATTCAGACAGCTGTCAAAAGGAGCAAATATTACGAGAAAAAAGGTAGAGGAGAGAAATAACATGCTCATCTTACACAAACATGGTTCCTATTAGCAAACTTTAAATTATTTAGTAGGATGATTGTTACCAAGATAACAAAATATTACAATTCCTTGGAAATGGTGGAAAAGCCAACTTCACTCAAAAGCACCATAGCACACTTTTGGGAGACATTCCGTAGAGCAGCGATGGTCTTCACTGTTTTATCAGTTGACTGTATATCATTTCCTTTTGTGTTCCTGGAGAATAAAAACAGTATTCAGTTTGTTTTTCTTTTCGGGTCTGGAGTTAGAGCAAAAAATAAAGACAAATGAATCGTTACCAAGGATATGTATTCTTATCCAATATTTTTCAAAATATTCCTTCTGATGAAGCAAAAACCCTCCAAAACTAGGAGGGCTGTGCTTTGGTCTAGAGCGCACACACAGGCATTGTTGTCTTGAAACGTGTGCTTGCTTAGTTTGGAGGTCTATATTGCTTGTTGGGAAAGTTACTGTATATGTTGGAATGTTCCTATAAGAGAAATCCACCACTTGAAGAAAACATACATGCATATATTCATTCAGTGAAAAAACGTTTTTAAAAACGGACGTTATGGTTAAGTTGCGCTACTAAAAACCTATCAAATTCAGGGGAAAAAATGTGTTAATGGGACGTTATAGTTACTTTGGACTAATAACAATCTATCCATATTATGGTTACAAATAAAACCGAAAACCTCCAGAAATTCACCAGTTCTGGTAAACTAACCTACCATAACTAACGCCACCACTGTGCACTGCTAACACTTCCACCCATGACATCAAACATGACATCACAAATGTCATTGATGACATCACATGGCTGGCTTTACTGACATATCTAGGCCAGGTGGTTTTCTTCACTGACAGACAGGAACTAAAAATTGAAAAGGTACCATCTTGCTAGACCTTGCCCTTCTCATATGTTCTTAAACTACTTTTCTAAGGGTCCATTCACATGATACGATATATATACATATGGGAAGAAGCAGGCTTGAAACACAGCAATCATTTGTGTGCATGAAGATACTAAGTTAGGATACGAACACTTTATGATAGTACTGCTGCTTTTTTGCTTACTTTACTTTCCCTGTAAATGGTCATATTTGTATATTGTTCTTACACTAGTTTCCTTAAGGTCCAGTCATATCATATGATACATATACAAAGCGGAAGAACGAGGCTTGAAACTCAGAAATCATTTCTGTTCATGAAGTTAATCAGTTACGTTATGAACTCTTTCTAGTTGTACTGCTACTTTCATGCATACTTAACTTACTCTGTATGAGCTCACATTTGTATACGCTGTGCTCTTTATTTTATGTCTGTAGTGGTACAAATACATAGTAAGTGGGTCTTCATTACCTACTTATTACATGTTTCACAGTACGCAAAACTCTAAAAACGAAACATTTATCATTTTACTATCCAACATGGCAACATTATGAATATTCCACCTCTATGGTGTATGCTGCACACAATGCCTATGTTTCTACATGAGTAGGTTCCTATACTGTAAAGAATTCCGCAACACAATGGTGTTTATAGCAATGCATTGCTTAATGAACTACGTAGCTCATGATATTTCTCCCAATATCCTCTCAGTGCTGTGCCAACATTATTATAATAATCCTTCTACAGACTTTTCATGAAAAGTAAATGCACATGTGATGTTATCAGTGATTTCATCAATTACATTTGTGATGTCATCTTTGATATCATGGGTGTTAGTCTTAGCAGTGCACAGTGGTGGTGCGAGTTATGGTTGCTTATCTTACCATAACTGGCGAATTTTTGGGGTTTTTCAGTTTTACTTGTAACCATAATATGGATGGATTATTAGTCCAAACCCTTTAACATTTTTTTCAATGAATTGGATAGTTTTGGTAGCGCAACTTAACCATAATGTCCCCTTGAGAAGGTTTTTTTCACTGAATTTCATAGGTTTTTACCAGGATACCCTTTGTTTATATAGATCTACCATACAACATACTGAACCCCCTAGCCCATGCCAATGGCCGTAGGGTCCGCAGACTATGCGACTGGCCACGGACCTGGGCAACATCCACACTGTCCAAAAGCTCAGGGGGTATCTTACATTCTTGTAGCATACAACAAAGACACTGAACATGTTCAAAGAGCAGCACATAAATGAATTACAAAAAAAAAACCTAGAACTACAAACTGTATACTTAAGACACTAACAGCTCAATTCCATAGGATGTACAACGTAATGGACCACACCAAAAACAAAAATAACCTATGCCTCCAGCCGAATTACCTCACTGCTGCTTGATACAGACACTGCAAACCAATTGTCTGCATCACACCTACAAAGCACTAACAGCAAAACCGAAAAACAAACTGGTAAGTACACTACATTAATTCCTATAGCAACATACTTTGTTTACTGTGGAGCACTAAAAAAATAATTTCGCCTTTTACACAGAAACAGCTAGCACCCTGGAGTGGCTTGAAGTACATTTTCCCTGGGATGAAATGAGTGAAGACCGTTCTACTTCCGGTACCCACTGCAGTTTTCAAAGTATGCCAATTAATACATATTTCACATGTACCCGACATTTTTTTTCTTTAACAGTACATATGGAAAATAACAACAATGTCCCGAAAACAGTACATCGTGTAGAACTCCAACAGCATATGGAACAACAAAGTGACGCTGTGGAAAATCATCAGGTGCACCTGGAAGAAAAAATGGAACAATTATTGAAAATGTTCTTGATTTGAAAGACTTTGAACAAAGGCATATCATGGAGAATATTAAATATCACTGCCCCACCTGCACCTGTACCCCTTCTCCCTGTCCCACTCAACCATCCACACAAATTCCCCCATCACCAAAAACTTTACGATGAGACCTCAATCCCTGCCTCCCCCAAAACCCTACCTCTAGAAAATCCCAATTCCCCTGTGTCTCAATTTCTGCTTCTCCCTGCTTCCCCCTCACTTTGGTAATTTGTATATTTTTGATTGTAAATAAAGTTATATGTATACTGTTGCTGTAGGTGTCTGAGTTTAATTTTTTTAAAACCCTGTTAGGAGTCCGCGGACAGCGCAACTGTCCGGAATGTCTGTAATTAATCAAAATGGAGGTGTCCTACGGACACTTACCCTGTCTGGACTGTCCGCAATCAAAATGGAGGTGTCCGTAGAACACCTCCCCTGCCTGCATAGATGTGATGCACCTTTAATTAGTTTGGGGACCATTGCCCTGCCCGGCGGACCCCTGTGCGCATGTGCATTCCACCTTCGGGGTCCTACGAACAAGGAGTCTGTCCGGACTGTTCGTAATTAATCAAAATGGGGTTGTCCTACAGATACTTAACCTGTCCGGATTGTCCGCAATCAAAATAGAGGTGTCCGTAGAACACCGACCCTGTCCGCATGTCTGCAAAGTTTTGATGCATCTTTAATTAGTGCGGGGACCCTTGCCCTGTCCGGCGGACACCTCTGCTCATGCGCATCCCACCCTCTGGGTTTTACGAACATCGCGCCTGTCCGGAGCTGCACGTGTCACTTTTATTTTTGAGCCCTCTTTCGTGTTCGAAGTGTCAGCGGACAGCGCGGCTATCCGAAAAGCGCTCGCCAACCCCTATAAAAGGCCACGCCCGAGAGATGCACCTTATTCCGTTTTTTGGTCCAAGACAGAACACTACTCCAGATTTGTGCTTTTTCAATCCTTGCTGGAACTGCTTTTGCTCCTGGTTTAATTCCTTTTGGATACTAGCAGGAATTCTTTTGGTTTTGTGCTGACCAGGACTATTCAGCTTTTGCTATTCAGATTGCCATCTTCCTCATTCCTGCCAGCTTTCCTGATGGCGCCCATGGCTGCTCCCGCTGCTACTTCTGCCTCATCACCACCCCCACCCCCTCCACCACCACCTTCCCAAGGGCCTGGAGAGGGGAACAGGCATGGAGATGTAGAGAGGGATGAAGACGAGGATGAGGTAGTGGAAGTCACCACTACTGCCGGCAAGCGCAAGTGTTGGGTGTGGAGGCTCTTTACCACCGTTGGAAGGTTACCCAAGGCACGTGCAGACAAGGTGCACTGCACTGAGTGCAACATGGAGCTCAGACGTGGCAAACCGGGTCCGTACAGCTAGAGGACCACTTCCATGCAGCGACACCTGAGGTCTTACCACAAGGCAGCAGTTCGGAGGGTCATCCCCTTTGAACAAAGTACTAGGTTGAGTTCCTCTACAAGATCCTCTGCATCTGCTCCTGCCACCACAAGAGACACTACTGTGGGGCAGCACATCCTTGAACCAGCCTTTCTGGCCTTACACGACACAGTAGACCCTTATCTTTTGAGGTTCATTGTATTGTGCATGTACTGCGACGCGGTACTCTGCAGGGGGGGGAACAATTTCGGAGTGCTCTCGAGGTTTTGGTCCGGGAGCATGAGAAAGAGTGCCACCTTCCCAGGTGAGGCCCAACAAACATCTTCCTCTCACCACTTGCCCTTTCTTAGCACAGTGGTTGGTGCCTCTCCCTTAACCCCCCTTCCCTTATGTGTCACGTACCAAAAAAAATACAAAAATTGGTGCAGGCCTCCGTGCAACCTGTGAAGTCTGCAAACCCACATTAAAAAATGTGTGGTGCGCTATCAAAAACTTTGCACTCTTCTCCGGGAGGAAGTGGTGGCTCTGAAAAGAGCCTTTCTGTGGTGTTTGTTTTTGGAAAAGTTCAAGTGGCCAACACCTACTGGAAAAATGGTTGCTATAGTTGCAAAAAGGGCTGCAATGCATTTTGGATATTTCGCAGAAAAATCTGATGGCCCGCATCAGTAAGATTGACTTCATCTCTGCAAAAAAAAGTTTGTGCTACGAAACATTTTCATTGTGGAAAGAGTACATGCCAACATCTTACAAAAAGGCGCAAACAGCCTTGTTGACACTAGGTCTTACTTTCTCCATTTGCGGACCAAATGAAGAGCGCAGCCACATTTGTCTCTGCGCAATACGAGGAAAAATTACTCAGGAGTTTGGAAACATGTCCATGACTTTCCCCAAGTCCCTCTTTCATTGCAAAATGCAAGGAGATTCCTTTAACATGTCCTAAACTGTTCCCTCCACAATGAATAATATTGTCTGGGTGACGGTGTATCACCAAAGTGGCACGCAGAGGAACCAAATCCAGCCACTTAATTCCGTGCACTCCATACCGGTGCACATCCACATGATGGAATCAGATGTGCAGCCACTCCAGTGCTCTTCATGCACCTCCAACCAATGTATGCAGGAGTCTCCCAAAATCCAGATACTCTGCTTCCTGACACAGCCATAGCCATCTGCTCTCCTCTCACCAAACAGACCTTCTGCCACAGTGTCTCCTTACACACCCCACACGGGAAACTTGATTGACCAATCCCCTGGCTTCCAGAGTCCAATTTCCATGCCTGCAAGCCTCAAAACCCACGGATGTGGCAGGTGCGCTCCGCGGACTATCGCGGTGTCCACTGACATTGTGCAATTTGCGAGGGTGTGGACAGAAATTTCAACCAGGCTAGGTTGTTTCATCTTTAGTGGTGGCTCTGAAAAGAGCCCCCTTTTTTGTAAAGGGGCTTCTACAGAAACACCTTTTAGTTTGTATTTATTTCTCTTTTTTTCTCATTTTCCTCCAGATTTCTTTGCATTAGCTTCTGCAAAACATTCCTTATATTACGAAATAACGTGGCATTTCCCAGGATGGATAAAACCTGCCATCGGCTTGCAATTAATTTACAGTACCAGATTCGATGGTCTCATTATTGCAAGAGAACATCCCAGCTCTGAGCAAGAAAGTAAACATGCATTGGTTAACCAAACATCTTGCACCATTCTGCTGGGGACATAACACATGACAATTGTCCCATGCTGCCCTAGGTAGCATCTAAAAAATTAAAACCAGGCACAGTGGACCACAAAACCTCCACTCCTTCAAAAACCAAAATTGGCAGCCACTTCTCTTGATTTAGCATACATCTCGGAACCATTTACAAATATATCTCCAACCACCAACACCCTGATTTTCTCCACCTCTGCCATCTTCACTACACACAGCCTCTCTCCCTACAAAGCAGATCCTCAACACCCGATTGTACTGTGCGGATCAGCCACTCCCATGTCCATGCCAGGCATGGTGCGAAGCCCCGGATGTGGCACGCCCTGTCCACGGATTACCAAGGTGTCCGCGGAGCCCGTATCACAGGGGCAGTCCTTCCCTTTCCACTGCACTCTCTGCACCACTCCCTCATTGGCTACTGTTAAGCAGTCACACAACCATCCACCAACAACATCCAAGAACTCTACATCCAACTGTCATTACAGTTCAGCACTTTAGATGTACTGTTGATCACTCTGAGTACAAGTCTCCTGTGATTGCAAAGCACCTGCAGCAAAAACTACTGTAAAACTCTCCAAGATTCTGCTTCCAGATTCATCCACATCTATATGCATCAACACAAACTACAGGTATGAATAGTGTGTACAGTACATTTGCATTTATAGATGCATATGAACAGCGTACCTGCATAACCTGCAAAAAAGCATACTGTCATTTCTCCTATCTCCTACCATCAAGTGTCACTTGCAAAGCTGTGTGCTTTCCAAGTTTTCATTTACCCATATCACTCATTGTAATAGTGTACTCTGGAGACCCCTGTCCGGCCCATAGAGCCGAGGTTTGCTCAGAAGTACTTTAAGACAAGATAGCTGCACCCTTGAAATGGATGGGGGTGCAGATTTATTACTCCAACACCAATCAATAAGGACAACTCAATGGTTTGGCAAAGGGAGTCAGTTTAATGACAAGTACAAAAAACGGGGAGTCATGGAAATCAGCAGTGATGCGATCGTCCTTCTCGCTTCAACTCCAATGAACTTCATATAAACCATAGCATTTATACTGAAAACTCTTGACGTATAACACTCAAAAGTTAATATGCAATTCTATTGGTTAGGAAAAGGTAACTTTAATATAGGTACT